>NW_020955397.1:5310-211219 GCF_003031625.1 Empidonax traillii | reverse complement strand
CCGCTTTTAGCACAGCCCAAGAGCCTGCTCGTGCCTGCTGCTGTGTGAGTGTCCTCTCTGAGGGCTGGTGCCAGGGCTGTGCAGTGCCCTGGCTGCCCTGGTCCCCTGGCAGCTGCTGGGGGACAGCTCAGCCCTGGGCCAGGCGCCGGGGCGGCACCGACACAGGCAGGGCCTGAAAGGAACAGCCTGGCCTTTCCTCGGCCTTTTCCAGGGGTCCTTTCTCACCATGCAGGGCTGCTCTGACTGCCCTGTCGTCCTGGAAACTCCTGGGCAGGGAATTCTCAGGGCTTTGTAGCCTCCCTCCACAGCCACATCCATGCTGGAAGGCAGGCAGAGCTGGAAATAGGGGCTGCTGCCACGAGACCTGCGTGTGCTCTCAGTGTAAAGGGGTGTGTAGGTGGGTGCACATACCCTTTTGTTAACATGTGGGGTGTCTCTCACCAGAGACCCCCCCCCCAATCCACCCCCATTCCAAAGGGCCAGGATTAGCCCTGCTGTCAGCCAAGAAATAATGGAAATGAGTATTGCACTGAAGCTTAGACACAAATATTTATTAAGCACAACCCCCCCCACACTCCTTCCCCTTGAGCTGTATTCATTTCTAATATATTAATCCATTTGGCAGATTATTTTTTAGAAAAACAAAAACAAGTACCTGTGGGTTGGAAATTCCCCATTAAAATGACATTAGCAAATGCACATGTAAAAAATAAATAAGCTCATACATTCAAGTATATGGCAAATAATACCTCAATAATACCTCTGAAAGCTTAATGGTCAGATTCCAGTTCACCACCTGGCTGAGAGCTGCACAGGCCTGGTCAGGTCATCATCATCATCATCAATGTTTTCTTTTTTTTACAAATGCCAGCTTGGCTGGTACAAAGGTGGCTGGGGCAGCTCCTCTCCCTCCTCCAGAGCTCTGCCCAGCCCCAGGAAGGAGGCCCAGCCTTGGCCAAGCGCTCCGTGCAGCAGGTGAGTGCTCTCAGGTAGCAGGGAAAATGCAGCTACCGCTCCACATGGTCAGTGCAGGCAGGGAAAATGCCCCATGAGCAGCATCACTGGTCTAAAAAAAACATCTCACTGCTGGTTGGGAATGTTCCCATCAAACGCATTCCAAACAGGAAGTGTTGGTTTGGTTCTCTACAGGAACGTCGCTGCTTCGGCACAACTCGGTGCTGGAGTTTCTGGAGTCCGAGAGAGTCTCTGGTCAAGAGGAGGGAAAATCCTGCACCTCCTGAAGTCAGGTCCCTGCTTCCCACCTCCAGCTTTTCCAGCTGGTCCAAAAGGGGAAGGAACGACAGTAAATGTGGCTGGGGCTCCCCTGAGGCTCCAGGTGTTGGAGACAGGTGGGGCACAGCTACGGTGCCTTACCAGGAGCAGCTCAGCACTGGTTTGGGGAGAAACACGGAGGGTGAAGGGCCATTATCCCGAGCTGCTGTTGGACACAGAAGGAAGGACAAGCTGCGGGCAGAAAGCTCTGCTGGCTGTCGGAGCGGGTCCCTGTCACACGCAGGTTCTGCCTCAGGCACCCTCACCTGCCTGAGACCTCGGCTCAGTGGCACCAGAGCTGCCCACATTTGCAGGGGGCTGAACACGAGCAGAGACCTTCCCCTTCCCAGGCACAAGCCCCTGCCTGGGGCTGCACAGCTCGCTGAGCTCCAGAGGTAACAAATCCCACTAAAGCTCGGGGTGAGCGAGGCTTTGCTCCTGCCCAGGGCTGGGTAAGCAGGGGGTGTCCATGGCTCTGCAGAGTCCTCAGCAAACCTAAAACACACTCTGAGGTGTGTGGGGCCGCAATGCAGCTGCGGTGGGGTAAGATTTGAAGGACTGGTGTGGCCTCAGACTTGGGATTTTTTTCTCCTGTAGAAGGAACAAAGCTGAGAAGACGTTCCAGGGAAGGATCCAGAGTCATTTGTGTCACCTCGTGATGCACGCAGTACAGGAGGACTTCAAAATGGAAAAGGTGCTCTTCCCTTCCCCCATTTAATTAAAAGTGTTGTGGAAATAAAAGACATCAAGGCTGGAGTTAACTACCCCCTCTGGGCTCCTCCAAGTTCCTGTATTTTTGGGTGATCAGCAAAGGGGCTGCCAAAGCCTTCCCTCGTGCCCAGTGTTACAGGGGCCGTGTGTCCTAAAAAAACCCCTTGTTTAAAAATTGTGCCCCATATCCATTGGGCCTTCCTGTAGCAACAGGAGGGAGGTGCAGCTCCCACATCCCTGGGGTGGCTCCTGGGACAAGTCTGTGGCAGCACAGGAGCCCTCGGGTTTGAAACCACCCACACTTTTTTTCTTAAAAAAAAAAAAAAAAAAAGAAAAAACCCAAATAAAGCCAAAACAAACCCCCACCCCAGACCAAACCCCAGTTCTTAGCTGGAACCAGGCCTGTGCTGCTCCTCCTCAGCCTCCTCCTGGGTCGAGGCCAAATCCACCCGCTGCTCGTCCATGCGCTTGGCCTGGACACGCTGGATGAGGCTGAAAAAGTCTTCATCCGGCATGGTGGGACCGCGGGGGATGGAATCAGGGGGGGCACAGCGCTGGTCATCGATCCTGGAGGACTGCACGGGGGGAGAGGGGCGTTAGGGTGGGGCAGGATGACAGGGGAGGGCTGGAGCAGAGGGGTCGGGGGTCCCACTCCCCCCCAGCACGGGTACCTGGCACTTCATGAGCATGTTGAAGAACTCATCTCCGGGCTCCTGGGCGTCCCCCTCGACACGCAGGTGCCCCAGGTTGTTGTGGGTTATCCGCAGCCCCGGCAGGTTGCCCACGTTGGCACGTTGGTCATCCAGGCGCCTGCTCTGGGAGCTGGCGATGAGGTCGAAGAACTCCTCTGTCTGCGGAGAGGCCATCAGGGCAGACTGCGCTGTGGGGACAGGGCAGGGTCACCCCCTCAGCCTGCAGAGCCCAAATCCTCCTCACCAAACCACTGCCCAGCCCCCCTCCCACACAGGCACTGACCTGGCAGGCAGCACAAGGGGGAAGGAGGTGCCGTGACAGGGTGAAAAGCAGAACCTCATCCCCATCTCCCACTGCTGGACCTGCTGAGGGGCTCCCTGCCACTGACTGCGCTTGGTCAGCTCCTGGAGGCCACCAGGAGATTCAGTGCCCCCCATATTAACCATAGCCTGGGTGTGATCACTGTTTTTTCCAGCTTCCACTGCCGCCTCCACTCTGGTTCCCAGCTGGAGCCAAGAGGCACCAGGCAGACCCCAACAATCACAGGTGAGCACAGGGTTCCTGAGTGCTGTGACAGGCACCTGCGCAGTCCTGAGGGTCAGGAATAATTCCAGCCCAGGCCTGGCTGAGCCTCCCACCTGCCAGCACCTTCCCAAAGCCCCCCAAGAAGCCCAGCCTGCTTGGGCAGCTCAAGGAGAGGCTGCCAAGGTGAGTTCGCAGCCTGGGATAGGGTTGGCACAGGCTGGTGCCAGGAGATCCCAGAACCAGTACACATAATCCCCCCTCTATAGACCCTTTGGAAATGCCTCACTGCAAAGAGCCTGTTGGCTCCTGGCAGCTTCTGGGCAGGGAAAGGCTCCCAAACAACAGACACTGCACTCAGACAGGGACAAGCAAAGGAAAACTTTAGGAAACCCGGCCTGGCTGGTGTTCCTGCCCCACTGAGCACAAAGCACTGGGGCAGAGGCTGCCCAGAGCCTCCCAAAACAGCGAGATCATCTTGGAGCCCCAGCTCGTGGAGCTGCAAAAAACAACAGGAAAATCTCAGCCCTGACGCAAAGATGAGTTTCTTCCCCTTCAGCTGACAAAGAATCCTTGAAAATAACACGTCCAAAAAGGCTCAGAGCCCAAAGGAGCCGAACACAACATGTGCTGCTTGTGCATTCTTTATAAAGCTCCGTATTTTAAACCCAGTCTCCTAAATTACACAGCTGTTACAGCCAAATGCACTTCTGTGTCAGAAATGCATCTTTTGACAAAGTGATGCTTATTTCCACCCTATTTTTAGATGATAAAAACCCCTCTCACCTCACAGCCAACCTGTCTTCCTGACCACCTCCGCACAGCTCTGCTCTCGCTGCCACTTCAGCCCCTGCCCCTGCTCCTTGTGCCCGGCTCTGGCCACACTCAGAGGAGTGTCAGGGGTCTCCTCCTCTCCAATGGACTGTTTGGAGTCCTTTGTGCCGGTGATTAAGCCTGGAGTTCAATCTGTGCATTTTAGAGCTTCTCTCCAGCTTGGGTTAAACAAAGGCCCTCAAACACCAAAAAACCCGAGTGCAAACACAGCCCTGCCTTTCCTGTCCCGTCTGTTTGTCAGGCGCCTTCCTCAATTTATCCCTGCTCTTCCTGGGGGCGAGTTCGCTCCGTCTGCCTGCTGAAGCTTCCCACTGTTTATCCATCCCTCTGGCTCCTCTGTCCTTATGCAGCACCTATCACCACAGCATCCAAGAACAGAACAAAATCCAGAAGTTCTTCCTCCATGGCAACACTACTACAAAAACTGGCAATATTTTAACTTGCCTGAGAAAGCCTGACCCTGCACGCCCCGGGTTCTTACAAGGCTCCCTCAGCCATGACCATCATCTTCCTCATGGAAGCGGCAGGATCCGCCGTGCCAACCTCGCCATTCCAAAGCCAACACCTAAAGACCCACACTGGAAAAATCCCCAGTGCATTTTGCATTCCTCTTCCCAGTTTAATCCCCAAGCCTTCGCTCACATTCTCCAAGCCTTCCCCTCAGCAACCATTAACATAAGAATGTCTCTTCCTTCCTTAAATAATGAGGGAGATCGCCAAGGAACTGCTAAGTTCAGAGAGCTGAGGCTTAGGGAAAACATCACGGGGAGCCACAGTAAACCACAACAGCTGGCCAGGCTGCGGGAGCAGCGGCGCTCCCACAGAAACAGAGCCTTAGGAACGCTCCGGTGCTCACATATCCGCTCTCCCAGGGCAGGCACCGGGGTGGCAGCTGCCTCCGCAGCCTCCGACGGGCACTCCTCCAGCGGGCAGCGCTGGTCATCCATCCGGTTGCTCTGGAACTTGCTCAGCAGGTCAAAGAAGCATTCCTCATCCGAAGGGGTCCGGTTGATTTTCTGGAAAGAGAGCAGAGAGAGTCAGAACACCCCGAGCAGCTCCAATCGCTCACTCTGGTGCGGATCGGGAACGGTCGCAGCTTCTCCTGGTCTGTTCTGAGCTGGGTCCTGGCTGTGCCCTTGGTTTGCCAAGACCCCCAGCTGGGAGCCTTTTGGGGTCACTGCTCTTTGGTCCCTCTGATCCCAGAGGCTCCCACAGCCCAAAGCAGAGCACGGCTCCCCCCAGCACGCTGAGCAGTCGCTGTCACTGCAGTGCCTCGAGCTCCCAGAGCAAACTGGAAGCTGAAGGGAAAAGAGGGGACAAAAGGGGACAACATTCCCCAGGCACTGCTCCGTGGGCAGCTCCTGGGCTGGAAAGGGCTGGGCTCAGAGAAGAATGAAGGGGAACTGTGCAGCCACCTGGGCTGAGGTGCCGCTGAGTGCCCAGCCGGGGCTCAGCCCAAGCTCAGGGTTTGCTTTTCCACCAGCTCAATCCAACCCTGCCAGGGCACTGCCCCTCGCACCCCAGCACTTCCCTTCGGTGCCCCCGTGTCATCAGCGCAGCACTTGTAACAGTCACCCAGCTGAAAATGCCACTAAATTACAGTTTTTCAGGACAGCAGCTCTTACACAAGAGCCCCAAATGAGCACCTTGCACTGGACAGGGATATATTTAAGTCCTGCTGCAGGAGGGTTTGTGTTGGAGGCCACCAGTCCAACAGCCAGTTCCAGCACGGAGAGGGGCTGCGTGCCCTGAGAGCAAGCCCAGAGCAGCAGGAACAACAAACCTTTCCAAGGAATCCCTTGGAATGGGAGATAAAATTAACCAGTGATAAGAGGAGCATCTGCCAGGCTTGGGGACGGTCCCTGAGTGCCAGGCTGATCCCACCAGTTGCTGAAAAAAATACCACAACTGAAACCAACCAAAACCTCCTACAACTGGGTCTGTCTGTGCTATTTTCCAGCACAGAGCCTGGGCAGGAGCTCTGGATCCCTCCTGGGGTGCATCACATCCCACCGGAGAGATGGAGAGGGCCCAGGGAGAGCCAGCCCCGAGTGCCAGACTTTCCAGCGGAGAAGGGATCCCCTTGGCTGCTGATGAAGCCAAGTCCCTCTCCCAGCTCTGCTTGTGGCCGCTCTGGGAGCCTTCCCAATCCCACCTCACGCAGTGCCATTCCCAGCAGAGCTCTTCCCTGGGGCAGGGGCAGGCAAAGCCCTTCACAGGAGCTCTGCCACGGGGAGAGACTTGTGCTGACAGGGTTAAAGCCACAAGTTGGATTGGGTAAATGAAGGAAAACAATTTTCCTGTGTGCCAAGCGAAGCAGATGAGATGCTCTCAGCTTCTATTTAGGGCAGAGTCAAAATTAGCAGCGGGCCAGAGAGGAACATTAGCAATGTGGGAGCTGATCGGGGAGGGGAAAAACCCCTCTCACCTCCCTCCACGTGCCGATCTGCTCATGGATCCATCCTCTGAACCATCAACAGTTGCACCTTGGAAATCAAAGCTTGAACCGAAGGTGAACTGCATCTCTCACAGCTCTGCTGCGTTGGGTTGTGTGACCCAAATTTCAGGCTAGAGGAGGAAGCGGCTCATTCACATCGAGCCTCCCTCCAGCTTCCCCACAACCACACCGAGTAAATCAGAGCAGTCCTGGATCCACAGGGCAAGTTCCCCCTTGCAGGAGCAGCCTGACAGTGTGGCCAGAACCCACCAGCTCAGGGGGTTCAGTCTCCCCTGACAGGGACCACATTCCCCTGGGGCACGTCCTGCCAGAGACCCTGCGACTTGGGGTGTTGGGATCCCTGCTCACAACGTGTCTGGGAGAGGAGAGGATGCTCTGAATCAGTGGGAAGAACAGGCAGTGCATGGAGGTGTGGGATGGGGCTGGCTGTGTGCCCGGGCACCTCCCGGTACGGTGGCACCCCAGGGGCAGGAAGGTCAGTGCCCGTGGGCCACGATCGGGGCTCACACGTGCTGTGCCAGCCAGGACGGGACGGTGGGAGCTGCAGGGCATCTCCTGAGGACAGCAGGATCCCTGTCCCAGCCCCAGGCCTGCACCTCTCTAATTAAAATGCCCAAATGTGACAAGGCACGGAGTGCTTGGTTCCCTCCCTCCCTCCCAGGCTGTTTCAAGCCCCGAGGCAGGAGCTGCGAGGGCAGATGGAAGTGCGATCACACCCCGGGGCTCGCCATCTGTGCTCGCCTGGGGCTTGGCACATCCAGGGCATCCCCACACGGGGCTGAGCAACAGCCATAAGACAGACACACACAGCAGGCACCACGGGCCCAGGTCCCTAAATGCTTCCTGGGCACCAACTTCGGTTCCCAGCCCCAAGACTCACCCCATGGCTGGTGTCCCTGCCTGGCCTCATCCCCCATCCTCTGCTTCCAGCACTGCAACTGCCCAAATTCTGCCACCTGTCACCTTCCTGTGGTCAGCCAGATGCTGTCACAAAATTAAACCCAACCCTGTCTGCACGGGGCAGAGGGACCTGGGGCTTTTGCTGGCCCCCACAGCCTGGGGGGCTGCTGGCACAGCAGAGCTCACCCCGGGGTAGATCTGGCTGCAAACACACCCTTGGCACACACACACACCTCTCCCCACAAGGGGACAAGGACAAGAGTGGAGCCTCTGCTCCCTGACCTCGGGAAGACAGGGATGGCTCCATCCCAGGCAGGTGGAGGTCCCATTCATGGGGTTAGAGCTTTGTTCCCATTTTCTGAGAGTGGTATTCCCACCTGGACACCGCCAGCTCCTCACAGAGCTGAGCAACCTGGCTCGGGACAGCCTGGGAGCAGGACTCTCCCTCCTGACACACTCTCTCTCCTGGAAGGCATCCAGGATTTTGCATACATTCCCTTGCTGGTGGATGAACAGGCTGTTTAACCTGCCTGGGTGGATTCAGGATGTGCAAACCACAGCTGAGGTGTTGGAGAGGCAGTGAGGAGCAGATCCTGCTGCCACTCCCCGCTCTCCCTGCAGGACGGGACCACCGGCTCTCCGGGAGGGATTGGGAATCCCTGCAGGTCACTGCCCTGTGGAGGAGCACAAACCCACCCTATTTCCTCTCTGATAAACTCTCACTCACACCAAAAAAGGTCCTGGGCTGCCCAGCTCTGCCTGAGACGCGCAGGACACGCAGAAGAATCTCCTGGGGAAATGCCTCAGTCCGGACACTCCGGGTGTGCAGGTGGAGACAAGGCTGAAGCGATCCCAGGAAAGGCAAAAAAGTCAAAACCAACTCCTGTGCCTAAACCCCCTCAGCCATTTTCACTTGGGAGTCAGGAAAGCCACTAAACAAAGGCAGAAGACCTAACTGCAGGAACCAAACCACTTCCCAGCTCCCAACACCTGAAGTCACAGCCCACAGATGCCCCACAGGGTTTCCACCCTTGGAGCTGCTGCCCACCCGTGAGAGCCTTTCTCTGACACATTCCCAAGCCCCATCCCAGGATCAGCACCATATCCACAGTCTCTCTTTGGCCCCTGAGCAGCCCATACCCCCCACCAGGCACCAACACCTGCTGTCACAGGTACCCTCAACCCAACACTCTGGAGGTGGCGGCTTCTCCCACAGCTTCCTGCTGCCCCCACAGCAGCTCGGGATGCAGCTCTTCCCACACTCACTGCTCAGCCCCACCAAAGCCTGTCTGAATCGCTCTCAGGGTGCTCTGGGACAGGGCTCCCAAAACACCACCAGATCTTTCTGTGCTGGCCAAGAAATGGCACATCCACCAGTGATTCCATGGGGGGAAACATCCCCTTCAAAAGGAGCTTCTCCCACCAGACCGAGCTGCCGACGCTCTCTTGAGCCACCCAAAGGGCCAAACGTTGTCCCTCTGTCAGATCAGCCTCTCCTCCCACAGCTGGTGTCCCCAGGGCACTGACCTGCCTTTGGTTCCCCTCCTGTCCTCCAGGCTCAGCTTCTTGCAGACCTGTCCGAGGCAGGAAGGAGCTGTCAAGCTCAAGGGCTGCTTTGCCCAGCCCTCCAAGGGGACCTGCAGGCAGGACCAGTGGCACAGTGGATCCACCACAGGAGCTGCTGCTCGAAGGCATCTGGTCGGTGGCCGGGTCAGGGACGAGTGAGGAAGGCAGCGGGTTCAGGGATAACGCAGCTGCTTTCACTGCCACCCCTCAGAACTCACTGCCCTGGCATTTATGTGTCCACCACAATTCCACCTTATTTCAGGGAGGAGACAACCTGGAGATGTGACCTGGCCACGTCCTGCAGAGGTGCAGTGGCAGAGCAGGAGCAGGATCCAGTGCCTGGTCCCCAGGGCCAAGCTCTCCCCGGTGGACAATCCTCGGAAAAGCATGCCCCTTGTTCTGGCAGCATTACGTGCCCAGGGCCTGGCAGGTATTCATTCCCATCTCTGTGCCATGCCTTACCTGCCTCTCCCTCTGTGAACCAGACCCTCCACCACTCCTCTCCTCTTTTCAAGGCAGCCAACCTCAAAACCCCCTGGCAGGAGCAGGGCTGCCGGTGCTGGTGACCCCCAGTGCCGGGAGCAGCTTCTCCAGGGCTGCCCCACTGCCCGTCAGTCCCCTGCATGTGGCTTTTCTTTATCCTGCCCCACCCCAACACCTCGCCCTGGAGAACCCACCGTGGGGGCTGCACAACCCCAAACCATCAGGCTCTGAAGCTCACCTGGTGAAAGGCAGCGAGGGGGAGGTTTGCAGAGAGCTCCCGAACGGCAAGTGGGGGCTGGAGGAGAGGAGTGGAAGGAAATCCCAGCCTGAAAGCCACAGCCTGTTTCCCCAGGAGCACCATCTCTCAGGGACTCTCCCAGTGCCTGGCCACCAGCACCTCGGCTGGAACCTCCACTCCTTGATGAGCCCATCTTCTCCAGAGTCAGCAGAGCTGGAAAACTTGCCCGGTCTTTGCTGAGGACACCACTTCCACCTCCACGCCAACGCCGCTGCCACGCTCCCCCCGAGGGCAGGGCTGGTGGCAGACACCCCGTGTGTCCCCTCCCCGGGCTCAGGGATCCACCACCCACCCTCGGCACCCTCTGCTGCGAGACACAGCACACCCCGAGAGCCTGAGCACTGCCTGCAGCTGCCAAAATATCAGTAATGGAAGTTGCAAAAATATAAATAATAAAAAGTTCACACTGAAGCTCCCTGAAAACTTTAAATCGCCCGAGCATACACGGGCACATCCCGGCCTGAGTGAATCTCTCCTCCGTGCCTCTGTATCTACCCCCTCCTCCTCCTCCTCCTCCTCCCGATCCAGCCTCTCGTTTTTCACAGAAAGAAGGAAACACCAACAAACCCCGAGTTTTCCTCACTGACCTCAGCAGCCAGCTCTTCTTCCCCAGGCTCCAGCTTTCTCACATGTCCACGGGCAGGACCGACCTTCCCCTCGCAGGGCAGCGCCGGGAGCTCTCCCAGCCCCGCTCCGGGAGCGCGGATTTATGCGGAGCGCGGAGCCATGTGAAGAACGTCGCCAGCTCCAGTGACCCGCTGGGTGCGAGATGAGGCTTAAAGCGACAGCCCTGCTCCTCCCAGAGCCACGCCGGTGCCCTGGCACGGAGGGAGGGGGGGTGGGTGGGCTCCACAGAAGGCTCCTCTCTCCCTCACCTCGCTGCCACGATCCCTCCTCGTGTTATTAGATGATGCTCTTAAACACACAGCGGAGCTACGTGAATATTTAGCTTTCCTTCCACCTCCTCAACCTCCCACCCGCCACACTCACTTTACCTTAAAAATAGATCGGGATCGATCCTCCTAAACTACATCTGCAAACGCGCCCGGCTCCACGGGCACAGGCACCGCGGCAGCAAACGCTCTGTGCACACACAGACACGATCTGATCGCCGGGATTGAAAGCACCAAAATACTGAAGGGCCATTTATAGCTCCTGATAGTCCTCCTGCTCCTCATATTATTAGATATGCGATTTTTTTTTTAATTTTTTTTTTTGTCTTATTGCAAGAGCTGAAGCTGCTCAGCCATAAGCACCTCCTGATTGAAACAAACCACTGCTCAACAAGAGGGAAATTTCTAATTGCAACAGGGTTTTAAAGAGGGAAAGATGGAAATGCCACGCAGCAGCCAAAGAGCTGTTCTTACCTCACGTTTGTGAAATGGGGATTTCTGGCACTGAAATGAGGCAAGGGAAGCGGTTTTCCAAAGGGGCAAAATGGGGACAGAGCCCAGATGGCACTCTCAGCTCTCTGCCTGCACTGTCCTCTTACACTCCACTCTCATGTTCCACTGCAGAAGATTCCTTTAGCCTGAACAAATGCAGCTTTGGGGAACTGCCCATGCTTTTCCACACCAGGACACTTATTTCCAGGGGTCACACAGTAATTAGAAAGATGGAAACTGTGTGGGACCCGAGACCAGGACACCTGCAGAAGATGGGTAACAACCCAGGGGCAGAGCCCACACACACACACACACACACACACACACACGAGGTCTGTGCTTGGAACAACAAGAGGAAACGACATTTCCCCTCTGGGTTTAGGCTGCAGCAAAGGGGAGTAATGAATGAGAGGTCTGTGATCTGCAGAGACACCCCCTGCACCGGCAGGTCCCAGCTCTGAGCCAGGGACCGAGCGTGCCCTGCAGGGTTGCTCTGCCCCAGCCCCTGGCACAGACCATACACACCCTGCCCAAACCCAGGACGTGCTCACGCTTCCCTTGTAGCATGAAATTATCACCCTCACTTGGACTGTTTTCAAAGATGATTTTTTTTTTTCCTCCTCCCTTTAAACAACTCGCCCACTCATCCCTATAAACGCCGGTGCTAAAAGCTGGTTCTGTTGTTAAGATTTCAAATAACTTGGGTTTTATTGTTCCAAACAAAATCCAAATAACTCACCCACTCTCCCTCCTCCCGTAACACAGTAAGTGCTGACCTGTTGGGACCAGGCCCTGCTGCCACCCAGGGTTTCAATCCCCGTCTGTGGCTCCACAGCAGGTGACAATGTAATTTCTGATGTCCTTTGGGGAGGGAGCGTGCTGTGCCTCGTGGGTGTCTGGCTGAAGTGTTACTGACACCTCTGCTGCTCGCAGTGCTCATCCAACTGTCTGGAAGCTCCTGCCACTGTGAGCAGATCTGGCCATTCTGTGCAACAACCACATTAATATTGGATTTTCCCTTTTTCCCTCAGCTACACAATAACCTGCCCTGGAATCACAGGTCAGCCCAGCCCTCGCTGATGAGACCAGTGTGCCCACGGCACGGAAATGACTTCTGGCTTCTCCCTGGGAGGCAATATGTGCATTCAAACAGTCTCTCTAGTTAATGTAGTGACTTTTCCACTTGGGTTTTGACAGCATTTACCACACCAGGCTGGGTTTCCCTGTCACCATTTAATAGAAACACACCAGGCTGGATTTAGCACCTGAAGCTTGTTTTACTAACTGAGGAGACAAGGCAGAGGCATCATCACTCCAGGTCTACCTTCTGTGGAAGAAGATGAGTGATACAGAGGTCAATCTGGCCCAGCAAAAACCTGGAGCATCCCTTAAACACCAAAAGTGGGAATGAACCTGAACTACTTGCTTAAAACAACTCAGATTATAAGCAATTGCCAACAAGCAGAAAGTTTTTGGAGTGTATCCAATGCTCACCCTCACCCAGGGCTATTGGTACCTGGCTGTGCACACCAACACACACCCAAGCAGCAAAACAGTGTTTTAGCTCCAACCAGTTGCAGTGATTTACTCTGCAGTTGGAAGGGGATGGAAATAGGACCAGGCTCGGCTGTGGAGTCTCAGCTGAGCAGCACTAATTTGTTAAACCGAAATAACTCCGCTGCTTTAAAGGATATAACCCATATTCTCGATTAATTAGCACAGAGGCCAAGGTTAATACATGGAGCTCAACTCCCAGTCACCTGCTCTATCCACCAGAGCACCATCTCCCCACTGTGGAGGTGATGGGGAGCCAGGGGAGGTCACTGCCAGCAAAGGGCTCGTTCCTCTTTGGAGATGGGGATGATCCAACGCTCCGGCAGCAGAGGTGCCCTCCTCCCCTCCATCTCAAATTGGAAGCTCCTGACAAATCGCTTCAAAAACGCTCTGCAGAAAGGCCTACTTGTCTCTGGATTGCCAAAGCTGTGCTGCTTTCCTGAAAGCAGACTTTTGTTTAGACACCTACTTGCTCTCAGCGCAGCGATGTTTTAAGAAGGAGCTGAACAGATGCGGCACCTTCACCCAGGGGTGGTGGTGGTGGTGATGGCGAAGCTGGTGGTGGATCTGTGCACACCCATCTCCATCAGCACCCATAACACATCCAGCCTGCACGTAAACACCCCTGGCTGCAGCAAACGCCCAGATCTTAATTATTATTTACTCACTCACACTCCGGTAATGCCTGAAGGCCGCGTTCGAGATCAAGGCTTTGTTGTGCAAGGCACCCCACAGAACATGAAATCCTGGCCCTGCTGGGGCAGGGAGGGTTCCTGGGGCTGGTACCTGTGGGTTTGCCATGGCAGGGATGGTCAGGCACAGCCCTGCTCAGAAGGGTTTAAACAGGTCAGACGAAAATCACATGCAAAAGGCAGGAGCAGCTTCTCCTATCGGCCAAAAGCATCTGGTACCTGCTGCTCTAAAGGGCAGGATGAAACTACACCCTGCTTGGGGTTTGCTCCACAAGACAGTGCCCAGAGAATACTGGGATGCAAATGGCTTTAGATACAGGCAAAAAAAAGTCCTCCTGGGAGTTTCCTGCAGATCCCATGGGAGCTGCACCTCCTGTTCCCAGGCACATTCGGTGCTCTCACCCTCTGCTGGCTCTCAGGTCAGGGCAGAACCACTGCAGAAGGTGCTTCCCCCTCTCCTCCGGCACAAGAAGCACTGCAGGGAACTGGAACTCTCCCTGTGGGCACAGGCAGCACGATCCAGGATGGAAAAGTTGGATCTAGGGGATGGTTTGGGGCCCTGCTCTAATTGCACATCACCCCAGGAAGCTTCCCCAGCAGTGCCTGCACAGGGAGTCCTTCCCTGGGCTCAGCTCTGCCAGGGCTGGGGCTGCAAGAACAGCAAAGATCCAGGGGCTCTGAAAAAAAAATCACATTATTTGGGTTTTTTTAGATTAATTGGTGTTAACTGCCTTGGGAGGCTTAAAAATAGCACTGCTAATGGGGCCGTGGACACAGGCTGAAGGTGAGGTGTGAGCAGAGGCTCTGATGGCCCCATTAACCCCGACACAGGCTGTGCCCTGCCCAGCAGCCACTGCCAAAAACAGGGACACCCTCTGTCCAGCTGGGAATTGCCTGCCTGCACCTCTAACCCTGACAGCCCTCGAGCTGCCTTCACACTCAGGCAGGGGCAGAGGGAACCCTCCTGCTGCCACGGCGGGTTTTATCATCACAGCTCCAAGAAACGGTGTTTGAACCTTCCTCGTTTCAGGCTCCTTTGATTTATGGATTCACATCCTGCTCCTGACTCCTGCAAACCATGGAGGACCCTTGGCCACCTCCCAGGGAGCCTCAGTTTTCTGCTCCTAGTCCAAGTGTAGTGACAAGGACAGCCCAGAAAGACCCCAAAACCTCTGCTATCCTAAATCCAGAGGAGAGGATTGGCACTGGATGGGACCACATCCACCCAAAAGCAGTGGGTTAAGGAACAACCCATCACCTGAGGAGGTCACTGCCCATCACTGGCTCCTTGAACTCCCCTCCCAGCCCACAAATGAACTCTGGTGTCATCCCAGCTCCAGGGATTTACCTCCAAAGAGAACCTGGACTATGATTTTTCTTTAAGCTCTTCTGGCATGTGCAGTTTAATAAATGCCAGAGGCCGGAACTGTGAACACACAAAGTGCCCCAGGTACAGCAGAGACCTGAGAAATGAATGAAAAGTTCCAGGTTTTGAGAGAAATCAAACACTTGGAGCTTTATTGCTCTGGGTCTGGCTTCAATTCATCCCCCCCTTTTTTTTTTTTAGTGCTGTTCTCTTTAAAGTGACAGTTTCTAGGAAATGGTGAGTGTAACATCTCTTTTACTGTCTCATACCACTTGATGGCTGACAGTTTGCCGGGAGAAAAGGTTGTGCAAGGAGGAGAGCAGACCTCAATTACGGCTTTAAAGTGCCAATAACTGAAAATTCGGTTTTCAACGAGTCAAGGCAAGAATAATGCCTTTTGGTAGCTTGGTGAGTCACCTCCAGCCAGCAAGTGGACCAGCAAGTGGCAGACATTCAGTCATAACATCCAAAGGTCTGCTGGGGGTCCCTGGACAACCAGCTCAGGTTTTATCTCCTCCCTAGAGCAGAGTCCTGGGGTAAGTGGCTCTGTCTTACAGTTTTCTAGCTCTGATCAGTTATGGATGGGATATGTGCTGTCCTACATTCCCCTGATCCTCATCCCAAGGGATCTGAGAAGCACCCAGCCCTTGGGGGTCCTGGGTGTAACCTCTGCAGAGCCAAGGGCTTGGCCACCACCCTGCACATGGCACAGCCAGCGTGTTCTTCTCCCTGTGTTGTGTGGTTGATGCACAGGCACAGGCTTGTCTAAATCCTGCCTCCTATCTCCCTTCCACACAGCCTGACCTCAGCCTGGGAGGAGGCAAAACAAGGGACAGGAGGAGTGGGGAAAGGCAGAAAGAGGGTGTGCAAGCAACAGGATTATCCCAAAGAGGGAGATAAGGAACTCATCTTTATCTCTGGGACTTCAAACACCGAAGCATCTCATCGAAGCAGGAGGAAGGATACTGATCCCTGCAGCCCATACCACGTGCCCTGCCACCATCAGCCCTGTCCCAGGGAGCACATGGAAGTTTCCTGCATCCTGAGGGGTGACAGGGTCTCGTTTCTACTCAGTCTGAGGAGCCTGGGGGGTAATTCTGGCTTTGACTCCAACTGTGAGCGTTAGTCTCCCTCCCAAACCACCTCTGCAGGAGAAAAAGGGACTTGAAGAAGGACTATGAAGCCCTAAGCCTCAGGCAGCAGCTGGTGCAGCCCCGGAGCTGCCCTTGGGAAGGGTCGTGCCTGAGCTCAGCCCCCCGGGGAAGGACACTGGTGCAGCAGAGCCCAGCTCTGCCCTGCCTCCCCCTCACTCACACAGCCTCACCGGGTAATTACAGAGAAAACCAAGGCACAGCCCAAATTTAGTGCCGTTATAAAACAGAGAGGGGGAATTCATTACCTGGCAGCTGTTAATATTTAAGGAAGAAACTGATAATTTGCCTCTGAGGCAGCGAATGCAGCAGAGGCAGCGCAAGGCACAAACCGCAGCTGCCTCCCCCCCCCTTCTCCGTGCAGTCACTTTGCAGAGCTTTTCTGTCCCCACGTTTATTGCCCTGCCTTCCCATGCCAGCACCAAAGTCCCAGTGAGGAACAGCAGGTCAGGGCTCTGCGCTGCAAAACTCCCAAGAATTTTGGCTCTGCTGCCTCTCTGGATTTGGGGAGAGCTGTTTTTTTAACACCTCTGCCGGCTCAGGCAGCAGCTCAACCAGCCCACCTGAGTCAGAGCTGAAGAAGGGCCCAACAGCTTAACAGAGAGACTCGAGGAAAGGCAGGTCAGACAATTTCAGGTGACTCTCTGGAGACAACCAGACAGCCCAAATCCCTGCAAGAGCCTCCCCAGTACCTGTCAGGCTCGAGCTCTCCGGGAGGTTTTCTGGTGCAGCACGCTGCCTCCAGCTAGGAAATAGCACAGCCTCCCTCCTGGCTCTGCATCTGCCTGGAGCACCTTGGAAGGTCCCACAGGCTGAACAGGAAGATAAAACACTGCAAGAACAAGCCGCGCCTCAGTGTTTACCTGCTCGCTTCCAACAGGACTGACACCACCACAGCAGCCTCCAGGTGTCATAGGAACAGAAATAAATTTAGCAGCAGCCGCCTTCCCTCTCTCCCTGGCTCTGCCTTCTCCCTTCCTCTCCACTCCCCTCGCTCTGGGAGCACGTTTACACCAGAAAGTCCGACCAACACTAATGGTGTAATTACACCCCTGCAGTTAAACAAACATCGAGGCTGCGGGACAAAGGAAGGGTGTGCTTTGTACTGCCCTCGAGTTGAGGGAGTTCACACATCAGTGAGATGAAGCAGCGACCAACCTGATGGTAAAAGGGAGGGAAGATGTACAAAACATCACAGAGCAGCAAAGGCTGCCTGCCCGGTGCTAACCCCGTGTTCCAGCTCCTGAGGGGCTTGAGGAAGCATCAGTTTAATCTTCACTCAAACAAGACAACCAGAGAAATGATGCTCCGGGGCCAGAAGCCCCCGAGGCTGATGTATCCTTCCACCCAGCCCATTCCACAGTGCCCAGGGAAGCCACAGGGGATGGATGGGGACACCTGACATCTGAGCATTGCCTGGACAACACATGGCTCAGCAGGGACAGGCAGGACCTCCCTGCCACAGCCACCGAGCCCGGCACTGAACACTCACACCTGCAGGCCAGGCAGAGGGTCAACCACGTCCATCCTGCAACCCAACAATCCCCCCCAGGGAATCACGAGACAGAAAACCATCAAAAGAGCTCTGGCAACCTGCCTTTGGGGTGGGGACCTATCATCTACAAAACTGTCCCTTCTTTTATGGTTGCTTCTCACTGTAATCATAAAAAAAGGCCTTATAAAAACATCAGTCCTAGGGAATGTCTGGCGATGCAGCTTGAGAATTGTTCAGTGTCTAAATACATCAGCAACCCATCTCTGCAAGTCGTCACTGCAATCAAACACAGCTCCTCTTTCTCTTGACTATAAATGGTCTTTGCTGAGGACAGGGTGGGGGGCAGGTTGGGAGAGCTCCCTCGAGCTGGTGCACTCCCTGGGAAGGGGCGAGTCCAGAGGAACTGGACCATTTCTAGAGCTCAGATCCCCAGGGAGGGGAGGGGAGTGGGTTTGATCCTCACCTCTCCCCATGGTTTTTGCTTCAGCTGTTGGACCTTGACCCATTTCAGTGCAGCTCTGGCACATGCACAGCCCCACTGGCCTCAAAGACTTCAGTTCAGTGCTGATCTTAAACACGAGGCCCAGAACTGAGGCAGGTTCCCAGCCCTTCCCAAACAGTCTTTTATGGAATACACAGCCCCTTTCTCCTGTGCATCCTCTCCTTCTTCCATAGTGGTTTCTCTCTCAGAGAGAAGAGTGAGGGACAAAATCTCTGATATTTTTGAAGTGTTAGAAAAAACCCCATCCTTCCAGTAACCTTCTAGTTACCTTCTGGTAACCCCCTAAAACACATCTCTTACCAAGTCAATCCCAAGCAGGAGCATTTATGACCTTCTCCACAGTGGAGCAGGGGGGTTAAATTCATGAGCAAGCCTTTGATGTCTGCAAGCTTCATGTACTACAAAACCTCTGCTTTGATGTTCATTTTAAAGGAGGAAGCTCAGAAGGTGTGCACTGCACGAGCCCAGGGCAGGGATTTAGAGGGACTGGGATCTGTCTGTCCACAACTTCAGGCACAGGGACCGAGCTCTAACCCAGCTCCTTCTGCTCAGGGCTCTGCTGCAACAGAGCAAAAATTTTGACCAAACATGTCTCACCCTCACCAGCTTCTCCCAGACCAAACCCACCTTCGTGGAGAACGAGGCACTCACAGCCCTGAGGATTCCCATGGGAGCTCCACACCTGACCTCAAAGGCGGACAGGACCCTGCCCTCGCCCATCTCCAGAGCCAGGCAGTGCTGCTCCTTCCCACTGGGGAAATCCCCCCACTTCACGGGGCCACGGGAGGGGTAAAGAATCCCCTCTCTGCCCCACCAGCCCCAGGACCCTCCTGTGTGAGCACCTTCAGCAGTGGCAGAAGGTCCGAGGCGCAGGGAGGGACCTGCCACGCTCTCCTACCTTCCTCAGTACCTGGACCATGGCTTCTCCTATCCATCCCAGCATCCCCACGGCTTTGCCAGCAGGCTGAGCCCCTCTCTCAGGGCCCGACAGAGCTGCCAGGAGGGACAGGCTCCTCTCCATCCCCCGGCTCGCTTCGCCTCCCTGCACTTTTCCCTGCCTGCCCTCCCCTGTCCCGCCCCCTCCCGTGGGGAGTTTCCCAGCAGCTCGGTAATTAGCAGCATCATCACCAATGCTAATAACAACCACCGCAGCTCCTGCCATCCCAAGCTCAAACAACTCTGCAGCCACCATCACGCCTCTGTAACCTCCCCGGGGCTGGCAGGGAGGCAGCCTTGCCCCAGCACACCGAGGGGGAAGGGGGAGGCAAACACGAAGCAGGGGATGGGTGGAAATCCAGGAGCTCTGACTCGGGTACTGCTCTCCAAGGAACTCCCCATCCCGGGGGATGGAAGGAGGTCAGTGGCTGTGCTGACAGCAGGACTTAGCCAGAGATTGCATCACTCCACCTATGAGTCCTGGGAGGAGGTTTTTTCCTGGGAATCCCTGCACACAGCCTGGGCTCCTCTCTGCAGATCGACCCTGGGAGAGCAGCACACAGGACCACGTGTGGTGGTGGGACAGCAGGGACTGTGGCACCTCATAAAATCTCCTTAGATCAACCATCAGAGCTCACTCTGAGTTAAGGACTCGCTGTTTACTGACGGATTATTTTTGCTCTGAGCATTCACAAAATGAGAAATCGGGGTGTGTGGGGGGGGATCTTGTCTGAACTCCCTGACCTGGAAAACCTTCTCTCCTATTTGGGAGGGGTTTGCTACGTTTGATTAATAAAAGTTCCCATGGAACTGCAGCTCTTCAAAAAACCCCCCCAAGAACCAGCACCCCCTGACAGAAGGGACCAGCAGCAGGACACAAGGCAATGGGTTGCTTTGCTTTTGGTAAGACAACACTGACTTTAAACATTACAGAGCCAGGCTGGGAGCACCCACACAACACAATTCCCTGCAGTGACCCTGCTGTGTCCCCCAGAAGGTCCCACAGAGACACCCTGTCAGGGCCACTCACCAAACCCCACTGCCAGGAGGTCACCAGTGGCTGGCAAGGTCCCACAGGGCCACTTTTAGACACAGCTTAAAGATCCACAGCCACACTCCTCAGGAAAGCTTTTTCCTGGCTCTTGATGGAGCGTGGCTTTTGTTTGGTCTCTGGCTGAATGTCTGAGTTAAAAATACAAGGGTATTTCTGGCAGAAGTGGGGGGGTATTTTTTTCTGCCTTTGTATTGCCTGGTGTGCCCCCATGCTGCTGGCTCCTTTCTGGCTCAGATGAGCTTTGTTTTCCTTCTCAATGATCATGTTTGCACCGGTGAGCGGTAGGAAATGCTTTTCCCCATCAGACCATCTCCACGAGCGCTGTTGGGAACGAAGGATGAGCTCAGAGAAGTCTAAAAAAACCTCCCAGTTAGTGTAAAGATCCTGTTTCTAGTCGCCAGAGAACCGAAAATCAGGAATGTCTGTGGTAAAAAGGGCTGTGTACACACCCCCATGCACACAGGTAGAGCAGGATATGTTCTCCCCACGATCCACAGACCAGGAACAAAGGACTCAGAGCTCGAAACGCTTTCAAGCATCCCCAACTCCACAGCCAGGCTTCATCCCCAAGCTCTGCAGCTCAGCCCCAGCATGAAAATATTTAATTTCACTTTTCTTAAATGCCAAGAAAAAAATAGGCCTATCTTTCCTGGCTTGGATTTATTCCATCTGGAATCGCTGCATAATCAGGGCTGTGATAGTGTGTTACAGACTCAGTATAAAAGCAAAAGCCTAAATACTTCCAAGCACCATGAGATCATTGATCTTCCCTGTTACTCTCCGTATCTCCTGGCAACAAGCTGAGGACTTGGGGCTTCTCACTTGAGATCACAGAGTTCAGATATCTCCAAGCCCCCTCCCACGAGCCAGAAGCACGCCACGGCTGTGGGTGTGATCCCTGTCTCCAGGACCCAGAACAAAAACCAACACAGCTGCAGGAAAACCTCCCCAGTATTTGTGTTTGTTCCGTGTCACAACAAACATCAACACAACCGGAAGGTAACGGCCCACAGACAGCTCAGCTGTCAGGCTGAAGACATCAAAAAGGCACCTGGAGAGCTCTTCAGGACGTGGATCCCCCCTTCATCACCCGGGGAGACCAGCACAGACTGAGTCAGAGCTCCCCACCAGGTCAGCGACCTGCAAATCCATTGACACTGGCGCAGCTCCTGCAGCCCCCCAGGAAATGTGCTCCACCTGCACTGCCTCCAAAGAGCAGCTCCTGGACAGTGATTTCCATCATCTCTGCCTACTGCCCGATGAATTCCAACAGGCCACTCTGCCCACCGGCCATCGGTGTGAGCAGGAGATGAGGGGGAACAACACCCGCGGTCCCACATTTGGCAACCGGCACTTTTGGCTGCTCATCACAGGCCTGAGAAGGGCTCTGTGTCTTGAAGGCAACAAGCCCACACCCCATGAGCCCCAGGAGGCTTGAAAAAATCAAGCTCAACGAAGCAAGGGGTCCAAACTGCTGTGTTTTCCTGGAATTCAGCGCCAGGAAAGCTCAGGTCCAGACTCCTGTCCCTCAAGAGAAGGTTCCAAATATCACAGCTCAATACCAGACTCTCATAAACCAGTTTGTGGTGGAGGTTGGTGCCACTGCTCTGTTAAGTGGTCAGTAATTCCGAGGCTCAAAGAGGTAAAATGGTTTGCCCAAGTCTGCCAAACTGCCAGCAGCAGAGCTACGCACGGGCTCTGTTTTCCAACCCTGCACCACGTCAGAAACGAAATAAGAACACTCTTTGCAAGAAACTCCCGAATCAGCACTAAAATAAAAAATACAAAATGTATAAAAACCATCTTCCTACCGACTGTGACACCTGCACTCGGACTTCCCCAGCATCCAAGGGTGATGCACTTGGCCCTTGGGACTTCCTCTCCGAACTGGACGGGTGTTCCCGGTATTTCCTCGTCCTCGCGGGTAACGACAGGAACTCTTTCCCCGAGATCTTCAGGTCTCCCACGTGGTGGCTGTCCCCATTCTGGTCCTTGGGAAAGCAAGGAACAAGTCATTGCACCACTTGCCTGTCCCAGGTTTACGTGGAGATCTGCCTGGCACGTACCCAAGGAACAGGAGACGCGGGAGCACGACGTGACTGTGGAGTTGGGAGGGTGGGAGCTGCCACTCACCACCTGCAGGGCTGAACCAGGACACTTGGTCTGTCCCTGCAGGGTGTGATTTTAGTGAGTGGAGAGGAAACATCACCCAGACAACACACAGGAGTCAACTCCTCCACAGGGAGAAGCAGCATCCTCTTAAAAACGCCCAGGTATGCAGGTAGGAGCGGGGCTGGTTTATTTATATGGGCACAGGGAATGAGGGATGACAGGTGCAGAAACAGGCACTGCTGCGAGTGACTCCTGCCAACTGCACTCCTAAAACCCTCCTTTAAACAGAGTGGCAAGCTCATCCTGCCCAGGATACCAAACTCTTGGCACAAGTCCCTCCCCTGGCTGTACCTCCACTCGTTCCCAGTGCCCAGCCCTGCAGCAGCCCATGGATAACCCGACCAGGCCCAAGGGAAGGATGCTCTCCACAGCATTTTCCACCTCTGGGATTTGCCTCCCAGCACAGACAGAGCATTGCCTGCCTCAGAGTCTCCCACTGCCTACAGCAAGAAGGAAACCACTGGGTAAGGGCCCTAAAAGGCAGATGGACGTGGATAATGGAGTCCCATCCAGCTCTTTGCCAGCCCTCACATCACCAGCAGGATGAGGGGACAGCAGGATAATGTAAGTACAGCAGAAGGCTACGAGCAGTCTCACTCCTGCCCTTAAATGCTTGTGCTCAGTGCTCCCAACAGCCACAAACACAGGATTATCACCCCCAGGAAATGTCTGGGAAATGGAGGTGGCAGAGACTGCAAACAGGAATAGTGAGAACAAGTAAGGAGAGATTCATTTCCCAGGATGCTATTAATGGGACCAGTGCAGCCAGGCCGGTGTCCACAGCTCGAGAAGCAGCCACGAGAATATATTTCAGAACTAGAAACTGCCTTACAATGCCTTAGTTGGAGCCCTCAGACTGCTCAGTGCATGACAGCCAGAAGAGATGACTCAATTACAGCACGTAAGCACCTTCAGGGTGAAACCCAGCATGTGATGAAGAGATTTTAGTCTGGTACAGAGAGGAATAAACAAGAACCAAAGGCCAGGAGCTAAAGCCAGAGAAGCTCAAACCAAGGAAAAGGGCACGGGATGGAGGAGACAGGGATGAGCAGGAAGGAGGATCCCTGCAATCTGCCAAGGGCCCTGAGAACCAACGTGGGTGTTTTCCCTGGCAGACAAACTCTGCCCCAACACATGAGCCCGTGCAGAGGCACTGGACAGGAGCTCCTGACCTGCTGACTTTGAAGGCTGCCTCTGCCAGAGCTGGTGGGCAGAAGGTGAGACAATACAGAGGGGACGCTGCAGAGATCACAGTTCACTGATTTGCACCTCACAATCCTATCACTCCCACCACAGCCAGCTCAAAGCAAACAAGCCTCTCCCACGGCTGTAATCCCCTTTCCCTACGAGCAGAGCAGCAGAGAAGAAGGGGAGCTGTGTCCAAAACACTGTCTCAAGCAGAGGTGAACTCACACACCCCACAGGACCACTGCAGGGGGAACAGGAGAACTCACACCTGACTCCACAGCTCCTGCTTACTCCATCCTCCCCATGAAAGCCCTGACATCCGTGACCCTGGCCGAGCTATTGAATGCTCAGGTTCAGCTTTCACAGCAAAGAGCAGGAAACCAACAGCATTAACAGCATCAGCAGCAAGTCCCACAGCAGCAGAGCCCCCCAGGCAGCCCTCTGGGCTGTGCTGCTCCGATGAGGACACGCGATCCAATGTCCCCTGCCATCGGACGTTGCTGTCCCTGCCATCGACACCCCGGGGTTGGAGTCACACTGGTGAGAGCAGGGGCCAAAATGGCCAAGGGGCAGCTGAGAAAATTGATAAAAGCACATCAGGGCACATAGAATCTATTTCCCAAAGACAGTCAATTCAGGGAGGAGCTTCTGTCTGGCCTTGCCAGCGCTTACTGGGATGTTCAGGCTCCAAAATGGTTTTTCAAGCCTGAGGCTTTTTCCCATTGACCATTTACACCCACCTGCAGCTTGAAAAAGTTTCTCCTCTCTGTGACAGTTCTGTAAAGGGGAAATTCTCCCTGGGATGCTCAGGAAAGCTGTGCCTGGAAAGCACTGGATGAATGTAAATTATTTGTGCCAAAGACATTCCAAAAAGGCAGAGTGTGGCTGCCTGCCTGGCCACCTCCTCTGGGAACAGGCACAACTGAGCCCCACAGCAGCACCAGTGCCTGCTGCTGGGCAGACAGAGCATCCTGAGGAGGGTTTTCTGAGAGACTTTAACGATCCCTGGAGCTGGAAAGGCTCAGTGCCTCCCAGCTGGCTGCAGGAACAGCTCTTGCCCCGGGGACACGGAGAAAACGCTGATCTGCTTGGATCTGACATTCCCAGCAGCGAAGCGGAGCAGAGGCAATCCTTGGAGCCCCTGGAACAGAACCCTCCTGCAACGCTCCAACTCCTGCATCTGCCCTCTCTGTCACTCCAGCAGGGTGACAAGGCACCAGGATCTGCCACCAGCCCCTGCAGGGGCTAAACCGCTCACGATTACCCTTCCAAGAAAGGGCTTTTTTTTTTTTTCTCAAAGAAGCACAGAAGTGGATTTTCAGCTTTGAGTGTCAAGTGCCTTTTTAAATAGACCAGCTGTTCCTCTCTTCCAAGCTCTCTAGAAACCCTCTTTGGTTAATCCCATTGACTCCAGTGATATCTGCTAATTGCATATTTCGCTGCAAATGAAGCCAGTCAACAAACCAGTGGGAATCTGTGTACAGATTCCTACTGACACTTCATCTTCGAGGCCAGACATCTTTGCTTACCTTTTCAGAAGGGAACTTGAGGAAGTCTAAGCTGTCCATGCTGTTCCTTTGGAGTCTCTTTGGCCTGGCTCCTGCAAAACAATGCACCCCCACATCAGGGGGGATGTCACTCACCCCACAGCGCCAACGTCACGCAGAGAAAACTCAAACCACGGCAGATCCTCAGCTCTGGTTTCACTGCAGAGCCAAAGGGATGGGATGTTGCAGCTGTGCTGGCCTTGAGATTCAAAGGGGGGGTGGTTCTTTATTGTTTTGGGTCTTTTTTTCAAAGCACTATCCCAGCACAGTCAGCACAAGCTCGGGCTGTGTGAGGCCTTCACCGCTGAACCAGGACCCAGATCACACAACCCTGAGCTCAGAGGGGGTCTCTGGAATTCAGGAGTTACAAACCCTGCTCTAAACCACAAAAGTCATGGGACAGGCATTGAGAAAAATCATAACAAAAATACAGTTTAATAATACATCTGTGGATTTGTTGCTTTATCTTCATGTTTTTAACTCAAAGAATGTTCCTGGGACTCAACTTTGAGCTTTTCTCTACAGACACAAGGGCTGGAAAACTAAGTGAAGGAGCAAATATTTTCTAACTATCATAAGCCTAAACTTAAGGGGAGCAAAACCTTGCCTTGAACCTGACAGAGAAATCAAAATTTGGCAGCATTCATATTTATTTGAGATTTCACAAAATTCATTTTAACATGGTATTCCAACAACAACAGAATGGGTGAAACACAGTTCAGCTCCTGATTTCCAAACCTCTGTCTCCACAGACCTCCAACCTGCTTCCAGCTGCTCTGTCCCTACAAAATAGCCCTGGGATGCCTCCACCACACCTGGGAAAGCTCCTGCCTTCCCACTCTCCTGCTCCCCTTCTCTGATCTTTCCCAAAGGCTCAGCTGAGCTGATTCCCACATGACATCCCACACCAGCAACACCACGCAGGGCAGGAGCCAAAGCTCTCCCTTCAAGGTCCCATGACAACTTCCAGGCTTCAGGGGAAATCCTGGGGGAGGGGGAATGGATGCCTGAGTGAGTGGAAACCCACCCCAAAGTTGAGCCCTGAGAATGGAAACCACGGAGCTCTGTGTGGTTCCTGCAACAGCAAACTCACCAAACCCGACCATTCCCCAGCTTCCCACCACCAACAGCACCACTGCCTGCCAGAGCAGCTCCCACAGACCCTGTTGGAGCTGCTCCCTGGACAAACTTAACGGAGAGAAGGCACAAAAATCATAAATCAAGACTGACTGTGGGGATTAAATTGCAGAAGCCCCCAGGCAGCAGGGATTCCTGCAGGAACACACACCCAGCTCAGCCAGCACAGCTGTATCTAAACTGCACCAACCCCTGCTTTTCAAAGTTCAGCCCTGCTCAGCTTCATGGGACATGAAACAAGCTCAGAGCAGCTGGGATGTCACCAAGGGTCTGCACACACATCACAGCTTGGCTCTGAGTGACCTCAAGTTAACATCTCTGCCCCTCCCTCCCCCGAAGTGACTTCTTCTTGCAGCCCTAAAGACTCAAATCAGCAAAATATTTCCGTGTGTTTCCGCCTCTCTGCTCCAGAAAAGCACACCAGCAGCAGCTGCTCTCCGAGGTGACTCACTGCCAGGCTCTGAGTTCAGAGGGACTGACATCAGGGCTGGCGAGGAGGTGCAGAGCAGGTATTGATGGGAATACACAGGAGAGCGAGGAACACACGGAATGATGAGCAGTATCATTTCCATCAAACTTCACCCTCCTCCCCAATACAAAGCCAGTTGCTCAGCTGGCAGCAGCTCAGAACATTTAGGTTGGAAAAACCCTCTGAGATCGAGTCCAAGCTGTGCCCGATCCCCGCCTTGTCCCCCAGCCCAGAGCACTGAGTGCCATGTCCAGGCATTCCTTGGACTCCTCCAGGGATTGGGACTCCCCCACCTGCCTGGGCAGCCCCTGCCAACGCCTGAGCACCCTTTCCATGAAGAAAGCTCCTCGTGAGGCAGCTGCCAAATGGGTGAAGGGTTTCTGGCTGCTGCCACGTTGCTCAGGCAGGAGCTCAGGGAGGGGAAGGCAGAGATGGGTCGTTCCCAGTGGCTCCCAGTTACACCCCATGACGTTCTGGACACTGCTGTCGCTGCTCGTGGCTCTCAGAACAACCCCCAGCCTCACCTGTGGAGCAGCAAGGTGGGCCTGGAATGAAAGTCACCCACAAACACCTGCTCAGAGGCAGGTTTGGGTCTCAGAGCAATGCCCAGGAGACCAGACCAGCTCCCAGGGAGCGAACGTGCGTCACAGCTTTTAACAGCCACTTCCAGGAAAGCCAGAAAGCAGCAAAGTGTGTCCCATTAGATAAACACACACCATTTCCAGCCATCTAAAGAGTCATTAATTACACACCTCCGTCCTCAGGTGCTTTTGTGCCTTTCCAACAGCTCTGAACCGCTGGCCAGCAGCCATTAATCTCCGAGCTGAGGAAACCTGCCCTCCCCACTGTTAATTTATTAGAGTCAGCTGAGACCCTCCCCAGCAGAACAACTTGTCTTTTTCACTTGTTTGGGGATGCTGGTGTCTCTCTTCTACCCTGTGGGGTTTACACACAGTTGAGCCAAGAGAGGAAGAAGTTTGGAGTAACAATCGACTCCAGAGCCACCAACTCGGCTGTTTCTTCCAGGAGAAAACCCAACCAGTGCCAGGGCTGAACATCCTTCCCCCTCACCATGAGGATGACCATTAAAACAAGCAGCAGGAGGAATCAAGAGGGTACCCATCCCTCAGGGCCACCAGAACCTGGATCAACACAGGCAGTTTCTCCCCTGTACTCCACACAGGAGAGCAGAGAGGTTTCCATACTCACAAGCGCCCCGCGACAGGAGTCCCGTTAACTTTCTGTCTCCACCCAGGACATTCCCTCAGATGGTTCCAGGAGTAACTTTCAGCCTCCTCCAAGCTGTTTTTCCCAGCACTACCTGCAGCACCACTCAGTACCCAGCAGAAGGTTGAACTCTGCCTCCTTCTCCCCCGTGTCGATCACCAGCGGCAGCAGCAGCCGTGGACGCGAAGGACTGAGCAGCTGAAAACTCGGGTCTGTTCCTCTGGAAGGTTTTTTTTTCCCCTGTCTCTCCAGCATTTATTGGCATGTTTACCAAGCCTGCTGCAGAGTAACGGAAAACCTCAGGGGCATTTCTAAATGCTGTCTCTGTCTCGAAGGTTTGCTGAGGTCTCTAACGGGGCAAGCTGAAACCTTCTTGTGAACATCAGCTGAGCAACACTCCTGACTGGCTGCATTCATGCCCTGTTTCCCTGCAGCTCCTTGGATGTTGTTCTTTTCACTGCTCAGGGGTGCTGTTTCTTTTTTAAATGTTTTTTTTTTTTCAAAATCTCTTCCTCCCCCACCCCTGATCTCAGCACGATCAGGAACCAAGGGGATTTTTTTTTTTTTTTAATTTATTTTAACTTTCTTGCTTTTGCAATTCGGTTCCTGAGGTGAGTTTAACGGTTTTCACGTTCTTGTGTTTGAAAACCTGATGAAGGAGCCACCTCCCTCCTTGGAAGGGAGCAACAGACTCCAGGGAGGGGGAAGTTCACTGCAACAGAGCAGAGGGTGATGCTCGGGTGCCTGAGACATCCTGGCTTCCTTCACATCCTCCCATCTCATAATTAATATCTGTTCTCCTATCTTTGGGACACTAATCCAATGTATCCAGGCCAGATACCCACCTAGATCCCCCTGCAGAGATAGGGGTGGCCCCTCTGCACATCCTCGTGCTACCTCTGATGACCTGGATACAGGAACCTCTACCTACAGTCAGGGGTTTGGGACTGAACCCTCCCTGCTCTCCTTGGGCTTTCTGAGCCCCTCAGTGTAGAGCTGCAAGGACCCTGCATGGCTGATGGAGAGGCTAAAGCAGAACACTGACACGGTGCCCACAGCAGGCACAGCACCTTCCTCCCATTCTTCTCCCAGCCTTGGGATCTGCCACCACCCTCACGCCGCCTGGGAAGGCAGGAGCACTCTGGTCTCCAGAGGGAAGAGCTCTACTCCTGGATCAGGACAGGCAAATCCTCATTTTTCAAGGTGCAGTTAGAGGAGAAATCATAATGTCAATACCCTGAGTTGGAGGAGGCCCACAAGGATCAGAGGCCAACTCCTGGATGCTCACCCAGCGAAAATTCTCCAGCAATACCTCGCTACAAAGTTAGATGCAGCCACAGGAAACGCAAGGAAGTTTTATCAGAGGTTGGTGATGGGATCATCCTGTGGGAATGTGCGGGTGGACAGAGCTGGGCAGACAGTGCAGGCAGAGTTTTGCTCCTCCACGGACAGTCCCCATATCCAACGGGCGCTGCCGAGATTTCACTTGACAAGATCGAGCAGAACATGTGTAGCAGCGACTCAGGGAGCCCTGCCAGGAGCTCTCATCAAGTTGACATGTGCTTTGATAACTCCAAGGCTCTCCCCCATCCCCAGCAGCTCCGAGAGCTGCCTACTCCCTCCCGGATGGAGGGGAAGGGAAGGCCCCCCCGCCGCGGATCGAGCGACAGTTCTATTTGCGGGCCAGGAACAGGCTGTACCCCTCTGGGTGGCTGCACCAGAGGAAGCACAATTAAACCTGACAGAGGACCCCACGGAAGACCAACAGGGAAAAGGTTGCACAGCCAAATCAGCCCCCTCCCTGCCTCCCGTGCTCCCGAGTGAGCCGCACGCACGGCTCGGTGGTTACCCCACAGAGCACAGGCCTTGCACCCCAAAGACCGCAAATCTGGCAGAAGCTCCTGCTGTATTTTCATGAAAAGGTCATTTCTCTCTGTACCTGTATTAACCAAGATACTGATTTGTCTGTGGGGTGAGTTCTTCCCGCCCTGGATGGTGCCTCCCCCCTGGTTTGTTACAGACCCAAACCTTGATTCTGGCAGACAATTCAAAATATTGTTCAATATAATTAAATCAGACCAGCCAGGTCTGGTTTGGGGTGGAACACTGGTCTGGAAACCCTCCCAAGCTCAGGAGTGACAGTGGAGATACGGTCCAGCGATCCCAGTGCTCGTGGAGCATCTCAAATCATACACTGCTGACATCTAATCAGGGGAGTTCTGTCAAGCTCCTTCTCCATTATTACAGCAAAGCTCTTAAAGAGGAAAGGGGGAGAGGAAATCAAGCACAGCAGCAAGCAAAGAAATAAGGAAAAAAAAAAAAATCAGCCTCCAGTAGGACAAGCATCTCATCTAAGGCTTTAATTAGTCTTCAAACACATAATGGGTTCTGGCACTATAAATCCACTTGACCTCTATTATTGTCAGCACTCGCCTGATAAATGGTGGCATTTGTTTTCCCAGTTGTTACTGGGATAGAACAATACTTTTCTCTAAATAGAGAAAGCAAATAATATCAGTTATTTACGATGACTGTGCCATAAAATGCTGGCGCCGAGCTGTTGTGTGCCCGTCCTGAGAAGGACCATCTGCTTACCCCGTCCTGCAGGCAGGAAAGGAGCAGGGAATCCCAACAGCTCTGGGCCCTCTTGTGAGGATACAGCCAGAGGGCACAGCGTAAATAACCCTATCAGTTATCAGAGGGGTCTGGTGGCTACACAGTCCAGACAAAAGCCAAGAGTCAGAGCTTACAACAGAAAGGAGAGTCCACATGAAAATGAAGTCAGGCCATAGCTGAGGGCCAGGCGAAGCTGTGGGGAGGTTGTTTTCAATATGATGGCACATCAGACTTCCTCAGGAATGCTCTGGGCCCATGCAAGCTCCTCCATCAGCTCTCCATGGCAGAGCTGGGAGCCACAAGGACAGGAATGATCCATCTGTTGCTGGGGAGATCAGGCTCCAGCTCGTTTGCTCTGAGGAGCTGAACCCACTGGCACACGGAGCACGAGCAGAGCAAACCCCAACCCCCCAGACAGACCCTGAGCTCTACAAAAACCTGCCCCAGAGCAAGAACCTTGCAGGGTTTTTTCCCTCATGGTAAAACTGCTCCCTTTAAAAAAGCTACACAGAGTGTGTGGTAACAAAGAGAAGCTCCTTTTGAATCAAGACGCTCATCTGGCTGACTTGGCAGAAGATGCTCTGTGTACGTGTCCCCCAGGTTCTGCATGTCCAGAATCCAGTCTGACAGCTGAGCAACTGGCTGAAAATAACTGAAATAACAGCAATACTGCACATCTACACGGCACCCAGGAGCCCTGGGGCTTTTGCTGACTGCGCTCAGGGCGAGCAGCTACCACAGAGGCTTCCCAGGTGGGGACAGGGAATAAGGAGACACTCTGGAGCCTTCACATCCACATGGAAGAGAGAAGGCTTGGAGCAAGAGTGGTCCTTGGAGATAAAGATGGCACGAGGGAGATACTTATGTTTTTCTTATTTCCTATTTATTTCCCCCCGGGGAAGCAAACCCAGTGTAGGAAAGCTGCGATCTTTTGAGTACAAGGTGATGTTTTTTGTAGTCTTACAACACCAAGTCCTGCGATGTTGGGCACGTCTTTGATTTCAGCGTTCCAAACGTGCAGTGGGCATTGGCCTTTCTCTAACCACTAAGCCAGGGGTAAGGCTTGTTACAAACAAGGCATTGGCAATTTGGGTCAGAGAATGAAGCATTTTGGGGTGTATTTGCAGAAAACACAGAGCATGCAACACCTCACAGTCAAATCCAAGCCTGGGAGCTTGTGGGAAGCTCGAGCCATGCCAGGCACAGCCTCCTCTAACCATAAACCCCCCCAGGCAATCGTCTGCTTAATGAATTAACAGTTGTGGGGACAGGAGGATCTTTTGGGAGATAAGCTGAAGTGGGTGGAGCAGGCTGGGAGCAGGCATGTAACCCCAGGGCTAACTCAGGAGCAGTGTGATAGACTTGGCAGGAGCACCAGGCTCTCTTCTAAGGGCAGGATTTTCTCTGCCAGGATTCAGCAGAGTCTCCTGAGCTCCCCATCTTCCGTTATCAGCTTGTGTTGAACAAGCAGAGATCAAAAAGGAACTGAGTTTGAGCAAGGAGGTGACAGTAATTAACAGGGGCAACATCTCGAGCAGCCAGATAGGCTGAGAAAGAACTTTCTTCTTCTCCTTCTCTTCCTCTGTGCTGCATAAAAAAATATACATCAAGCAGAAGCATCTTGTTCCTGATGGCAAGACTGTCCTGCTGGACAAAAGAGCATCATAACCACTGGCATTTCCTATACACCAGCTACCAAAGGAAACTGCCTGTGGAAAGTGCCTTTGGGAAGCAGACAGCACACACCAGAGCTGGGATGGCTGCTGGAGTCTGGAACAGCAGCCAAAGGGAACTTCAGGCTTCCCAGAACCAAAAATTTCCAAAAAGTTCTCTCTCCCCACAACAAGAGATCCCTTGATTTAACGGATGGCTTTGCCAAAAGCCACGTTGAACCTTCTCTGCCACAGGCTTCAAGAACTGGCCTCTTCCTCATCCTCCCTTCCAGCACTCGCTGCTCTCCCCTGGCATCAAGATCAAACAAGCACCTTGATTTTCACTGGCAAAATGTTTTGTCTTCAGGTCCTGGAGCATTTCCTCTGCTGTGTTTTACATGGATGCAGGGAAGAACATTAAATATATCTTAACACTTCGGAAAGGATATTTCAGAACTTCCTAAAGCCAATACTGGGGCAGTCTGAAGTGAGTGCTAAATTACTGAGTTTAAATCCAAATGACTCAGAGGTTCATCCCCCCCCCATCAGCGCTGCTGGAATGATTTAACAGCTGTAACAGCAGAGGTTACTCAGATTTAGAAAAAAAAAAACTCATTATGAAGATAATGAAGAGGCATTCTTCAGAAGCCCTACATTTTCACTCCATGGAAGCAGCGTTCCCACCACAGACACAGTGTCTTTTGGACACCTTCCTGCAGGCACATGGGAACGTTTGCTGCAGCTAGCAGAGCACCACAAAGCAACCAGACCACCTTGCATCCCTGCCTTCAGGTTGTCAACACCCTCATCCATCAAACCCCTGCGTAAGCAGCTCCAATTAACCAGCACGGCCTCGGGCTTTCATTTCCAACATGAAAAAAAGGCTGAGCTGCAGACCCATCAGCTCCTGGAGGGGAAAAAAAAATAAAATCGAATGGAGCTGAGGATATTTAATATTAAGCAATTTGAATTGCTACACTTACTCAGTGTGACTGGTAGGGACAGGGCAGGTTCCATGCTGGAGCCGTTAGGGATGTGACCCTGCACTCGTCTGCCCAGAGGAAGCCAAATGCTTCCTAGACAGTGAAATCACAGCCTGAGGGAGCAGGGCTGTCCCACTGTCAGCAAGATGCTGGTCTCAGCCAGCCACATCTCTCGGCTGACAGTCAGTTTTCCGCAGGAGGGTTGAGCAAACCACGGAGAAAGGAACATCCTGGGCAGCATCCCAGCCCCAGGCAGGGGGTACAGCACCACCCCCTCCCTGCCTGCGTCAGCACAGGGATGGTCAATGCTGCCTGTTTCATCCCTAAACACCTCTTAGGCACTTCAAAGGTATTTAAAGCGAGCAAACCAACAAAAACAAGCAGGCTGGAAAACATAAAAGCAGGTTTCTTCTACCCCTGTCGGATTGATCCAAGGGTTCAAAGATTCCTGTGAAGAGGCAGACTCAGAACTGCCATCTAGGATGTAAAGCCCCACAATCAAAGCCCTGCAGAGCTGATCACTGCTGAGGGAGGATGGGATTTCATGCCCACCTGGGCTCAGCTGCAGAACACAACCTGAAGCACATCTGCCTCATGCAGGTGGGGAGAGCACCCAGCACGGAGCCTTCCTGAGCACCAAACCACGTGCAGAAGACGAGCAGAGGGGTGGGGGAAGTCAGGCCAAGTCCTTCCCTGCCCTCAGAGCTGCTGGGCACGGCGGGGCAGAGGTATTTGTGTACTGCAAACAGCACAGAGACCGTGCCAGGAGCCAGCTCACAGCGCTCTGAAAGCATCCACATGCCAACGCCTCCTGGAACACCTGCATCCCTCCCCACCTACACCCAGCTGCCAGGAGAGGTGTTGCTTGGTGTCTCCTGACACTGCTGCTGCCAGCAGAAGATGATGGCTGAGGCTGACGTGCTGCTGAAAGCAAAAGAAGAGCAACCCAGAGTGAGTTTTCACTTTGGAGGGGCAGCAGGGCTGGCCTAGGTTGCTCCCTGCCTTCTGCCAGCGCCTGCAGCCCTGGGGGGTGGGTGATCCCTGTCCCTGCGCTCCTCTCCCAGCTGGCAGGATGTCCTGGCTGGTGCCAGCACCCAAAGGGCAGAGCTGGCACTGGGGAAGCGAAGAGGGCAACGCTGCAACATGAACCAGAGATTTACCCACCCGGGGCCAGCCCGGCAGGTGCTGCCTCCGGGATGGGACAAGGAAAGGCTCAGCTGAGTGCTCCTGATCCCCTGGGCACAGGAGGGGGACATCAGGGCTATCCTGGGAATAGGGTTGGGGGTTTGCACCCCAGGGCATCTCCCAGCACTGCTTCTTGTCCTGGTTGCCTCCACCCCTACAAATCAACTCCCCCTGGGCCACAGCGAGGCCCCTCACTTCTCTCCCACAGGCAAAGCCAACCACTACTCAGGTCTCAACTTGAAGTGTGTGAAAGAGGACAAGACCATTTTTTTCAAGGCCACATTTTTGGTTGTTTGCAGAAACAAACCCAGCCTGTGTTTATTTACTTCATGGTTTAGCTACTCTCCAGCTTCCTTCTGTTTGTTGCTCTAAGCTCTCTGTGTTTGCGTTTCTCAACAAGGTCGTTGCTTTCACAAGACTTCTGCAGCGCTGCCCCACTCCCCTGGCCTCCAGCTTTGTCCTCTGACGTCCAAATACACTCAGAATATTAATTAAAATCACAAAGTGTTCAGCGAGAGGAGCCAAAACAGCAGCAGAAAACATCAGACACTCCTTCCACCCCCAGGCCCCCCGTGAAGGGCAATGCCCAAGACCCAGAAGCAGATGGAACCCGGGAAGGACATCCCAGTGATGGTCCTGCTCAGGGTTTCTCAGCCTTTATTCTACCTGCTTGATGAAATGAATGTGTTTTATAACAGATGGTTTTAGCATCCTTAGGAATATGCAGCTCTTTTGTAACCTTAAGCAGGGAAAAGAACCTGAAGGGGGAAAAAAAAAAAAAAAAAAGGAAAGCTCTCCTGACCATGAGATTTGTTGACATCAAAAGGCACGGCTGGTTCAGAAGTCAACTTGAATCTCAACTCCCTCACCTGCTTCCTATTACAGAACCAGATGTTCCTCTTGCTGTAAACTGCTGCTATTAATAAGATAAATAATTATGCTTTCCTAATCATTTAATAGGTGCACAGGAGAGTATCAAAATTTCTGGCAGGCATTAAATGCCTCTCCCCTCTCTTAAGGGCTCAGGGACCCATTGGTGGCCTCTCATCCTCCACAGGATTTCAGAGTAAGAGAAGCTGAAGCCAAGATAAAAGCTAAGAGAGCCAGGCTCCTCTGCACAGGCTGTGCTGCACACCCATCCTCTCTCCAAATCTCCGTGTGACAGGGACAGCACTTTTCCCACCTGAGATGTGTCTGCAAAAGCACCCAGTGCTTAAGCCAGGTGTGATTCCCACCCCATCTTTCCATGGCAGGACTGGTGCTGCACAGCCCCAGCCCACAAATATGGGGGCAGCTGGTTTTTAACCTGCTGGTTTTTACCACCCCTGCAGGTTCCCAGGACCCGGCGAGGGGCAGCCCTGCTCTGCCAGATCCCTCCCTCCCTCTCTCTCCCCTGCAAGCCCCAGTCATTTACTGTTTTTCCCTCCCAAGAACACTTTGTCCTTCTGTTGACAAACAGCCTCAGCCTCGGGAATGTGAGCAACAGCACCACAGATTAACGAGGTCACTGCAACCTCCAGAACTCTGCCTGCAGCTGCTCAGCCCCTTTCCCATCCTCCAGAGATCTCACCCCGACCTGCACGGCTCTGCCTCAGCCTGACGAGGGGATCAGCCATCACTGCTGGCTCCAGGTGTTAACACAGCACATCTGGATCACTGGAGCCACAGGTTCAGGGGCTCACCCTCGGGGTTGAGCTCAGTGACTGATCAGGAAAAATCCCAACCCTTCAGTGCCACACGCTCCGAGTCCCCCGCTGTGAGATGGGGGTGGTGGGGCTGTGTCACCACCCACACGGGGGACACACACCAGGCTCAGCTCTCCCCATGAAGGGCTCTGCTCAGCCCAAGACCCTCCCTGACCCCCACAGTGCACTGTCCTCACACTGGGACACCAGGCCAGTCCACAGCAGGTGACATCCAAGCCCAGAGTCAAGGGTGAGCGCGTTATGAGAGCAGAGACCCCCTTGTCCTGTTTTTTTCCAGCTAAGAAAAGGTTATGCAATACGGTCAGAGCTGCAAAGCCCCTCTCCCAGATGAACCTGGCTTGACCCTTTCCACCACAGCTCCTCCACACAGCATGCTCACCCCCCCACCCAAACACAGCTCAGCACCCAGGGCTCTCATGCCCACGCCATCCTTGGCACTGCCCTCCTCCTGCACCTCTCCACTCCCACCCCAAGGGACCTGGCACCCCACCAGCTCATTTCCACCACACTTCCCCCTGACCAACATCAAGGTTCATTTCCCGTTCCCCTTTCACAACAAACGTAACTTGCCAAAAGGGAAGCCCCTAAGGAGATGTCGGGAATGAGGGGAAGGCTCCAGCTAATGCGTTTTCCAGGAGTTACGAGGATGAGCTGACGTGCAAAAGGAGGCTGGGGCAGCTGTTGTGACCCCCAGCCTCTTTGAGGCAACAGCTCAGTGGGGCATGGCAGGACACGCTGGCTCCCTCACCATGTTTGATTTCCCAGGAAAAGCTTCGGCACTGACGTGGCCGGTGCCACCTTTGAGATCGATACCGAGAGCAAACACGCACAGCCAGCCCTTCCCTCCCAGAGCCTCAGCCCAAGCATCACCTTCTTCTCCACGTCAGTTCCACCACCAGGAAAGGGAACACTCCGCCTGGGAAAGCGTGTCTGTGCTAACAAGGTCATATTTAATCAGCCAGCACCTCCCGGGACGCGGCTGGGGCTGTGTGAATTAACGAGTCTGCCCGCGGCACAGAGCAGCCAGCTGGCACTGCCCGTGCCAGGCACCCACCAGGGCCTGCAGTGGCCACTTCCAGGACATTCCCTGGAGCTGGGGGCACACAGCAACAGAGGCAGAGTGACCCAGAGTCCAGTGCCCTGAGCAAAGCCGTTCTGTCTGCTGTGACCACGTCTTGCCACTCCTCGTCTCCAGGCTCAGCATCACTGCAGGTGCTCCACGGGTGAGATGTCACCCAGCGGACTGATGCTCCCAACCTGCCTTCAGCCCCTACCCTAGGCTTGTTCTTGGGTGCTAATCAGAACAAGAGCAGCCAAAAAATCCCCGCCAGTCACTTCAGAAAGCCTGTGGTATCAGTTAAATCAGTTAAAAGGGCCCTGCAGAGCTTTAAAAGACACAAAAGCCAATTTGCTGCACGGCACAGGGAATTTTATTCCCAATGCAGATTAATTCCATTAACTCATTCTGTGCCCTTTTTTGGGGTGATCCTTCCCTGCCCTTGCAGGTTATGGAAAGCACAGAGCAAACACATCAACAACCTCCTTTCCTTCGAAGCCACTCTTATTTCCTCCCCGCTTGCAAACACCTCCCCCTCCCCACACCATGTCTTCCCAGTGCCACCAAAAAAAGCCCAGAAAACTCACCTTGTGCTTCATAGCCAGAAGAGTGATGAGCTGCACCCACGTCCTCATCCCCAGGGCTCAGGCCAAGGGCTGACCTGAGCTGGGCCACGTTCAGCTGTGCCGTCAGCTCCCCGCTCCGGTCCCCAATCTGCAGCGGGAACACCAACAGGGCAGCTGGATGAAGGCACGTGCTCCAAGCAAACAGCCCCCCCAGCAAGGGGTTTGCCAGTCCCATCTCAAAGCAGATGCAGAACCAGCCAGAGGAGAGCTTGGAGACACCTTGAGAAACCACACAGCCCAACTTTCAGCCCCAAAGGAGCTCTCTGAAATATTCCTCAGTGGTAATTCGGGATGGGATCCATGTGTGCTGTGCTGCACCCCAAAACACAGTCCTGTGGAGATCAGAGAGGGCTCAGCTCGCCCACAGAACTGAGCCACGGTTAAATGTGCTTGTCTGGTCTGTCCTGCAGCCACACATGGCTTGGCAGAGAGCCCTGGAAATCTCAGCCCCCTTCCTCAAGTATTTCCATGGTTACTGAGCACCAGACACCACAGTGCCATCAGCCAGGGTCACACCAGGGCTCGGATGCTCCCAAAGCCCTTCTCTCCTGGCTCAGGTCCATACAACTTTGAGTTGTTCCTAGTGATCCACCCACACACAAGGCTCCAAAAGTCTTTTGGAGTCTACATTTTTCCCAAATTTCCACCTCTCTCTAGCCTGAGCCCAAGGAAGCTGATGGTACATGTTCAGGAAGAGCTCTGTCCACCAGCTCCTGCTGCTTAAAACAGGGATGTGACACTGAGCCCTCCACAGAGTTCAACTGAACAACGAAATGCTGGTGCTGCACATCACCAGGGAACACAGAGAGGTCACTCAGAAACAGCCTCTCATCTTCAGAGCAGGAGCAGCCTCTGTGACAGAGGAAGACCTTGGCTGTTCCCCTGGAGAGGCCCAATTCCCTGGTAAATGCCTGGCAACAGCTCTTTTGTGGCCCCGTGCGATAGACGGCAGCGGGAGCCGTCCTGGAACAAAATCATAAATCCCCACATTATTTATGACAAAGCCCCAAGCGCCAGTAAAGGGAGGCAGATCAAAGGGCTTATCATCAGCCATAAATCCCCCTGCCAATTACAGGAGATTTGCTGTTGACATCATCTCCAGAGAAATTACTACGTCCTGGTTAAGGTCTTACAGTCCTTGATGCTCTATTAAATGCTTCCATGACTTCCACTCATTCCAGATCATCTCCAAAGCCCTATTAACAACCCAGGAACAGACTGGCAGGACAATGATCCTGGGCAGGACCTGCCACACAACACACGACAGCTGAGCCCTGTTTTCTGCCCTCAGCTTCCCAGGAGCCTCCTGTCACACTTGGACATGGCAAAGGTATCCCAGAGCAGTATCTGAGAGCTGGGGCAGCTTCCAAGGTTTTTAGGTACACGTCCTTTATTCCAGCTGTTTCAGGAGAATTTTGTCAGTAACCCCTGACCATCCTGCAGCAGCTTCCAGTGTGGTTACCCTGAGCAGATTTCATTGGGATTCAAATGTCAGTGTTAGGTTTTTGTTGGGGGGAAAGGGAAAAAGCGATGGGGAAGTGAGTTACAAACAATGGTGTGAAAAGGTTTAATTTCACAAGGTTTCTCCTGGGCAAACTACTGGTACAACAGCACAAGCAGCTCACTCTTTCCCCAACCAGAACATCAGCTTTAACAGAATCACTGCTAAAAGCCAGTGCAGGTTCTCCTCAAAGGGACAGTCTCTGCTCTGTAATTAATGATGGAGGGGGCTTTATCAGCCACCTGCCATGAGGAACCTACTCCTGACACTGCCTGTGGTCACAACCAGCACCCTGGAATGAGAACCCACTCTGGTGGGTTTCCCCTCCACCCCCAAAGGCCCCAGGACCAGCACTTCTTGTCCTCCCATTGCTCCTCATCTGCATTTCACTCTGATGGGCTGGCTCTGCCTCCAGGACTCAGCCCACACTGCCACAGTCCAACAGAACAGAGCTGGAAAAGTTAATCTGTCCTAAAATGTACAGGGCCAGAAGAACAGTGTTTCTTCTGGGTGTCTGATAAGTATAATTAAATCTGTAATTAGGCTGCTGTGTCAGCCCTACTCTGAGATTTCACCAACCTAGCAGACAGGCAGGAGAACATCCAGCTCACTTACATATGGGGATTTCAATTAGTGCTTCAAGAGGGCAATTTCTTCATCTGGGGAAGACTAAAAGAGGCCATGGCCAATTTCCTCAGCACCCTGGAAGGAGCAAACAATGGAAATTCTTGCTTTCTGCACTTCTGAGCCACCCAAAACCACGGTGTGTTCTTGCAGCGAGCTGGGTGAGCAGGCAGTGGCACAGGGTGGCTGCAGGCTGTGTGTGCCCAGTGACAGCATGGATTGCATTAGGACACTGCTGGAGCTCCCACCTGCCAGGTCCACTGAGAGGAAACAGCTCCCCAGGCACACTCCCTGCTGCAGTGCAGAGCACAGAGCCCTCAGGAGCTGCCCTCGTGTTCTCCACGTGTTTTAACTGGCCAGCAAATGCACCAAGAGGTGTCAGAGCTCCTTCATCTGGGTGCACAACACCTTGGCCAGCAGAGCAGACAGCTGGTGCCCAGGTCCTTTCTCAGCCACAAATATTGGTTAAGAGCAAAGCTCAGCTAATAAATACATTTGTTGTAATTAAGAGGAAGACTGGGAGCCTCCCAGCAAAAGAATGTTTTCCTGCCAAGCTCTGCAGTTCCTAAGGACACCACTGAAGCAGCACACAGAGAAGGGCTTTCCAGAGCAGTCACAGTAAGAGAAGAACTACATTAATAGAACTCAGTGGCGTAAAATAACCTTCCTCTCACCGCAGGGGGACTGGCTCCCTCTGATCTGAACCAGCCTCTCTTACCTCTTGGGAGATTTCAAGATGTTTCCTTGCGAAGTGCAAAGCTTGTTCGTGGCTCCCCAGTGAGATGTAGGCATTTCCCAGACTCCAGCAGGCTCTTCCTTCTCCCACCCTGCAGAACAGCAAACTGTCAGCCACAGAAACTCTGGGCAAAGCCCAGCAGCCCCTTCAGGGCCTCCCTGAGAGCACTGACAGTGAGGCTCCTCGCTACGCTTTCATCTACACAACGCTTCTACAGAGGAAAATGAAGAGTGTTGTACATCTTAAACTCCTCTCACTGAGGTCAGCAAGAGCTGGGGATGAACAGCAGCCTCAGGAGCAGATCTGTGCCCACAGTGACACACAACTAAGCAGTGTAGCAAAGGCTCAGGCCAGTTTGGCTTCACTGGTGAGCACCTGCCCAAGAGGGGAAGCCAGAGCTCCTGTCCAGCTTCCACCTCGCACGGCAAGGGCTCCTCAACAGAGATGCACGAGAGGGAACACAACATTTGGCTCAACACGAGCCCAGAGCTGAACTGGTGAGAAGATGGCAAGGAGGGAACGCTGCAGGCAGGCAACAGCCTCAGCTGAGTGCCAGCACTGCATCACCCAGGGGGCACAGCTCAGACTGCCCCAAAGCTGAGTGAACATTGACCGGTGTCCACAAGGTCTCCAGGGCACTGCTCATGGTTTCCAGAAGCCAAGGAAAGCAGGTGGGTGTGGAACCTGCCCTGTGCAGCCCTGACCCCCAGCCTGGCCCCCCCCGGTGTCCCTGGAGGTCCAGCAGCTGTTTGCAGGAGCCTCCTGCTCCCCAGAGCCTGCTCAGCTCTGCAAGCGAGCAGATGTGGGGGGAGAAGGGATAAAAAAAGCACCTGGGGGCGCGGGGGGAGGTTCAGCATGACTGCAACTCCCTTTTCAGAGGTTTGGGCGGGTTGATCAGCATCTCAACGTTTTTCTTGTCACCCTGTTCAATACCTTCTGCTCACAAGGGTGTGTTCCCAGAAACGCAGGAGCCCACAGGCCTGCACCCCCACACAGCATGATTCACCCTTGGGTGGGATTGTACCTTCTCTGAGCAGATACTGCCCGGGTGGTGGCACAGCTCTCCCATCCTGATGTCCCTGCTCCATCTAGTGGAGGACACCCAGCTTCCAAGAGAACTCAGCATAACGCTGAAAAGTCACTTCAGCTGCAAGAAGGCTCAGGATCACAGAGTATCCAGCAGAAAGGAACCAACCCCTCGTAAAAAAAATTTATTAATTTTTTAATTAAGCCTCCAAATAAGGAGGGACGAGGCTGAGAAACAAAATACATCATCTCCACATCCTCTGTGGAACAGCATTTGTTTGTACTCAGAAGTTTCCAGCATTAACCCAGAGAAACAGGACGATGGGGCACACATTTATGCCCTAAGCACACAGTTTCTAAGGAAGAGACAACATTTGTGAACCTGAGGGAGCTTCAGAGAGACCATTCTGGGGTAACAGCAGCAGCCACGTGGCAAAGCACGGAACACGATGCATTTTCTTGAAGTACCTCCTGTTACAGATCTCAGCCCACACAGACACAGCATTCAGGGCACAACCTCCAGGTTTGAATGACACGATAAAGGTGTCAATCATGTCACGTTTCTGACAGATGACTGGACCAAGGCTTGAGTTTTGAGAGATTCCTAATGACTTCCATGAACACACATTACTGTTTAACCCCAGCAACAGCAAACAGTAAGCCAGGGAAGGGTCAGTGCTCTGCACCCAGCACAGACCCCTTTCCCTGAGGCACTGCTTTACCTGTCTCCCAGCTCCTGTGCTATCACCAGGTGCTTCAGGTGGTACTCAATGGCTCTTTCGTAGTCCTGAAGCAGCGTGCACGTGTTTCCGAGGCTGTAGCAAGCCTGGGCTTCTACTGCTTGGTCTTTGAGTTGCCTGGAGAGCTGGAGCGTTTTCCTGCAGGGGACAGGTGGCAATGAAGAGACCTGCTCACTGCAAGGTGATCACTGGCAGGGAGGTCCCCCCTTTGGCACACACTGTGCTGATGCCTGTGAGGTGGCTGTATCACCCCCCACTGCTGAGCACCACACATGCCACTGGCCTCCAGATCCCTTGTCACAACCCCCCCTGAGCTCAGGAATTCACTGCAACAGGTCAAGATTCCCAGGGCAAGAGGAACAGGAGGAGATTTCCCCGGCACTTACTTGTAGTACTCGGCGGAGATGTCGAACCTGCCGAGGAAGATGTGAGCGTTGCCCAGGTTGCTGTAGGCTCTGCGCTCGGCTGCCTTGTCCCCAAACTCCTTGGCAATGGCCAGGCGCTGCAGCAGACACAGGGCAGTGGGCACAGGGGGCACTGACAGCTCTCTGTCCCACGCCAGCCCCTCTGGGACATCAACGTCCCAAAGCAACGGGCTTTGCAAAGCTCCCACCCAGCCAGGCCCTGCTGCCCCTGCCTGTCAGGGCTGGATGCAGCAGGAAATCTCTCCCTCTTTTGCAATTCGGCATCAGGAAAAGCCTTTGGAAAAGTTCCATCCCCATGCTGTCCCCCCCACCCAGGACTTAAAATCCAGAGGAGCTGCGACAGGGCTGAATTTCCAGGGGGCTGAGCACGTTCCACTGCAAGGAAACTGATACTCAGTGAAACAGAAGTTAAACTGCATCTGAATTGGGGCAGCGACTGTGTCACCTCACCCCCCTGTAAAGCTTTACAGAAAGTTATTATGTTCTACAAGCTGCATTTATTCTTGATCAACAGCTCTTTCAGCAGCTTAATTAAATCCATGGCTTGCATTTATTAAAATCTAGACTGAGACAAATTAAGAGCAGGAAAAAAAAAAACCTTGCTAGACCCAGCTGCAATTTGCCCTTGGATACCTCCTTTGGTTTCCAAGCCAACAGCACCCTTCCCTCAAGCTGCTCATTAGGTGCTGATGGGGATTGGAGCAAGATCTGCTCAGTGTGAGTTACTACAACAGGGTTCACACAGGAGGGAGAAAAAAACTGCTGGGGGAAACATCTCCCTGTGCTTGGTGGGATGTGGTGGGCAGGAAAAGCTGCTCCCACAGCCCCCCTGAGGCCAGCAAGGCAGGCAAAAGGTCTCCTACCTCCTTGTGGAAGGCTATGGCTTCACTGAAGTTGCCAAGTAAGTACTGGGTGTTGCCCAGGTTGCCATAAGCTCGGCCCTGAGCAGCTCTGTCCCCCAGCTCCTTCACCAGGGACAAGTTCCTCCTGCAAGACACCAGAGCAGAAGGGCCAGTGAGACACAGCCAGTAAATCTGCACAGAAGGACAGGAGAGCCAACCTGGAGAAGGCATTTCCCTCCCAACCACCTGTGCTGGGGGCAGAAGAGTCTGGTGAGCTGTGCCAGGGCAGCTCTGGGAGCTCGTGCCAAGCCAGGGGTGCAAGTCCCTGCTGCTCCCTCTGCTCAGGAATTGGGGGGCTGGTGCAGGAACCACCCCAGTGCTCAAACAGAGATCCCACATTAAATAAGAAATGGCCTCTTCACTGCACAGGGCAGAGCCAGGGGCACAGGAGGAAGGAGATCACCTGGAGCAGGACAGGGACACACCTGGGGAAAGGGGCAGGATCCACAGTCCCACGACAGAGCTCCTCTCTGGGCTCTTCCCAGCACTTCTTTCCCTTGTTTCTCCCCTTTTACACACACAGCACACAGAGCACTCACAGATTTACCCACTGGCTGTGCTACATGCACCACTCCTTGGAAAAAAGGAGTGGTGAGCTATTTACAGGCACTATCACATCCTCAGATATGAGGAGACAGATATAAGCTCTTGTTTCTCTCTTCATTTAAAAAGCCTGCTTAAAAAACCTGCCTCATAAAAGCAGAACAAGGAGAAAAACACAAACCCAAAAAGCCTGGTAAACAACCTTCCTGCGTGGGACATCACAGGGATCTCTGAAACTATTTAGGAAAAGGAAGGACGTTGCAAGCAGGATAAAGAGAGGGACAAGCAGGACTTCAAAGTGACTCTTCCCTTGGGTGACAGAGATAGAGGCACACGGGGATCCATCCTCCAGGAGGCCAGCAGAGAGCAGCAGGGGCTACAGGAGCCAACAGTTCAGCTTCCCAGCACACACTGCTGAACTTCAGTGCACGATCATAATTCGAACCACAGGGAGTTTTACCAAGGCAATGCCAGGAGGAATTTTAGCTCAAATTTTGCAGAAGGCTCGTAGTCCTTTCCTCACCTTCCCTGAGAATAATTTGCCATCATAACTTGGCATCTCAGGGGAATATTTCTAATTCATTTCAACATGTAAATTCTCACTCAGGGGCCCTGTTCCCTGCAGGAGAAAGGGCTGGCCAAGCTTGGATACTTACTCATAATATTCTGAAGCTTTCTGCAGCGTCTCCTTGACTTCCTGAGGGAGGGAGCCTGGGTCCTGAGCCATGTTCCACGATAAGTGCTTTCCCTTGGCATGGTAAACATTTCCTATATTATAGAGTGCTCTGGCTTCACCTACCTGAAAGGAGGAAGAACAGGGAACAGCAAGATATTACACTTCACATCCCAGCACGGCCCTCTCCACTGCTGGGCAGGGATGGTCAAAGCCAGGAGCCCACATTTCCCTCTCCCCACCTTCACCCTCCTGGCAGCTGTTACTGCCAGCACCGCAAGAGCAGTGCTGGCAGCCAGAAGGGGAGAGCTTTCCCCTCCACCTCCACCAGATCCCATTTACTGACTCGCAGACAGATCATTTCTAAAGCCAGGAGATATTTCCTGTTGGATGCCACGAACCAATTACCTTGTCTCCCTGCTCCTGAGAAATGTCCAAGTGCCTCTGGCAGCAAACCACAGCTTCATCAAACTGCCCGAGGATTTTCAGGGTGTTCCCAAGGTTGCCACTTGCCTTGGCCTCTCCAATGCGGTCCCCGATGGTCCTACAAGGTGAGGGTGGTTCAAGAGCTCACAGACTTTTATTCACCAACTGCTGGAAGCAGAATTCCAGCTGCAGCAGGTGCTGTGTGGTACCTGCACCACATTCCAGGAGCTCCCAGCACACACTCCCGCAGCTGGAGACTTCACACAGGTCCCACAGCTCTGAAAGACAGATCCTTGTTCCCCGTTTTGCTGCCTCTAATGATTTCAGGTGTTCTCACCTGGGCACAGGAGAACTGGACACTGCCCTGCTCTTGCTCCAAGCCCTCTCCTCACATCCATATCCCTTCCTCCACCTCCCTGCTCTGAAGGGACCTGACCCATTCTTGTTGCCCCCCAAGTTCTCCACAGGACAATCACCCTCAGGGCTGCTTCTGGGTGTGTGTTTTGGGCAGATCCCCTCAGGTTGTTAGGTTCAGATCCCACAGAAGTTGCCCTCGCTCAAGGTTGTGTCTGATGAGGATGAAGGCAGCGGTCACTCACTCACCTGGCCAGGGTCAGGTCGTGTTTATGATACTCCAGGGCCTTGGAATACTCCTTTAGGTAAAAATAGGCATTGCCCAGCTGGCTGTAGATGGCACTGAGAGTCTTCAGGTCCTCAGTCCCCACCTGCACTGCTGCTTCGAAGAAGGCTGCCCCAGCTTTGAAGTCCCCAGCCTTGCACAAGCGCTCTCCTTCCAGGGCCAGTTCCAGGCAGGATGCCTCCATTCTGCAAAAAACCAGGGACATCATTCCCAGAGGAGTTCAACTGCAGTGCTCCCACACTGCCCTGTGATGGTTACAAAGTTTGCTTCGTTGGACACCCATTTTCTCCTGGGCATGATGAGACACGGGAGCATCCAGATTCCACCTTCTAGGATGGAATGAGAGTCTTTAAGGTCCTTTTCCACCAAACCATCCTGTGATCCTGTGATTTATAGACCATACCTGCAAGAGGCCAAAGGCAGCCCAAGGTTCCAAGTAGAAATGTGGACAAGAAACTCAAGGCTCTTGGCTCCAAGACAGGGAATCATCACAAGAGTAACACGGCATCTGTTTTCCTTCCAGGGGGTGCCACGTACCCAGGTACTCACCACCTTCCTGCACCTCCTTCCCTGGGGTAACAGAGCCAAATTGTAACACATTTTTATTGGACAGCAGAGAAAACCCTGGACTGTGCAGAATTTCTTGGCTGAGCAGCTCCCAGTGCTCGGTGTCTGCTTTTCATTAACTCTCCTGCTGTCACTTTTTCCACACATTAGCCCTCAGGCCAGCTTTCCTCCCATGTACTGCTGACACCTTTGGCAATGGCACACACCATGCTGTCAGAGGGAGCGCTCTGTGAGCAGTGATACTGCTTCAAGAGAAAGGAAACACGCTCCTTTGAGAGCTCCACCAAGCCCTCTCTGAATTACAGCTGTCCCTGTTAGACCAGCATATCCAAACTTCTCCAAAGGGACTCTCCCCAAGCTTACATTGGAAATATCCTGCCTGCTGCAAAATCAGCCCCCTCCTGAGGAGGATGGACACAGCATGTTCCTGTTCCTCTATTCACACACTTCTCTTTGCTCTTCTGGGCTTTTTCATCTCTGCTCAATGTATTTTCAAAAGTCAACACCACCAGGTCAAAGGTGGACATCTGCTGACAAAAAAAACACAGCTCCCCTGTCCAGGGGCTGAACAGCCACAGTCTGATGAAGGATAATAAAAGCCCAGGGTGGTTTCTGTTCTGTTCTCAGCCAAAGAGCACTTGGAGGGAGTTCTTGGTACCCACACCAAGAGAACAACTTGCCCAGCTGGCACCTCCTGGGGCACTTTCCTGGAGATGCTTCCCCCAAAGCCACCCACGAGCCAAGGCCCAGCCCCCCAACTCATACACCAAGGTTGAGATGTGGAGGCCAAGCACACCCTGCCCCACGTACCCCATCTGCAGGGCAGAATTCCTCCTGCCCCAGGTCTGTGCTCCCACATCTCCTGCCCAAACCCACAGCCAGCACCTGCCTCCCCTTCCTGCAAGGGGCACAGGGAGATGCACGGAGGAAATACCAATCCCAACACATTTTTTTTCCCTCCAAACAGGCAGAATGGTGCTTTCTCAGCTGCCAGGAAACAAAGCCAGGTCCTCTCTGAGCGTAAACTGCCTGAAATCCAACCCCATTTGCTTGGCAATCTCCCTGCTGAGTCGGCTCCACGTGGTTCCAAACTCGCAAGGCTTGGCAGCCCCACAGCCTCCTCCAGAGCAGGGCAGCCCACAAGGACTGTTCAAATAAAAAAATCAGCAAAAGAGATGGTTTCAGCCTCTCCCTCCCAACACACCTGTGACCTCTCCTGTCTCACTCTTCATTTGTCCCCCAAACCACCGAGGAACGAGGGAGAAAGGGATTGTGAAGCTGCTCCCGTGAGCTCCCACCTCAAACTCCCACACAAATATTTGATTCCAAGCTCACTGCAAGGCCCACATTTGAGTGGTTATTTTATTTACACAAGAAAGCTGCTTGTGGTGCCAGTGCAGCATCAGCCCCTGCCTCAACTTCTGTTTGATAGAGGAAATAAAAATATTAATACTAAAAATGCTTAACTTCTCTCTACTGATCCTCTTGCTGGACCACAGGAAAAATTAGTAAGAACGAGCTTGGGGATCACACCAAACTTCCATCGTTCCCAAGGCACATCCATGGCTTGTAGATCACTGGAGTTATTTACTGCCTTCATCGGGTATTGGCGAGGCTTGGGACTGAAGAAAGACAAGGAACACCTTGTACTCAAATCAGCAGGATTAACTTCAGGCAGCTTAGAGGAGATGAATCTTGAGAGGACCTGAAATGCAGCAACGAGCTGCTAACACAGGAATTAACGCTGGATTCCAGTTAGAAGATGGCAGAGACAGCAGCAAAATTTCAAACTGATTCCAGTTCGAATTTCAGCACAAACAAAACTCTGTCCCGTATCCAGGTTCTCTTTGAGAAAACTGAGTTTACCAATGGTAAACAGTCCAAAATCTGCGCTGGGGACCAATTCCCCTAAATCCTGGCGTTGCTGTGCAGCTCGGACCAAACTTCTGGTTGGATTTTAAACAGTTTGAAGTGAAGGTTCCCATTCCCACAGCGACAAAACCCAATTACAAACTCCGAGGGTGGCATCTCGCTCGGGCTGCGTTTGCCACATCCCAAAGTGAATGTTGTGCCCTGGAACCCCCACTCTGCTACATTCCCGGTGTTCCCATAGTAACTGCTCAGGCACAAGGCAGTGCCACGACCTTCCAGTGCTCACAGCCCTTAATTAAAATCTGTTTGTCCTTGAACAGGCTGCTCTGCAGAGTATCTGACTTATCTAATTAACATCACTGCTGGGATTGGGACCTGAGCGAACAAGGGGAAGGGACAGGGAGCTTTTTCCCTGCATCACACTCTGCCAAGCCTTTGCTGCCTCCCAAAGGGACAACAGGCAGGGATGGCAGCTATTTATAGAAACGCAGCCCACTTGTAAAACCCCACCTGCCCTTCCCACACAGCCAGAGCTACTCTGGGAAGCACCTCTGCATGTGCAGTTCAATCACTTCAGGCTTAAAAGCACTCAGGAACAATGCCCAGGGCAGAGGAATCAACTAAAGGTCAATGAACAAACTCAAGCACACTAAAGCTTCACTTTAAAAAGCTTCCAGAGGCCACAGATCAACTGTCCATTAAAAAAAAAAAAATGACTAAAAGGGTGAAGCTGAACCACCCTGGCAGGCCAGCAAAGGCAAAACACTCAGTGAGGACACACCGCAGAGGGTCCAAGCCCTCTCTTACCTCTTCTTCTGCAGGCTGTGCATTTCCTGAGCATAAACCCAGAGCTCCAAACCCAGTGGCAGAAGGAAGCAGTGGGGCTGAGGTCTGCTTGGAACAATTTTGCAGGCAGGCAGGATCCAGGCTTTGGAAGATGCTGACGGCATCTTCACATCTATACAACGTGAACTGCTCTCCAGTTCTCAACTGGTCTCCAATTTTCACTTCATCAGAAAGCAATGTCTTCTTTCCTCTTAGAAATCCAACATCCTTCATCCACTGTTGTAGCAGATAGGTGAGTTCACAGCCAAACTCCAGGAACAATATCTTGGTTCATTCACGTATTTTCAGCACTGCCCAAGAAAAAGGTCCCTAGAAGAGGCTTCAAGATGATCACAGGCAGGCAGTTCCCTCCTTTCTGGATTCGTCTCTTCCCAAAGCACTTTTCCTTTGTGTTCCATCAGCTATTCCTGCTGGTGCCTCTTTGCTCCAGGAGCAGAAGGGCTCCTGCTGCTCCAAACCTGTCCTTGTCAGGTGAGGAGCTCAGGGCTCCTCCTAAAGAAGGTCACCTTTGGGCACAGCACTTGCTAATCCGTCAGTCCCCAAAGAGGCCTCATCCATCTGCCACCCAGGGAGCTTTGGGAGTTCCAGGAATGACTCCAGCATTCCTCAGACTGGGGAAAAGCAGGAGAAGGTGGATCCCACCTTGCCCATGTAAATGGGCTCCAAACCATCCCTGTGGCACAACCTGCTGCCTTCCCAGCCCTGGGGTAGGAAGATTCTCCTCTGCTGACACACAGGCAACACACCTAGGTCTGGATCACTTCAGCAAGCACCTGCTGCTCAGGTGTCAATAGCAGGAAAGAAGATTCCAGTTGTCCCAAGTCAGCAGATCACCAGGACAGGCTGGAGGAGCTGGGCTTGGCCACCTGGTGCAGTTCAGAAGTGGCACTGCAAGAACTCAAGCTGCTCATCCACAGCTGAGACACTGGGGCTCCTCAACACGGTCCTCCCACCACACTCAACCTTTTCACGCCCTCACAGCATGTCCCTGATCCTTCTGCAGAAGGTCCCTCAAAAGGGGACACTTATTTTTTTAAGAAACAACAACAAAAAAAACATTATTTAAAAACAAACAAACAAACACAAAACCCACACACACAAGAAACCAAACCTGTAAAAAGGCCAAATATAAACCCAATGCTTGGCCACAAACACTGGAATTCTGCCAGGGGGATGAGTGAGTGGCACAACACTGGCAGATGACTCGGTCCCCACCAATGCAACAGCTGGGACTCTCCATCCTGGGAATGGGATGTTGCTTGGGACACTCAGGAGGCAGAAAGGGGTGACCTCCCACCATGAGGTGGCAGGGAGGAGGAAATCTCTTCCCAATCCAACACAGGGCAGGGCCTCCCTCCCTCCTCCTTAACTTGCTTTTGAAAGGATAACTGTTTGAAGGCAGAAAAGGCTGAGAATGGGAAGAGCAGCTCCCGCCCTGAAGGAGCAGATTTGCCCGGGTCGTTGATCACTGTCAGACAGCAGCTAATGATGGGATGAAGCACAGATTGCCTTTTGGCTGCTGGCAAGCTGGCTGGAAGGATTAAAGAGCAGAAATGTGCCTTCACAAAAGGTGCACAAGCAAAAGGCAAAGATTCTCACTCATCAAGGGTTGGAGAAGGCAAGGAGGGCCTGGGGATGCCAAGGACACTGCCAAGGGAGAAACAAAGGGAACAGCACAAGGTGTTAGCACTGCCATTAACAATCATCACCGTGACTACTCTAATTAGGATTTGTGTGATGATACAGGTCCCCAGAGGGGGAACACCACTAAAGAGGTGAGTTCAAAAGTGTGGAGCCACAGCCAGACCTCCCAACACCCTGCTCTCCCTTGCCAAACATTCCAAGGAAATAACACTGCATGGACAATATCACAGCCTGTCAGGCTGGAAAACAACTGGGCAGGCTGCATTTAGCCAAGAGCTTGTTGTGCAGGATGGTGGGTTGTGCACTGACCTCAAGCTCCCACCTCTCAGCCCTGCTCCACTCCAGGCAGGTGGAAAAAGAAGGGCAAGAGAACCTCATTATCCCAGCAAGGTGAAACTGCCTTAAAAAAAAAAAAATTGGGGGGAGGGGGGTAGAAGGAAAGATATTTATAGATATTTGATTCATATTAGTGGGGGCGACTGAAAAACTCATTCCTTATCACAGCTCCTGTAGTTCTAAAGTCAGGAATAAAGCCCAAGCTTTTAGACAGAAGGTAAGGCAAGGGAAAAAAAAAAAAACAACACAACATCAACAGTAGTAAAAAATCCCTCTTAGTAGATCTATTGATATGAATCAGTGAAGCAACAGATTTTAGCATCTTGCAATTTTAGCATCTTGCTCGCTGATAAATCTGATTCAGTTTTATTCAAAAAAAAGTGTCCTTACAGAGCACTGATGACAGGGGCAATTAAACGCTTTTTCCTCCGACCAAAAAGGAATCGCATTTACCAGGTGTTCAGTGGAAATGCATATTCACCGGTTTAACCAACTCAATATGCATTTAAATAATTACTTTCTTCAAGGACCTGCTGCAAGTTAATCAAGCTGGGAATTATTCCCCTTCAGCAATTTCCTTTTCCAGCCCTCACACAGCTCCTGCACCTGAGCTGATGATTCTGAACCACCAGGTAACGCAGCCAGGGCAGGGCTGTTCAAACCCCCTGAGGGGTCACAAAAGAAGGAATTCACAGCCCACAGAAACCAGCTCAGCTTCCCCTGGGCCAAAGCCCATCCTGCTGACAACGGGTTCGAGTGTTTTCCTGGGCTTGCCTACACCAGGAAAGCTGGCCCAGAAGCACAGCCCAAATTTATTCACGGTGAGCTGATATCCTATTTAGCCTCGGGCCAGCACAGCAAGCCAGACTGAGCTGCTCTTCTCTGCCCGGGGCACTCTCACAGGGGTGATTAGGGCAGTGTCTCTCTGGGTCCTCACTGCTCATCAAGTGACACTTTCCTCACCCCAGCCTGGGCACTCACATCATTCTGCCACCAGCACATCCACACCTGGCTCTCTCTCCCCTCTTGCTCACGAATGAGGAGCTTCAGCCTCTGAGAAGAAAATCTTATTACTCGCCCCTAAATACACAGATTTTCAACTTCCTCCTGTTAAATATTATCACTGCCACAACACCACACCTTTCAATCGATCTCCAATCATTACTCCATACTCATCCTCCCCTGTGCTGCTCCATATCATCAACATGCCCAGTAGCAAGCTGAGAGGGGACTGATGAAAATGCTCAGTGAATGATCTCCCTCCCCAGCCCAGTTGAGGTGCAGCGTGTCCAGCAGTGCCAGCTCTGCCCCCCCTTCCCTCCCACCCCAGGTCCCCAGCACTGATCCCCTCCTGACAAGCAGCTTCCCTGCAAGGCACCCTATCAAACACGGGCTGGCAGGGAAGGGGACAGATAAATCAAGATACACATGAAATCAGCCTGATGCAAACTCCTTTTGGAAGTCTGAGACCAGCACACAGGAGCTGGTTCCCCTCCAGTCAGAGGGCAGAACCTCTGGGACGCTCTCACCTCCGAGTCACCTCATTAGTGAGGGGAAGGAAACAAACCTCCTGTTTGGTTTGGAGAGGAAGAGGCCAAAGATGAAGCCGTGAATGCTGCACCCTGCCCTCCCCTGCTCCTCAACTGCGTCCAAGTGCCTGGGCCACTTTCACATCTGTGCAGTTCAGGGTCACCAGCACATCTGGAGGGGAGAAGGTTTCCACTCCCCACACTTCCACTGGTAGGAGCAGTGCAGCGAGTCCTTTCGGTGACCCCTGAGCTGAAAATAAGAATATCCACACACAGTTATTGCTGCTGGGGAGGTGTTTGCTCAAGCTGGAGCTCCAGGGATAACCCACACGAAGCGATTTTTTTTTTTCACTGCAGTCTTTTGCTCGGGGCGTGAAACAGAAAATCCAGAGGGGAGAACTCCAGGGAGTTCTGGAAGCTGCTGGCTGTGTGTGCTGGCTCCAGATTTCCTCTTCCCCTCACTGAGGCAGCATCAGTGCTCACAGTAGTCATTTCAGCTAATTGCTATCTACCATTAGCTGCAGAGTACTTACAAGGGATTCAATTCCACTGCATATTTGCTAATAAATACCAAATGACAGTGAGGAAGACAGCTGTATTTAGCTGCATTTACCCTCTTATTAGCAGCACTGAATAAGACCCCATTTCAGTGCATAATGGCTCCAACAAGCTGCGTCATTGTCAGAAATTCAAATCCTAACTCCCCACCGCCTGCTTGAAAGCAAAAGTCATCCAGCATTCCCCTGCTTACACAACCTCTGTGGCTTTGATCCATGGGGATGTGGGGAATGGAAGGCAGATGGGAGTTATTTGCTGGTTTAGGAGCATTTGGTGAGGCAGCTCATGATGATGAGTTGATGGGTGCAGCAACTTTTCAACCTAAGGACCCCAAAATATTTTGCAGAGGTGCGAGGGCAGCCATTCCCTCATTTTGTGAAAGGCAGCTAAAGGCACCGGGGGCAAATTGTGCCTTGCTGTGAGTCAGCTGGAGGGAATGGAAAGGAACACAGGAGCCCTTGGCTCCCAGCACCCCTGCCAGGTCCTCCCCCACAAGTGCCAATTGGAGCTGATCCATCAGGAACGAGGTGCAGCATCTTCCACCCAGGCAAGGACGCTCACACAGCTCGTGCCACCCGCTCAGCATGACACCCAACAATCCCTGCAGATGCCCCCAGCTCCAGGAGCTGAAGATGCTTTTGGCCTCTGGAAACCTGGTCTACACGTGGAAGGATTGGGCTCTCAATAAATTACGCACAGGGAACAGTTATCCTGATTCCACGTACCAAACCCTTCCCACAAACGCAGCTAGACCCACAGGAAGAACAGAGAGCACAACGAAATTTTTCTGTGTCATCTGAGGAGTGAAATCTCTAAGAGGCAACGAGCACAAATTTCAGTCTTTGTGCTCCAAAATTACTCAAATATCAAAGGGCCCTGATGGATGTAATTAACTTCCAGCACTTGAAAATGCTCAGACGAGATTAAGGTGCAAATGTGGATTTCATCTCATCCTGGTTAAGTTTCATTTGATAGCCAGTTTCAAAGCACTTAAATTATAAGATGCAAATACTTCCCAGGGTCTAAGGAAATTACGATTAAGGAGATACCGATTTGAAAATTAATTCAGTAAAACATGTTCTGAATCCCAAATGAAAAAAAAAAAATTATTATAAATCCACCAAGCATATGAACTGATCGAGATTACTCTGAAGGGGGACTCAGAGGAGAACTTTGTTTTCAAGGAGGGTGAGAAGGAAACCTTCTGAAAGGCTCGGAATACAATTCCTTACCTCTGCCTGTCCCAGCTCCTTGCTCGTGCCCAACCTCATCCCAACCCTCCTGCAGCAGTTGGAGGCTGCCCACACTCCCCACGTGCTGCCTCTTTCCTGCCCACAGACCCCTGCAAAGCTCTGATCGCACCCAGGGGACAGCAAAGGCATCGTCATCGCCACGCAGCGCAAAAGGAAACGATGACAAAGTTCACACCAGGGTTTTTTTCCACTGACTCCACAGCAGCCTACAGCCAACTTGGTTCTGTTCCCTTCCTGTCTCAACTGCTTCCCTCTGCCCCAAGCCAAGTCCAAGAGAGAGGGGGCCTTTGGGATCCATCAGAGAACTCACACCCTGATCCTGGGCCATCCAGGCTTTGGGCCAGGGAGATGCTGAGCGATCACAGCTCACCAAGAGGCTGCTGAGGATGCTCTGCAGCACCAGCACTCGCTCCTGAAGGGGGTTTGGATGTGACCTTAGTGACAGAACCAGACAACCCTCATCTTTCTACAGAAGTCACTGGAAAGCAAACAGCAGGAACCAAACAAGTCCAGTCAATCCAAGCAAGCAGCAGCTTCTTTTTCAAACAACCACTTGGTAAAGCCTGTAAGGAGGGTGACATCAAGCCAGAGCCCGTGACAGTTCCTTCCTTGGTCATTACAGCCCTCTTGCCCAAAGCAGAGGAATTCACAGAGGTGCCTCTGCTGGGTGGCACGGGGCACGTGGGCAGAGCTCGTGGCCGGGCTGAAGCGACGCCAGGCACTGGGACAGAGTGTTGTTGGCAAAGCAGCAGCAGAGCAGACTGCACCCATTCTACATTGTTTTTCTGCAGCTGTCTCTTGCTCTGAGGGCTGTTAAAAGCATTGTTGTGTTCTTCCTGAAAATTCCAGGGGTGCCAAAAATCAGACATCAGCCCGGAGCCACTCGTGCATTTAAGAGGCTGCCTTGGCCAACTGTGTGAGAGCTCACACAGGACACAGCCCTTTTCCCTGACATCCACGCAGTCACAAGGCATCCCTCTGGGTTTTGTAAAGATAATACTCCACATCTGTCTGAAAAACCAGGAAAGAGGCTCCCCAGGAGCTCAGATATCAGCCAGGTGTCCACTGCAGCCCTTGCCAGCATCTCTGTAAACTGTTCCTGCAGCTCCTCTGTGCAAAACCAGACTCAGCAGAGCAGCACCAGAAGGGCTTTTGGGTTCTCCAGCGAATTATGGGAAAAAAATCTATGCATCCCATCAATCTGCAAGCGTGGCAGGATTCCCAGAAAGCCAAGCAGTTCCCATGCCAGGTGAGAATTACACACTCAGCTCATCCAAGGAGAGCAGCCCCACCGTCTCGCACCGGCTGTGGTGGGTGTCTGCTGCCCCTGCAGGGAACCCTGCAGCTCCAGCACCCTGCAGGATGGTTCCCCAGCTTCCAGAGGATTGTGTGGCTGACTCCTCCACCACATTCTCCCGGATTTTTAGCACTTCCATGGGTAACATCCACCCTGGAAAGGCTCGGCACGTCTGTACAAATCCAGTCTGGCTCCACCCCACACCCCACGGCAGGTTTTGCTCCAGCACTGTGGCATTCCTGCAGTTCAGTCAGTGTGTAAACAGCAGGAAAGCACACGTTGTGATATGAGCATGCCATGGAGAGCAAAGCATGGTATGTCCTTGCATCTGTGAAACGGGCTCTGGTCCTGTTCTTCCACAGGAGGAATTCATCTGTGTAAAGATCGTGTTCCTTGGAGAGTCTTTTCAAATACAGCAAGAAGATTCTTCTCCACAGACCTGTTTTAGGTTTAGGGTAGCTCCTTCTTGCAATCTTGCAGGTATTGCAGTGGCTTTATGAAGACCACAGGCTGCTGCTCCAGAGCACTGGAGGAACTCACTGCTCCCCTCTTGCCTCCCACTGGTGAGAGAAAGGAGGATACAGCACCAGGGTTACACACCTGCCCAAATCCAGGGAGCTAAGCAATCCTGACAATTGAATAATGCAAGTCTTCAGGGGAAAAAAAACCAAACCTCTGCTCCTGCAGAGAGACATCACCATCATCCAGCAGGGAAGGAAAGACATGGCACAGCACCAGGCTGAACAGAGAAACGTGCTTTGGGAGCAGCAACAGGGGGGAGGAGACAGGTGACAAGACAGCTCTTACCTTAAATCCATAGGGGTGATGGGCTGGGAAAGCTGCTGCCAGGCAGGAACAGCACAGCTTCCAAACGGATTTGGTGTGCTGGAGGAGCCTGCCTGTCTTAATGCAGGGCATCCTGGAGTGGCTGCATTTGTGCTGCACAAACATCCTCCACGAACCTTTCAGGAGCAGTTACGTCCTCCAACACGCACGGTTTTAATTGGGAATTTCTTTTTTTTTTTTTTTTTCCCCCTCTTTGATTCCAGTCACATGTTCTGAGCTGTTACTTTTCTCTCCCTCTGTGTGTATAGATAGCTGTATTCTCACAGTCTCCTGTCTGTGTGCCACGCTTGCCTCAGGCAAGCGGCTCCCAGAGCCGTCAGCCTCGACAAATGACTCAGTTCTGTTGGGAGCCAGGTCTGCAAAGCATCTCCTGCCTCGCCTTGCCTTGCCTAGGCTGCTGCTCACACAGCTGCCCTGGGCTGGGCAGGTGAGCTCTGCCCTCTGCACGTGGCTGGAGTCAGACCCTGCTTCAGCAAACCTGAAGGGAATCCAAGTCTGAGGAGAACCTCACCCAGGGTCCCTCAGAAAGAGATTTCCATCCCAGAAGAATCATCTGGCTCAGTGTGGGGAGCCAAGGGCAGGACACACCCCAGTTCTCTGCTCGCTTCTCATCCTTGTGCAAGATCTGATCTTACAGGTACCTGCAAAACTGGCATGGCTGATGACAACTGTCTGCCAAAAACACCGATGCCAAAGGGTGGTTTTAGTGAAGAAAACATACATTTTGCAGAGTGACTTTTCCTTTTCTTCCAGGGCAGCAGAGGAAAAAAAATGGGTATTTTCAACCTCTTCGTTATTAACCCCTCAGACAGCTGACCGTGCTGAGAAAGCTCCTCGTGGACCCCCATCTCCTCAGAGCCCCTGGGCCCTGCTGGCACACTCAGTGTGCACTCCCTGCCTGCACATCCAAGGGATGAACACAGATAAAACAACAGCCTTCCCTCCTCCCAGGGCCTGACCCAGGAAAGCACCAAACCACAGACGTCCATCAACCAACCGGTTCGTGCCTGTAGTTTCCTGGATTACTGCCCTGATGGAAGCAATTCATGCAAGAGCTGGCCAAGGGCTGTGGCCTTGAAATTCTGGGCACATCACAGTGAACTCATATGTTTTATTATTTAAAGCCAGGCAGGAGCTCAGACACTCAGCTGAACTCAGAGACCAGGAAATGCCCTGAGGTACAACTGGAGTATCACAATTCCAGGACACTCATCTGCCTTTATGGATGTAAATCCACACTCACCCTCCAGAAGGTGTTGGCACATGGGCTTCCCAAGCTGCTCCTTCCTTGGGGAAACCAGAAGGGCTTATTTGTCACAAGGGCGAGGAGAAACACGCGTGGCTTTCCATGCTCCATATTTTCATTTGCTGAATTCATCTGCTGGTGGTTTGTATCCCTGCCTTCCTGCTGCAGAAGGCTTGGCTGATGAACGAGCTGAATCTGATGGGCCTCTCTGTGTTTTGCAGCAAAACGAAATCCCCGGAGCATTTTCTCCACACAAATCTCTGCAGATAGTTGCTGAAAAAGGGGCTGTTCCTGAGGCTGCACCAGCTGTGATGTGGTAACTGGAAGAGCATTGCTGGAGTCCAGTGATGACAAGATCCTCCTCAAAGCACTGGCAGCTCCTGCCCATCCCAAATGCTTCCTGCCTGACTGTAACAGATGCGTGGCTTTTTTCCCCTCCATCTTTCACCATACCCCAGAGACAGAGCACCCAGGAACTCCACTCACTTATCCAATTTAACCTGCAGGATTTTCTCCATGTCCCTCTCTCCCTTCTTAAATTAAGTAAAGAAGTGCTGAAGGGAAGGAGAAGGAGCCAGGACGTTCAGCTCCCAGCTTTGCCACCTCTATTCTCTTTCACCCTGAAGACTCTACAATTTCCCACCCTTGAAAACAGGAACAATATTTCCCAGAAAGGCTGCAATAAAATCCTGATGTTTACCAAGCAATCTGAACCCCTGGAAGGGATGTAATCCTGCCAGGATCCACTCAGCACAGCAATACAAACCAGGAATAACAGGAATTAACAAACAGCCCAGAGAGATGAATATTAATCGACACTTTCCAGGTCTCCTCAGGCATGAATGGATATTGCACAGATGGAGTGCACAAAGAGCCACCTCAGCTCTGCATCCTGGATCCCAGCAGAAACCTGCCCCACGGTTAATTTGGGCTCAAGCTGCTCCAGAGCACAGGAAGTCACAGAATTTGCACCAAAATGCCCAGGAAGGTACCAGCAGAAATCACAGAATCAACGAGGTTGGAAAAGACCTCTGAGATCATCAAGTCCAACCTCTGACCTAACACCACCTTGTCAACTAGACCATGGATGGCACTGAGTGCCGCTTCCAGTCTTTTCTTAAACACAAAAAAATTGATCCTTGCTGTGAGCAAATACAGCCCAGTGCTCTGCAAAATCCCAGGAGGGATTTGATCAGGAAAGTCCTGGAAACACAGACCTGGGACAGCAAACTCTCCATTCCACCTGCAAACACACGAGGCTGTGAAGCTTTTTGAATCAGCACCACACACACACACACACAGAGACCTCTTGCTCGTCTCAGCTGTGGGATGGAGCTTCCCCTCGGGAGCTCAGCACAAGGATGAATTCTTTGTGTTGCCCACGGCCAAGCTGCTCTCCCTGAGCAGACTCTGCTGCTCTCCTGCAGCAGGAGTCCCCCCTCCCAGGCTCCCCAGGGCAGGAGAGCCCCAGAGAGGCTGCAAATCCAGGAGCTGCCCCAGGGATCCCATCAGGGATCAGCAGCTGGTCCCACTTCCACAGCCAGCTCTGCCCAGCATCCTGATGTTCCCAGGAGCCAGCCCTGCTCCCTGGCAGCCAGAGTGTGGCAGGGGAATGGAGCTGGATCCCCAGGGCAGCAGAGGAGCCCTGGCACACCATGTGTGTGTGCAGAGCTGCCTCCCAGGAGCACAGCAACAGCCTCATCTTCCACGGCTCAGAGAGCAATCTGCAGCAGCAACTGATGGTTCCCAGCTCCAGCCATGCATTTTTTAAAAGCAGCTTCCAAAGACAAAACATCTGCTCCCAGGGCTCCAAATGAGATGGCTTCCACCCTGAGTTGTGTTATTAGTGTAACAGAGGTGATTTTCCCCCCCATTTCAAGCCATTTTCTAAGCCTTTCCCCTGCATTAGCCCCAAACTCCCAGGGAAGAGCCCCTCTGGCTGCTCCAGAGGGTGTAAATGGAAAGGTAACAGAAAAGCATGAAGGGAAACAAGCCAATCCAATATTCCCCTTCCAAAAAAAAAATCCCTCCAGGTGTAGCAGGTGCACAGAGCCACTGATTTACACAGAAGGTGAAGGTTCTTCAGATATACCCTGCCTAATATCCGAGCTGGAAAGGAAAATCCAGTGGTTCCAGTGCTGGCATCCTTGGGCAAAATCCTCCTGCTGAAAGAAAACTGGGAATAGCAGATGATTTTTTTTTAAGCTATTTGCTCCTAGCCTGTGATCAGGCAGTGATCAGACAGCAGCACTGCCTGCCAAGCCATTCATTCAGGGTTTGTGTTGCTGCTCCAGTGCCTGGGGACTTGCAGAGGGTCTTTTTATTCCTTCCACTGAATTAAGGATCCATAAGATGTTTCAGGACAGGCTTGCTCCCCCTTTCCCAGGCTTCAGTGGGACAGGGGGGAGTCAGGCACTTCCAGGATCAGGCCACTGCACTGGCCTGGGTTTGGCTCTCAGTCCACAAAGCCTCAGATTCAGTTCCAAAAAGAGCCTGTATTTGCTCCACTCCTGGCAGGAAGAGAGGTCATGGCTATTGCCCTCACCAGCCCCGTTCATTTTATCCTGGGAGAAGCCAGTTAAGTCACTTAAGTACAGGGTTGTGCTGCAAATTGCTCATTTAATATTGCCCTTGAAACTGCGCTGTAATGATAATTTTTCACTTCCTTCCCTAGATAGTTGCATAACAATGCTGGGCATTGTTTAGAGAGCTCCAAACTAGAGGCAGCCTTGGCCCTTTCCCCTTCTCCTCACCAAGAACTTGTGACTTTCTGGCTGTGGGGAGGTTTTTGGCTTTTTTTTTTATTTAATACACTATCAGCTTATTACATCAAACACCAGACAGACGTGAGTCTGAATTTTAAGCAGCCTTCCAACAAAATTATTCCTACTTTTCTTTCATCAGAAAAAAAAAAATAATCCCATTTACACCAGTTAAATCTAAGCCAGTTAGAAAGTCAGATCTGCCAAATAAAATTTAATTAAAAGTATCTTTAGGGAGGGAGCAGCTCAGTCAATGGAAAGCTTTCCCAACTGACAGTAAATAGCCCAGGCCCAGAATTCCACAGCCCCACTTTGTGGTCGGGATGTGCAGCAGGAGTGCCCAGAGCAGGAGGAATTTGGGTTTCATGGCTTTGGCTGGCAGGGGGGGTTTAGGACAGGGAAGTGGCTTTGAACTCTGAAAGCTGGGCTGGCTGATCAGAACAACACACAGAGCAGGATTGGAATGAGAGGGATGGGACACAGCACCAGGAACTCCTGAGCAGCAATTTGGAGGTAAAACTGCTCCTGAAGCAGAACAGCATCTTCCATCCTGATGATCTTCATTTAACAAACCAAGTGATTCTGTTAGTCTCCATAAAAACATCCCCCTCCTATCTGCACAGCCAGCTGCAGATGTTTCCCTCCAAGCCTGAGGGCTGGATCAGGGAGAAAAGAAGCTGATTCCCCAGACTTTTACCAGAACAGCCAATTTTAAGCCTTTCTGCTCCTGGCTGTGACTTTGCTCATCCTCAAGGCACCACCAAGGCTTTCCCCTGTGGTTTATGTAACATATCAGGAATAAATCCAATGTCTGGGACACATCACTGAACTGGAGGAGGAGGGGAATGCCAACAGAGCTGTGCAGCCTGTTCCTGTCTCCTTCACCCAGGAATTTCTACTCTCCCATCACCTCCAAGTCTCTGCTATCATCACCAGAGCAGTCATGGCCCAGCTGCACTTGGCTCGAGAGAGGAACAGCCAAAAACGATTTTAAAAAGTCCCTCTCCTCCAACAAAGCAATTTCTCAACCTTCATAACACATTTTCATCCCGTTTGGCGTAACAAGCAAGGGGAGGCAGATCCCTAAGTGGCTACATCCTCCAGGAGAAGAGAAATTCATGACACAAGGTCTTCTCGTGGCACAAGCAAGTCATGCTGCAGACGGCAGCCTGAAGGGGACCCAGCACTCATGGAGTGAACCTCCACACCCAGCTCTGTGCTCAGCCAGGCTCTGGTGTGATCAATAGATTATTAACATTTATCTCACAGGGAACTGGTGCCCTCAGGCCACACACACACACACACACACACACGAGTCAAACTTATTTAAACTCCAGTTGACTCAGGAGTGAACTCCACACAAGCCACAAACACGTGGCCAGCACGCAGAGTTCTCTTTCTTACTCTGCTTGGCACAAGAGCCTCGTACAACACGCAGAATTTCGGGATAAAGCATCCACAGGGACAGCTCTTGCCTGGGAGAGGCACAGCAAGCAGGAGGTCTGGCAGAGCTTCAGTCAGAGAGGTGCAAGTCAGGGAATCACCTCAGCTCCCTTCCCACCTGCACGTAGGAGTCCAATTAACGCCCTGCAGACACGACTGTTTGTACTGCAGCAGCACCTACAGGGCACAGGGAACAGGAGGATCACACTCTACAGGCACATCCCTACCCAGAGAGAGCAGGGACAGAGATTTTCCCCCCCCACCATCCCACGAGGGGAAACAGAAACACCAGAAAGGATGCCCGAGGTCCTGGGGACACCTGAAAAAGCAGCCAGGCACTGACTCCAAATCCAAGGTCTGAGCAAGGGTCTCACGAATTTGCTCTCCCTGCTGTGGTAGAGATTAAAATGTCCTGCTTGGCTGCACCTCGGCCTTGACCACAACGTTGGGATTGACCAGATGACTCACAGATGCTGAAAGTGCAAGTGAGTCGTTCAACATGTCCCAAAAAGAGATGTCAGCACAACCAGCACTGCCAACACCGCCTGCTAAGCTATCATGTAATTTTTTGCTCAGGCCACCTATTATGCAGCACAGCTATTTTAGAAATGTTTGTCCTGTTTTTCACATCCTTCTGCAGTCAGGCTCCATCAGGCAGGGGCCTGCAGAAGTAAAATTGGAATCTTTCTCTGAACCAGCTTTCTCCAGGGTAATAACTGAGCAATTTCAGCTTTGATCCATGGAGGAAAGAGAGGCAAAATGTCTGGTAGCGTACCTGAGCCCTTTCTCAATCCCACAGAAGAAGCTAATAGCGTTTTCCCAAAACCAGCACTGCTGCTGGTGCTAATTTTCACCTCTGGGGCAGACAGAATTAAATACCACCCCTTGGAAACAGGAGAGCTTTTAGCATTATATAGAGTCCAGACTTAAAAAGTTGTGGAAGTTTACAAGAACTAGCAGCATGGAAATATCAGAATATTTCATGTTGTGATCCCTTGGAACCACTCCGGAGGGAGGTTGATCCCGATGGTGGATTTTCTCTCTAATTTTCTCTGCAAACACCAGTTTATTCTGCCTTAACCACCAACACTGAGTTGTTCCCTCACTCGCTGCCTTCCGTGTCAGAAGGCCAAGCAATTCCTCCCTGCCAGTTTTCCCATCAGAGCAGGAGGAAGATGCCTCCTCTCAGAGCACTCTCTAATTGCCTGATGCACATTCAGGTCAGGTCCTCGCTGTGGTGACACTAATGAGCGAGATGGGAGACTGTTTGTGACACAATCAAGAAAAGTTTCCAAACATCACAAACGCCAACAGGGATATTGAAAACACGGAGACTGCAAGAAAACAGAGCAGGGGAAGGAAGGAACAAGGTGTGCTTTTCTCTGAGTTCTCATGCCAGATTAATACATTTCTGGACCAACTGCAGCCTCATCTGCTGTTCTTTCTGTGTGGGATCAATAATGTCTCCCTGATGCCAGTGCAGCACAGTGATGGCTTGCCCAGGACATGCCCGTGCCTCCCTCCCACACCCAGAAGCCTCCAGAGTGGCCTCATAAAGCAAAGGGCCAAATCCAGCAGAGCTCTGTGGACACTGCTGGGCTGGGCCCTGGAATGAGCCTGGCACTCTCAGGAATGATGGCCCAGGGTTTGGTGCTTCCTCCACATTCCAAATTAGTCAGCACAAAAAGGCAAGTTAGGGCACCTGCAGCAGCAGAGAAGAGCAGGACACTACTGCAAGCAGGTACTTCACTGCTCCCCCAGCCCAATTCTGCCCGACAAGAGCCCTCAGAGGTCACAGGCAGCTCAGCTGAGGCACTTGAATGGGTACCAGCTCAGAACCCCACGGAAGGTAAGGCAGGAACTCAGGCAGTACCTGCTCAGCTCGAGTTTGTGGAGCAGTCCCAGAGCTGGACATTTCCAACAAGCCCCAAGCAGAGATCCCACACCCAGCACCAGGAGCTGAGCACCACAGGAACAACCAGCCCTGCACCAGCACCACTGCTCAGCTGCTTCCAGAGCCCTGGACCTTCAACGAGCCCTCCTGGAGCAAATGGCATCAGAAAGGTCAGCAGGGGCAGAGCTGCACAGGGGGCTCCTCTGCAAAACCACACGTGGGGTGTGACTGCTGCAGCACAGGCTCCAGCTCTGGGCTCTCCAAACAGCAGTTTGGCGCCGTCAGCACCAGGATTCTCTGCTGCCAGCACAGAGCAGATGCCTTTGTTTAGGATGGGCTGAATTCAGGGACACACTAAGGGATGGAGTGAAATGAATAAACACTTGCATTTCTTTGGGGCACACTTCTTCCCACCCCATCCCATTTCCCAGAAGGGACACACCTCCCCCAGCCCAGCCTCCACAGAAGAGGTCTGGCACTCTCTGCCTGCACAGGCAGCACCTTCTGCAGTTCTTACACCTGAGTTAATGCTCCCAGAAAAAAAACAAACAAAGAAACAAAAAAAATAAAAACCAACCAAACAAAAAACCACAAACAAACAAAAAACCAGGCTTTGGTAGCAGTCACCATGGCTTTGCCACCCAAACTGTCACCTGAGATTCCACCTGTTACCCAGACATGCCTACCAGATGGAGTTCAGAGTCATTTACTTCAACCCAGAAGTTTCAACGCTGCAATGCAAGTGGAGTTAAGGAAAAAACTCTCAGTGCACTTCACAGTGCTAAGGACAGAGAGGCTCCACCAACACCTACTTTTCAAGGCCTGAAAAGCACAGCAGGGACTTCCAACACCACACACCCTGCCAGAGCCACACAGATAAGCCACAGGAGAGGTGCCTCCCCTTTCTCTTCTCTTTTCCTTCCCTTACAGCTGGTAGCAGAGTTCACTGTGCTGGACAGGCACGTGTTAGTGGGACTCAGCCCCACACTAGAATTTCCTTCACAGAAAGGACCAAAATCTAGTCCTCAAAAAGTTTCCAAGCAAAACAAAAAAGAGAAGGAAAGAAAAAGCCTCAGCCTGATTAAAATCCAGCTCCACCAGAGTAGGCAGAACAGTGGGTTTTAACTCTGTGTTCTCCTTTCATTTTCCCAGGAGTCGCTCCATAATACAACAAAACCAAGAAACACCTGCTGCCCTGATGAACCAACACTCATTAAACAAGACAACCCACTAGCTGTGGGCGCTAATTATTGCAGAGCATGCAAAGAGAACTGATGAAAAGCTGCCGTAGTTCATACACTTCAAGCATTCTTGGCTTTTTTAGCCCTCAAGTCCAGCTACTGCATCACCTCCACTTGTGACTGCTAGAGGAGAAATAAAACACGAGGACCAACAGCACGAACAACAGCGTTGCGAGGCCTCAAAGTGACTCGTTTAGCCTTCTTTGCTTTCAGTCTTGAGAAGAATGGGCAAGGCACGGCATTCCTGCCGAACGCTAAACAGCCTGGAGCTGTTTTCCCCCAGCCTTGTGCCAATTCCCGTAGCGCCCAGTTTTAAAGCTGAGACTTGGGAGCCTCCGCAGTGCGATCCCAGCCTCCCGTGTGAGCACCCAGCGCTGACCAGCGTTCAGCATCACCCTCCTTCAGCGGAGGAGCCGATCCCTCCAAGGACACCCACCGGGCACCCACCACCCCAACGCGAGCGGGAGCTGCCCCCGGTGTGGTTTTTTTTTTCCCCCCCCGACTCCTCTGGGTTTGGTCGGGGCTGGGTCCCGATGCGAGCAGCAGCTCCTCGCTCGGCGGGGATGAGCGCGGTGCCGCGGGGGTGGGCGCAGCCCCGGGGCCGGGACGGCGCTGCCGCCGGGGCTCAGCTCTCCCCGGGGCCGGGCTCGTCCCGGGACGGGCTCACCTGGAGTAGAAGCGTCTGGCAGCGGAGCCCGGGCTGTCCCCGCCCGAAGGGCACGCCATGGGCGCCGGCCCCGCGGCGGGGAGCGGGCAGCGGAGTATGGCAGCGCCGGGAAGTGATGCACCGAGCAAAGAAACTCGCGGGCAGGCCCCTCCTCCGGCTGATGTCAGCTCAGCCCGGCCCGGCCCTGCCTCCCGCCCGGCACGGCGTGGGACGGGGGAGCAGAGCCCCGGCCGGGGCGCCCCGCGCTGCGGGCACCGCGCCCCGGGCACGGCGCGGCCACCCTCGTACCCCGCGCTCCATCCCCTGCGCTCGCATCTCCTCACCCTCTCTCTTACCCACCCCTGCGCTCACATCTCCTCACCCTCCCTCTTACCCACCCCTGCGGTGCCTCCCCGCTCACCCGGCAGCTCCCGCAGCACCCCCGGACAGCGAGGCGAGGGCACCACGCGCGTCATCGCCAAAGGGATGTGGCACAGCATCGCCCGTGTCTGACCCGCCCCAGGTGGAGCCGCTTGGGTCCGTGATTAGGAGAAGCAGTTTTGGCTGAGCCGAAGCCTTTTTGGCCTCGAAAGGAAGTGTCTGCACCTGGAGGCATCCCCGAGGAGCAGCTGGGAGCAGGACCTGGCAGGGCCGTGCCACGAGCAGGTTGAGCCACCAAGCCAAGTCTGGCTGCTGTCTTCGGTAGGGAGGAATCCACCTGGAAAAGGGGTGTTTCCCTCCAGCCCACAACAGCTTCTTTCAGTTAATTCTATCTTGTTCAACCTCGTGGCCTTTAATATTTATTAAACTGTTACCTAGAGATGGATGCAGCTCATCCTCAAACACTGCATCCAAATCCCTGTGTTTCCCAAGGCTTGAGATGCCCCTGTGGAAGTTGGTGAGCTGGTCACTCAGCAGAAGCCTGTCTGAAAATTAGTGCCACTTACCCAGCAACAGCAAATTAAACGTTGTTATCATCACAGAACCCCCCAAAAGCAGCACAGTTGTAAGCTGTGGCTTTCTCTGGGTTCCAGCAGCTTCCCTGAACACACAGAACTCTGTGGCTGGAGGGAATCCAGAGCAACGCTTGCTTACTGGACTGTTTCACCCTGGGGACCTGCTGAAAACCCCTCTCTCAAGAGTAAACCCAGATCCTGCTCGGGGGAAAAAACATCCTCAATAACACCCCACTAGCAAACCACAAAAGCCTCTTTCCCCAGAGCTAATTGATTGGGCATTTACATTCAAAACAAAACTCCATAAAACAAACCTGTATCTGTGTCTCAGCTTAGGAACAGCCTCAGTCCTGTAGATAAACCACAGCAGAGAAAGCTGAAAGCATCCAGCTCAGAGCTGCCTCCTCGCCCAGGGAGGTGGGATGGTGTCCTGGGTGCCTCATCACCCCAAAAATAAGGAATCCTTCTGCCACAGAAGCCCCTGTGGGAGGATCATCACCAACCTGTGGGCCAGGCTGGGACTTTGTGCCTCACAGCAGGCAGTTTTTAGCCAGGTTGTGGTTTCCCTGACAGCAGCAAACATCCTGGTGCAAGCAGCTTTTCACAAGCACATGGGGGAAAAAAGGAACTGTTCAGCTCTAAAAGATTTGGGTATTTCTAGGGGGCAGGTTTGAACATGCCTCCCCTCTCCCCAACCCTTCTTGAAGAGAAGAACATTAGTGCAAAAGATGCAAAGCAGCAGCTGCTGCCACTGGTTCCAGCTCTTCCCCAGCCACGGAGGATGCTGGGCTGGCATTCCCTGCGTGTGGGCAGAGAGAGGAATTGCCCTTCAGAGAAACAATGCTGGAAAGGGGAGCAAGGGAAAGGAGGGTGGAGGCCAGCTTCCAGTTTGGGCTGCAGCCAGAGACACGGAATTCCAGAGAGCTCTGGGCAAAGGGGTCACTCCCACGTTAATGGCACAGCAATCGCCGGGTCACGTCCCACGGTCTGGGTTAGGCAGGAGGGCAGAGGGAGGGGAGCACAGTGGTCCCCTCTGGCCTTCAAATTCATGAATTTGCAATGGATAATTTATCATCTGACAACCTCAGCTGCTCATTGCTCTCGTAGAAGTGGCAGATAGGTCACAATAGATTTGAATTCGTCAGATGAAGGAATTCAATGACTTCGCTGCGGGTTGGGGTTGGTTAACCCTACATGTTCACGCCAAGAAGCTCCCTGCGAGGACTTGGACCCGAGCCACAACTCGGATCCAGTGCTCAGCTGCAAGGAAACAGGCAAATTATGGGAGCACAGAGAGAAAGGGACCCCCAGTACCTCAGAAATCCCACTAATTCATCTGGTGAACTGTGTGCACATCGTGCCGTGTGCTGGGAAGGACACGGAGCAATTAGAGAGGCTCCAGATGAATGTGACAAGTGTGACCTCTGAGAAAAAAGGTATGAGAAATTGATTTGTTCAGATAAGATCAAGAAGTGGAGCTCTAATCTTTAGACACGAAAAAAGGATGTTGCAGAGTGGGGAAAAAAAAAAGGAGGAACGGATCATGAAGAAGAGGGTAGGATGCAAAGAAAGTGGGATAGAATCCATCAAAGGTGAGGCAGGTTCATTTCTGTCAGACCTTGGTTACCTCTGCACCTCCAACACCTTTTGTTCCTGCAATCTCGAGCCTCATCATCCTGTTCCTCCCAGTTCCTGAGTGTCTCTACACCTCCACTTACAGGCAGAATCACAGTGCTAAATAATAGGATTGCAGGATCCTTAACACTTCTTGAGTAGTTCTTAGGATTTCTTTTATAAATTCCTACCCAACGCTGTCACAGCACAAGATGGAAGGGCTCTAACTATCATCATATTTCCCTGCACTTGGAAGAGGCAAGAAGGCACAGGAAGATGGAAGTCAACACAGTAAATTTTACCAGTCATTTAAGGATTGCCAGGACATAGGAACAGCCCTCCAGTGCCTCCATGTCTTCATCATCCAGACACGCTCTAGAGCCAGGCACTCCCTCCAAAACACAAAGATTCATCTTAATTAGCAGGGCATCTTTCTTGCAGCTCGTGGAATGGATTGCTGGGGGCCTCTGCTGGGGTTTCTGTGCAAAAAGAGCTCTGCAGTTCAGCTCCCCAAGCTGGCAGCCCCCAGCTGAAATCACTACACAACTGGCACTGTAAATCCTCATCTCTCTCTGGCAACAGCTGGAATTAATCACTGTATTCTGCACTGTCTTTTTTTTTCTCAAGCTGGCAGGTTCCAAAAGCACCTTGCTGTTGTCCAACATTCCATTTTATAAATCCCTACAAAGGCAGCCTGCAAGGAAGTTCTAGTTTAAACCAGACTAAAAAAGAACCCCACAGCAAAACTGAAGAAACTTTGCCCTGGCTTTGATATCAGATGGTTCCACAGCCGTGAATTTAGACGGGAATAAACATGTCTTTGAGGAAGTTTGCACCTCTTTTAATATCAGAATACCCCAGGGGATGTAACTTCCTTTTGTGTGCAGGAAATGATAGCTCATAATGGGTGGTTTTCATCTTAGATCCAGTTCTTTCCCAGTTTGTTGGGACAGATGGAGGCACCAGACAAGGGACACTGGGCTGGGAAGGGAGGGGATGATGGGCAGCCTTGGCCTGGGCTGCTTTCCTGGGAAACACCCCTGGAAGCCTGACACCAGTGTGGAGTTGGGAAGAGAGGAGTTGGCCTTGTGAAAGAAAAAGGGGATCACAGAAACGCCCCTGGAGGGTGTGAAGGCAAAGCGGGGCCACACATGGCGTGTCTGAACCAGGAACGTTTGCTTTGGCTTTGGGATTTTCATCCACCATAATTACAGGAGTTGCAGCAACAGCCTGCTCAGAACAGCCCAGAGCCATGCAGGAAACTGGGATGGGTTTCAGCAGGACTGCTTAGCTATTCCTTTCCTTAAAACAACATTTTAGGAGCAAGGCTCAGTGTCTGTGTTTGGGGAACGGAGCCCTCCGTGCTTCTGAAAGATTGAACAGGTCTAAACAAAACTGCTGTGCCACACAGCTTTGCTTTTTTTTTTCAAGACCTGGAAAGGAATTACAGTTTTCAAGGGCTTTTACAATCCTTCTTTCCCCTGAATCTGGTCCTAAGGCAACAAAGCTCCTTTGATCAGGGAGAAGGACTCAGTGAGGAACCATTATTTCATCTCCAAAGTAGAAGCACAAAAGGTTATTACAATCTGCAGATAACCTGTAATAAGAGACTCCCAGCCAGGGATATTATTCATACCTGAAATGAGGAGGATCATCTGAGAGTGAGGAGTTGATTTGCTGACTATGATTGTCTCTTTTAAAACCTCTTGGAGCACAGACACACAGGAAAAGCTCTGAGGAACGAGCTCCTCTGAATAATTTAGCTGTGTGCAGACACTCCTGAAACCACTGCTGAGCTCACGTTCACCCCCAGAGCTCTGCTGCCCAGGCTGAGGGGTGGCTGAGGTGCCTGTTGGGCAGCAAAGCTGGATGCAACCCCTTCCCAGAACCTGGGTAGGATTGCAAGTGGGCTCTTAACTTTCTTTCAGGGTAAGACCTTATTCCCACCCCTCCCTTCTCCTGGTGCAGCCTGAAAACACACACCAAGCCCTTAATCATTCTCCCAAGTTGCATTCCCTCATGCCTGGGTGCACGTGGCAGCTGAGGATTTGGCCTTTGCTTTGTGAATATTTATATATCCTGTGTCTCTGATGTCCCTGAATTTCCTCTTCATTAACACTTCTTTCAGCCTCGGAAGAGGCAAACAAAGAGACAGAGCTCATCCACTTCCTTCAGCTTCCCAGCCTGACTGAAAAAAAAAAGCTTCATTAAATAAATACCAAGAGACACTGAAAATGCCCTCATGGACAGCTGGATGAAGTGGAGCCCCATGGCCTGGCACTGGGATGTTGGGGATTTTTCAGGCAAGGCCAGAGGGGACTGTGCTGGTGTCTTTGTGCCAATCTCACGCGTGCCTTGTGGCCAAAAAGCAGCTCCTCTTTGCTGAAATGCTGCTCTTTGCCTGGGAGCAGAATGGCTGTTTGTACAGAGTGCCTGGAGAGGCTTTTGAGCTCAGCAAGTTCCCAGCAGAGGCAGCTGATGAATGTTGTAACCCAGCCCTGCCCTGTGCCAGCTCCTCTGTGCCCTGGTGCAGATTCCTGAGGGACGCTGGACCAGCTGAGCCCAGCACAGGCTGCTCAGGGGCTCTGCACACACATCCCCCTCCTGTCCTGGAGCGATCACTGGAATGGTCCGTGTTCCAGCTTGGCTTTGCCATGGCTGTGAATTCCCCCAAGATTCCTTCTCATCCCTTGGGAAGTTCCCTACTCCTCACTGCCTGGGGGGCACCAGCTCTCGCTGTTCCTGCAGGAGAATTAAACATCCCGCTGGTCCCTGCACCAAGAGAGCTCCTTAGGATTTCAACCAAACCCCCAGCAGGGTGGTGGGAGCCTCTTTTGGGATTCACCAGAAATATGCTGGATTTTTATAGCCTTTAGGGAGCTTTTCTTGGAGGCACCTTATCAAAGTTTTATTGCTCAGGCAAATACCCCAGGGTTGTGATCAGCTTGTGTTTACAATGAGGGCAATGGGTTTGTTTAACCAGCTTCAATTTCCAATAGTCAACAGAGAAAAACCCAATTACTCCTGCTGGAAGTCTGGGAAAAACTCCCGTTGGCATTGATTGAAATGAGGAATAACCTTTTGTTAGAGTTGAAAGCCCGGGGGGGGAAATTCACATTTTCACCTTTGAAGGGGGCTTTATTTCCTTTTTAAATCGTAATGGTAGATAATGACATTAATTAAGAGCGTGTTTGGGTTTGTTTTTGAAGCAGATTGCCAATATTTGCAGTGTAATTGCATTGTTTTAGTCGAGCCTCTGCGAGTGCTTCCCATCACTCCCTGCATTACTGACAGGGCTGGTTTCTGTTCCACTCCCAACCACTCCTAAGACCAGAGAAGGAGTGACTCTGTGACACCAACCACGAGGTCACCGAGGCTGCTGCAGCAGCCCCAGCCCTGCAGAGCCCCTGCAGTCGCCAAAGCAGCCCTTTGTGACAGGAAGCACGTTCTGGTTATCACTAAAGCTGCAGGGAAACCACCCAGGCTCAGGTCTGAAGCCACCGAGTTCCTAATCAGCAGTGAAAGCCAGTGCAAAAATACCACCACTCACAGCTCAGCTCTGCTCAGTGGTCGTGGCAGGATATACGTATTTTTTTCTGCATTTCTTCCACTTGAAGATCAGGCTGTTCTTAGCATTTGCATAGAATATCCTAGTAACATTAAGCAGTATTTCCTAAACTTAATAATTCTCCTTTCAGGAGTGATAACCGGCACACAGGACACTTTCTGCACTGTTAATGCTGGGTTTTGAGCAAATAAAAGAACACAAGGAAAGTTTCAAAGGCTCAAAGAAATCCTTCCCTGTGAGGGTGGGCAGGCCCTGGCACAGGTTGCCCAGAGAAGCTGTGGCTGCCCCATCCCTGGAAGTGTCCCAGGCCAGGTTGGACGGGGCTTGGAGCAACCTGGGACAGTGGGAGGTGTCCCTGCCCAGGGCAGGGGGTGGAACTGGATGAGCTTTAAGGTCTCTTCCAACCCAACCCATTGTGGAATTCTAGGAAATAGAAAAGTAACTTTGGCCTCCTTAGTCCAAATATAATGCCATGCTAATATGGGACACAGTCTGTGGAATGTCAATCCCTCGCTCCAGAAAACTTCCCATCAAACAAGTAATCTTTCATCTAAGTTCAGTTTTAATAAAGATAATTCTGCTGACATGATAGACTTAGACTTCTCCAAAGCAGTTGACTTAATCTTGCATGACATTCTGTTAAAAATAGTACCCCCCCAAAAAAAAAGAGATCAGTGTAGCTTATTTTAAATGGATGGAAAAATTAGTAACGTGCATTTAAAAGTAATTATCTGATGGAGGAATTTCTGGTGTGTCCAAAAGGATTTGCTCTTGGTACAGTGTTATCCAACACTCTCATCAATCCAGATTTAATCAGTTCTCTGGAGAATGAGTATAAAGACATTAGTGGTAAGATTTGTGTTAAAAAATGGAATTCAGAGCAGTGCCAATTAATGGGAGAGGTGAGATTGCTTTGTTTGGGAGGGTTGGATACCTTGGAGCGTGTGTTCCAGCACAGCCAAACATCACTGCATTTACCGTTCTGGTGACAAGAACAACATGAAGCTGCCCAAGTTGAAAGGAAGGGGCTGTGAGAGGCCAAACCACCTGTAAGACCACAGAGCAGCACTGCAGCAAAGACTGCAAATGTCAGCTCCAGGAGAGATGCAAAACTGGCAGGTGAATTGTTTTCGCTTGCTTAGGTGGTTTTTAAGGTGTGACTTAATCTCAGGTCACAGCTGACTTCACAGACATGAAAATTTCTGGGAATAGAAAGCGTTTTGTGCTGGTGGGAAGCAGCAAATCCAGACCTTGCAGAGAGGCAAATTCAGACTGGAAATAAGAGGTGATGTTTAAAGGCAGGTAATTAAGCAGCGCAACAATTAACTTCTCGGGAGAGCAGCCTGCCTTAGGTGGTGTCTGGAGGAAGGGTGTTTAAACATGCTGCAGTTCCAGCACGAGTTGGGGTCTGATGCGGCGTTCACCAAGTGTTTGCTCTGCATTCTGTCAGATCTCTAATTAGACAACCTGCTCTGTTATCTGCAAAACCACTCTTCTGGTTGTACCTATTGATCAGATTAATCAGCTGATGTCTAGTGTGTGGCCCGGCCTGGCAGTTCTCAGCGTTCTGGCTGATGTGCCAATGGTGTAACCGGGGCTGTGGTATCGATCCCTCCCCGGGTGATTAACAACCTGCACCGCCCCGGGGACAGACACAATGAGCGGGAACGTTTGCTCAGATCGCCCAGCGGGATCAAACATTTGTGTCCTTTGCTGATTGCAGCCCGGAGGCTGCGGTGGCCTCTTGGAAAAGAGCAGAGCCCTGGAACCGAGGGAGAGGTTTGGGAGTGGCAAAGCACAGTGTTAGTCGCTGCCTACAATCCCCATCCCCTCTCTCCCTTGGAAAAGCAGAGGCAGTGCAGGCAGTGTCCTTGCTCCTGCCTCCTCCCTGCTGCTGCTTTTGACTCTCACTCCAGAGCTGCTGAATGATGTTGTCATAGAAACAAAAAAGGGGCATCTGGGAACCCTTCCAGGCCAGTCTGTGCCCAGGACAGCACATTTTACTTGCCTCTACCTCAGTTTCTACAAACTCACCACCCTTCTACCAGACAGCAAAATTAACCCAAGTCCACGTTTTCCTACCAAATTCCTGCATAGTGCTGGCAGTCCTTGCTCCCAGTGGCTCAACCCCGAAAAAAGCATCATTTCCAGGTGTCCAGGATCTGCTCTTTCCCCAGCATGCCCACCCTTTGCTGCAGGCAAGCAGAAATTGCTCAGGGTCAGCTTCCCTGCTTACATAAACCTGGAGAGCTCTGGTTACTGGCACAGGGCTGCACCACTTGAAATCAGCAGAGAATTGAGCCTCCCAACATATGCTGGGTTTATTTTCCATTGGAGATGAGCACGCAGTGAGTATCTATTTTCCTTTGCACTTAGCTCCATATAGATTAATTTTGTCAATAATGAGGCAATATTTTTGCTGCTTTACATTATGATCTGAAGAGACAGGGGAGAAAAAAAAAAAAAAAGAAGAAGAAAAAGAGCCCAGACAAACAAATTCCAGTCAGTCATAAATGATCTTGGGTTAAATGACTGTGCTGCCTGGAATCCCAGGGGAGAGCAGCAATGAAACTCCAGCAAATCTGAGGGCAACCTGACTTGACGGAGCGTGGCAAGGCAGGAGACGGCCTGTTGTGTCGGCTTAAGCTGCTGCTTCTCACTGCCAGTGCTTGGGAGTGGCATTTGGTGGTGAAACAAACACAATCGAGGGGAATCAGGTGAATTTATGAGCAGAGGGGCAGTGACACTGGGGACTGTTCTCAGTAAGTGGGGTTTATAAAGCTGCTCTGCTCTCAGAACCTCTTGTTGTGGGAATTTGTGCCCCGGCCGGGACTGAGATCGGCTCTGAATCGAGGCCTGAGATTGATGGCCTGAAAGTGGCTGAGTGGACTTAGAGAGCTGAAAGGAGGCAGGAGGGATTTGAAAGCTGAAGGTCCAAGGAGAGCACTACAAAGAGGAATTTATGAGAAAGGAAAGAGGAATTCTGGCTGGCAGCATCTGCTGTGTGGGCAGGACTTGCAAGGGGCAGCAGAGGTAGGACAGGAGGACCCAATTCCCAGCTTTTGATTGGACTATTTGGATTTTGAACATATAATTCTTGTTGAAGGAAGAGGCTAAATCCTGCCATTCCTGGTAGCTGTTTGATGCTTTGTTGAAAGGTTGAAGCAGAACACAGTAACACTGGAAGAAAAACCTGTGGAGCACAATAAAACACCCTTACAGAGTGTACAGAGCTTTGCCTTTGCTGCTCAGGACTCTATTCTCCAGCTCAAAAGGGATTTTCCTTCTTGTGTTTAATGTTATAAATATACCCAGGTTTGTAGTAAAGTCCATATTTAAATCCCCTCACACTAAGCCATGACTAAGTCAGGAGATTTTGAGGTTTGTTACCAGATATGACAACAAGGCAAGGCAGTTAAACTCAGTGGAGGTAAAGACCCCTCCGGCCCCGTGGTGGTTCCATGGGATTTACCCACTGCCCTTCTCTGGGAGTGGGATCAGACAGGTGTGTGGGGTCTGATCCAGAGTACTCTGTGGTCCCATCACCTGGTAACTTATGGAGATGAAGGCAGCACTGCAAAAATGATGTTGTTGCTGTCTCACACCACTCCACAGATCCCTATGCTGGAATGTCAGTACATGGAGCATCTGCAAGCAGTAAGTCATTCCCCACTGCCCTGATCCTTTGCAGCAGAGCATTGTTTGGGGCTCACAGCACACTTTGTCTCTAACAAGCTGGTCTGGGGGCTTTTACCAGGTGGACTCTTCCCCAGCTCCAAACAGAAAACACAAACTGGGAGCATTCCTGAGCTGCGGGGTCTCCAAACTGCAGGTTGTGCAAGCAGGGAATGGGCTCTGCTTCTCCTCCCTCTGAGTTTGCTGGGCACAGGGATGGGGCATCCTTGTGCCTGCTGCTCTGGTTTGGGGCACAGGGGGACACGTGCCTGGTGCAGCCCCCACCAAAAGCCACCAGAATCTTTGCATCAGCTTCTCTGTGCGTTTTAGGTCAGGCTTTAAGACACCTCATAACTCTGTGCTGTGATTCTCACCACCCACCTGCCCTTCATCACTTCACAGTGCACAGGGACAACGTGGAAGGAAAATGTGCCATTTTACCTGTAGATTGGTGATTTAAATTGCCCAGTCCCAGCCTGGCACTATAAATCCTCTCTGCAGCTGGAGAGCCCCATTTACTACATCGGGTTTCCATGGCAATGCTGTGCTCTCCCACATTCCACTGCACAGTGCAGGCAGCCCCCCCCTTTTCACTTCAGATTCCATTCACATAGTCTCCTATTGATAGGAATAAAACCCAAATGGGCCATGGATAGCTATTTCCTAGCTTAACACACTTTCCCCCAATAACTGGATGACAGATCTGTATTTTAGCCCATCAAGAGAACACTTGCCCTTTTTCCAGACATCACTTGGCAGGCAGCAAAAACATCCAGATATTCTGAAGGTCTCGTTCTTTCCTGACACACATTTACCTCTGTTATTTTAGGACATCAGTAGGAAAACGCAAGCTTAATATTCCCTCGTGTTTCTGGCTGTCATCCAAGCAAAGGAAACCTATCTCTGTGGCAGCAAATCCCTCCCCGAGCTCGGGGCAGCCTCGTGGCAACCTCCCACCTGCATCTGAGCTGTTCCCTGAGCAGCACTCAGTGCAACTCAGAGAGTGAGTGTACAGCACAGACCATGGGAGAAGGATCTGCTGGTTCCTAACAAGGAAGGAATTAGGAATTTAATTTGCTAGGACTGGAAAAAAAAAAAAAAAAAAAAAAAAAGAGGAAATACTATGAGTGGTAACAGCAAAAATTCTGCAGCCAGGGTCAGGTTCCTCCCCCGTATCTCTGGGTGTTTTACATGAGTGCTGACACCTTCCAGCATTGCCTGTGGAGGGAGAAATTTGTGTCTTATCTCAGGAACTCTGACAAGGCAACACTAATGGGGCAGCTCGTTTATCTCAGTCTTATGCTGCTGATTGGAGAGATGATAAGAACCATTAAGATTGACTTCAAAGTGTTGTGGTCAACCCTCAGCTCTTTGCAGGTTCAAAACAAATCCCAGTTTATTAAGTGTCCCTTTTAGCTTCAGCTAAATTGTCACCGATTTCAGTGGGATTGGGCCCTTGGCTGTCAGACTTCAGAGCAGTGCACTTGCTTTTTTTTATCAGCTGCCTCTTCCCACCATATGCTCACTCCCAAATTCATGTCACATCCAGCTTGCAATCCAAGTCTGGATTTGGGCTTCGATTGTTTGCTGACTGAGAATTGCTGTGAAAATGGTTTACAATGGAAATTGCTTAGTCAGGCACTGTAAAAAAAAAAAATAAAAAAAGAAAAAAAAACCAAAGAAGTACCTTTTAGCTAGACATATTTCCCAAAAAGTGAGGGAACTCACAATGTTCCCACAAAGCCAGGCACAGGGAGCAAGTCAGCAAGAGAATAAAGGAGTGTGTCTGCCAGAGAGGGGGATTATTGTTTTTAAGATCCTTGGGGCAGGTCTGGTGGGTGCAAAACCTTCAAAACACAGAGGCTTAGGAGGAATTTCTGGTTTGGGTTGACACTCCTCTGCACTTCCTGAATTTTGCTGGGCCTTGTGGGTTATTGGGTGAAGTATTTCCTAAGCAGTGACAGGGCACAGCAGCGGAACATGAAGCCCCTGGGAGATGAATCTGCAGCCTGAACCACGTCAGACAAACCTCCAGACCCCAAAGAGCCTCCCACAGGGTTGAGTAATGCCCAAACCCATTTGTCTTTGCCTTCAGGAACACCAGAAATCCACACTGGAGCTCCAAGTGCCACAATGTGGCAGAGCCAGGCACTTCTTGTCCCACTCACCATCATGTGTGCAAGTGGGACAGCAGTGGAATGTGCTGGCTGGGAAAAAGCAGGAATTCCAACCTGGACCATGTGCTCTCCGTGGGATAACTCCCTGTGGTGGGTTCGCTGCATCTCTCTTGATAGATTCCTAGAGGAGAAACTCTGCAATATCCTACAATGGCTTTTGTAAAACCTCCCTGAGTGTGTGATAGCCTGTTGTCTAAGTTGCTAAATTGAGTAGGTGGTAGTTGGAGCATCTCTGCAGGGGAAATTCAGAGTTTGGGGGCTGATGCCTCGTAAATGCCATAGGATTGCAAACACGGGGCCTAATCCTGCCTTAGTTCCACGTGACAGGAGCTGTGGAGTCAGCAAGACAGAACTGTGCATTGCTGGCCTGTTTTGTTTATCCAGGTCTAAAATCCACCCCCAATGGCTTTGCCCCTCTCTGCCCCGGCTCACACTTGGCTCCCTGACTCGGGAGTTTCACACCCTGCACGCGCAGGATTTGGCCCAATGATGGGTTTTCCCTTCATCTCTCGGCAGATTTGTGGTCTAACACTCCAAGATGTGCAGCATAACACGCTGGCAATCTGTCACTCTGCTGGCTCCTGCGAGCTCCAACAGCTTGCTGAGGAAATGCCGAGCCAAAACAGACTCCAGCGCGACCTGAGGGACGGGAGAAGCTCTGCCCGTCACAGCACGGGCGTTCCTGCTCCACTTGGCTCCTCCACCAGCCCAGCAGGCTGGGAGCAGCCCTGGGCTTTCCTGGTGGCTGTTGCAGCTTCCCATCTTAGCAGCTTTCCCCCCCTGCACTGCTGAGGTTGCCCACTGCGTTCTGTCCCCTCCCTGCAGGACCCGTTCCCCTGGCACGGTGGGTGCCCCTGAACCCCGAGACTGCAATTAGGGCTCCTCTCACTTGTGCCCATGGAATGGCTGTGGTTCCCTCTTGGACAGGCTCTGCATTCCCAGCACTGAAACCTCCAATCAGGCCGAAATGTTGGCTTGGAACAGCTTGAAAGGGGAATTTTGCAGCTCAGGAATTCCTGGGTTGGTTAGGCTTGGAAAGCTGGAGTGCTGGGGATGTCTCAGCACAGACTGCAGGGACATTTATTGCATCAGGGGCTGTTTCTTTAAGGGGGCTTCAGAGGCCACAGGGATCTGTGGGCATCAAAGGATGTGGTGCCAGTGTCTTGTCTCACCCTTTGAGTGCTCTCCAGTAAGAACGAGCACTTACAGTACTGACACTGCTGCTTAATCTGTACAGTTATAAAAAATGAACAAATGATTGAGGATATAAACCAGAAAAAAGAGCCAGATTCAGTGTAAGCCAAAATGCTGATGGAACAGTAGACAGATTCCTCTGCTCTGCAGCAGGGTGGGAGAAGGGGATACAGGGCCTCCTCTCAGGGTATTTACAGGAATTCAACCCACAGCAGCACTAAGTGATGGCCACTGCTGGGGGGGGAAGAAGAAGAAATGTGTTTTAACCCTATTTGCTTGTCTTTCTTGTGTTCAAATGCCTTCCATGAATATCTGAGCCAAGGGCAAGGATAGCCTTGGGACCTGCAGAACTTCAGCATGCGAGATGAGAGGATGACGAGATGAGACGTTTGTGGGAAGCAAATTTAAAATTCACAAATGGAAAAATGCCATTCCAGGGGAAGCCAGTGTCTCAGGAGCATCCAAGCAAGGAAGAGAGGTGGCACTGACTGACCGGCATGGTCCGGTTATTTGTTGATTGTAACAATTTTGGTTGTAAGCACAGATCCGGGAATGAGCTGTGAGTGACTGTGGGGCAAAGAGCAGCAGAAACCACATCCCCAAGAGGGAAGCAAACAGCAGGCAAACCCACCATCCGAGATGTGCCTTAAGGGATGCTCAGCCCTAATTTTGGGAGGGTTTAGGAAATGCACTGGCAGGCTCAGTCCAGGAAGTGAATCGCTGCTGTGGTGAGAGGTTTTCTGCTGCTTCCTTTCCAGGTTGTCTTTGTCCAAGGTGGCACCTGCCGTTCTCCCGGGTTGTCCTGGCAGAAAGTGGGGCCCGGAGCCTCCCAGCACCGAGCGCTGCGTCCCCGGTGTGTGAGCTGCGTTTGCCCTCTGCTGTCGGCTGATGAAACTGTTCCCTCTGCGTAATCCAAAACGGGAGCGGCAGGAACTGCAGGACCTGGAGAACCAGAACCGTTACCCCCGGACTGCAAACACTTGCACTTAAAGAAGAATCGTGACACTTAAAGAAGTGACACCCAGAAAGGGGTGAGAGTTCAGTGTACCTTTATTTTATATTCTCAAGCTTTTCTTTGTAATCACAAGTACCAGACACCTTTTTTTTTTGTCCCCTTTAGTTTTCATTTTTTTCCTGAATAACACCCAAAAATTAAGCCCCCTGAGACCAGGGGTTCAGGTGTGACTGAATCTCCATGCTGAGAGAGCAGGATGAAGGGATGGATGACCCCGCAGAGCAAGGTGTGAGCAGAGATGCCCCAAAACGGCAAGAACTGCTTTGCAATGAGGAAAGATGCCCTGGACTGAGGGTGGCTCTGGTTTCTCGCCCTGCTCTGGCATCCCAGAACTGCAGAGCTGCTCCCACCTGGGCCCCGGGCTGCTCCCTCTGCCCTCTCCTGCAGCCACCCAGCCCTGGCATTGCCAGGATGCCCGGGACGCCCTGGAAAGGACACAAGGGCCTGTCAAGAAATCTCTTGGCATCTTGCCACGTGTTTGCAAGTTGAGATCAGCACTCGGGCTCCTCTTGTTGCTGTTTGTTTTCTCCCTGCCTCCCAGCAGCCTCTCCCCGTGCTGTGGCCACCGTTGCCCCGCACTGAGGGGCTCAAACAAAGGTGTGGCCGTGGCTGGGGGGATCCCTCTGGGCTGGGGGGATTCCTCTGGATGTCCTCCCACTCCTGCCAGGACTCAGGGGCAGGGCAGGGACTGACCTGGAGGGTGCCCCTTCTGCGTTCCCAGCTGGCACCAGGGATCGATGCCCGTGGATGGCTCAGCCCGGGGAAGGAGCAGCAGCACATGGGATGTTGAGGGCTGAGCTCTTCCTCACCCCTCCCTTTGGAAGTGGCCACTGTAGGCAGACTGGAGATCATCTTTAAGTGCTTTTCCACAGCTCCCAAGTGGAGATTTTGTTCCATGCATGGCTGAGGCTTCACGAGGTAAGTGTTGAACTGGCAGTAGCAGGGGACACAGCAGGGAGGTGATTTTTCTGTCTCTCTGAGCACACAGTCCCTGCCTCAGGGGACTCCTGAGCTCCCAGGGCAGCTCTGTGATGGGCATCGACCCAGAGCAGGACTTTTCCCAGCTCTGCCATATCCCTGTCTCTCCTTAGGCTCCTTCACAAGGCTGAGAAAATTAATAGTAACAGGTAACATTTGCAAGCCCCACGGAAATGTAAATGCTGAGGGTCTTTATGGGCAGTCAGTAATTACAGATGAGAAAATTTATATATATATCTGTATATAGAGAGACATCCAAATTACCTAGGCTGTTCTCAAAGGGCACCAATGACTGGTCCTTTTGCATGGCTGTTTCAGACCTTGGGCATCAAGTAAGCAGAGCTGACAGATGGATAAGAGCTTTGCATCTGGAGATCCTCTAGCTGGTATGTGGGCAATGAGCTTCCATTTTCCTCTGCACAGTCATTGGGTAACTTCATTTTAAACCAAGGATTTATCACTTATGGAAAGTGCTTAGTTTAGTCTGGATTCAACAACTTCAGGCACAGTGGAGCAAATATGTTGAAGTTTGGAGAGGGTTGGACAGTTTTGTGACTGCTCAGAGCACACACTGAAATATAAAAGCAGCCAGACCCAGTTTTTCAAGAGCAGTTCTGTGTTTCACCCACCAGCTCTGTGCTCTATTCTGGCTTGGGCATTTTAGCAGTGAAGGTGCTAAAAGATGTTTTTCATCTCTTGACTCCCCAGATGTGGCCTTGGCTTGGAAGAGTCTCCAGGAGGCCAAAGCAGTGGTAGGTGTGGATGAGGGAACATTTGCTGTCACGTTCCTTTATCACTTTCTCTCAGCTACCTGAGCATCATCTCCACAGGGTTTAATTCCATGGAAATATTTTCATTGAAACATGTAAACATGCCCTTTGTATTATTCTTTTCCAATGAACATATCACCTCTTTAATCCTTTGCTAAATATGATTATTAATATATTAATAAATGACAACAAGAGGATAAAGGGAAAAGCAAGGAATCCTTCCCAGTTTCACAACACTCATCAAAATTAATGACAAGAACAGACAAAGCTTGGCCTTGCTTGTGTTTGAAGTCCTGAGCAGGATAATAGTGTCACTGTGTTATAGCTGACACTCACTGAGCTGGGGCATCCCCTGAATTCTCCCTGTCTTATCCTCTTAATAGGGAACGTGACAATGCTGATATCAGGCACATCAGGACTGGTATTGCTTGGATAAATCATCACATTATCCCAATTTGTGGGGTGTTGCTGACTCCGGGATCCCACTGTTGGGAGTTGCTCTTGGCTGGGTTTGCTTCCAGCTTAAGCTGGTTTTAAAAGCATCAGTAAAAATCTGCAGCACAAATACAGGCAAAGTGTAAATAAAGAGAGAGGTGATTTCATCTCTTATCTTCCCAGTCGACTGCATTCTTTCCAACTGTAGGAAATGCCACATGGAACATGCTCAGACACGCCACTATTTACCCAGTAACTAGGAGCTGCAAAATTAATCAGAGAGGCAGTGTGTGCCAGCAAAGAGCTACCAGGGAAAAAAAAAAACCCACCCAAAAACATATGTCACCCTTCAAAAGAAAAATCTGCCTTTTCACAGCTACAAAGGATTGAAAACAAATTTTATCATCAAACGTGGAGTGGTGCCAAATCTCAGGCAGCCAGAAGAAAGCTTTGGCACCAAAAGAGCTTTGGTGAGTTCTGAATTACTGGGGAACTGCTGAGATGGGACTGCTTTGGTGCTGGAGGGAAGGGAAGGTGACAGGAGATAGTGGGAAACCCTTTTTGTTGAGGGAAGTGTCTATTTTTATCAGCTTTCTGTGATGTTTCCAGCAAGAAGTGGTGGGGGAATAATCCCCAGTAAAACGAGCTGTTTGAATCGAATGGTTAAGGAACATTTCTGCCACTGACATGGTTTTGCTGTGCTGTAGATGGTGAGAGGAACAAAGATGAGACAGCTCTGAGTGAGAAAAAGAGCACTGAGATTCCTCCAGCTCACAGGTAAATAATAACCTGAATGTACAGCACGTGGGGGAGGAAGAGATGAAGCCACACATAAAGGGATTTAAAATTCTGGGATGCAGGACTTCAGAAAAAATTTAGCACCTCATTGTTTATTAGGGGGAAAAAAAAAGAAAAAGGAACAAAAAGTCACCAATTTCACCCTCAGAAATGCTGACAAGGCACTTGAGGAAGGCAAATCCTGACATCAGCTCTCTGTGTTTGTCAGCCCATGCTCATAATTACTCTTATCAGACCATGATTTGCATTGTACTTTCCTAAGATTATCTTAGTTTGCCAAACTTCTGGTAAGTGGCAAAATGCTGATCAGAGCATGTTGAAGAATCTCAGCGGTCCCTTATATCAGTGTAGTGACCAATTTAATAAATCATCCCACGTGTTCACTCTTGGTTTGCTTTTTTCCTAAGAAAGGGAAGCCCTGCTGCTCTCTGTGCCTGGGCACAGACCTGTGTGCCTGAGAGCCCTGCTGTGATCTGTGCCCCTTCCAGGATGATCCCTCTGTCCCTCGGGGCAGCCTCACACTCAGCACCTTCCAGCCCTTCCAGGAACTGGGCTGTGGATGGCGCAGGCACGGCTGGGACGTGGACTCCTGCAAAGAGCCTGTGCAGACCAAGAAGGGACGATTTCGGGGATCAGGCAGACTCAAGGGGTCACAGAGTACAGCAGGATAAACCTCCCTGCTCCCTGCATCACCCACCTGACCCCCCTGCAGGGAGCAGGTCATTCTTGGCTGACCCTTGGGGCACCTGCAGCAACGCTCCCATGGACCACCTTTCAGCAGCCAGCAAGGCCAGTGATCAGAAGCTGGAAGAGCTGTGGAAAAAATCACCCCCAAACAAGTTGGAGCAACTCAAGAAGAGGATCCAGGAGCAGAAGCAAAGGCAGCAAGCAGCACCTTGGGAGCAGAAGCCCCTGATTTCTGCTAAAGAGCCACTGCCAAAAAGAGCCGTGAAGAGAAAGGTGTGCAGGGTGGGCTCTGCTCCTCCTGCTCCAGCTTACAGAGGTCAGTGGTTGTCTGGAATCTGTGGAGAAAAGGCTAGAACTGTGTGTTACCCAGCAGAGCTTTGGCACAGCTGAATAACTTCCCACACAGCTTCCACCCCACCTTTGGTCCATGCTGGGCATCACCCATATTCTTATGATAAATCCATTGATTTCTGCAGCTGCAAACTTCCCTGGGCTGTCCATCCCACCCTGCTCCCTCCTGAGGTCACTTCTCCACTGGATTTACTTCCCCCAGTGTGCACAAATTCATTAATTTCTTTCCACAGAATAGCAAAGGATTTGCTGCAAATCTGTTTTCTGCCCTTTCCTCCCACATCCTTTTGCCCCATGTAAAGCATGGAATGGGACACAGCAGTGCAGAGGCATCCCAGGTATTTAAAGCAGGAATTGTGCAGTTCAGAGGCATTACAGGGGATTTGACAGTCCATTCAATGGAACTACTGTGGATCTGAAAGGAAATATTATTAGACTGTCCTTATCCTGCTTTGCTGCTAAATTTGGGGCTGAAGAACCATCCATGCACAGCTGTCACCTTAGTTTAGTGTGGTTTAAGATCTCAGGTTGCTGGGAGCAAGGCAAGGAGTTGGGAGCAAGGCCTGCCTGGGGAGAACCCAGCAAGCTCCTCAGCCAAGGGGGATTACTGAGGGAATATGGGACTAGAGGAGAGGAGCTGAAAAGCTGCACATAATAAATCTTATTGCTGTAATAGCATTAGCGTTAATTCATCGGGCGCTGGCGTCCCTGTCACACCCCACCAGCTTCCACAGGCATTTCCCTCGGATTTGCTGCCTGTCGCCTCTTACAGTGGTGTTTGGAGGTGTGTTTTGGTGCTCCCCAGGGGTCTGTGGGAGCCACACATCCCTGCTGCCACCTCCCCTTTCCAGCTGCCTCAAGCAGTGCTTTCCGTGGTGTTACCCCCGCTAATACCCAGGAGCCAAAGCCACAATCCGGGCTGAGCCTCTCTGGAACATCCCAAGGGAAGGCTACTTTTGTTTTTAACCCAGATCATTTTATGTAACCGAGCCAGGGAACTGCCAGGCAAACTCTTCAACCTGCAGAACAGAGGCAGCCCCGAGGCTGAGGTTTAACAGCTCCAGACACTCCGTTCTGATGCATCTTGTTCAGTTTGTCTCCCTGTCCTCTACCACGGAGAAAAGTGTGTCACAGCTATTTGTGACATAATCCCTGTGTCAGACACCTGCAGTCCAGCCCAGGGAGCCACTCCTGCCTTTCCCACATCCATGAGCTCAGTGCTGTTGGGTACCAGCATCTGCACAGCTCCTGGTGGCCTAACAGGTCTCAGTACCCTGTTTGTCTTGCGTTTAGTGCTCTGAACCCGAGCTCTGCTCTCTCCTTGCCTGCTGAAGGGCACAGAATACCAGGTGGAGAAGCATTAATCATCCCTGGACAAGGAAGGGGCTATAAAAAAATCAACTCCAAGAGTCCTGCTTGTTGGGTGACCAGTTTCATTAGAAAGACTCCTTGCTTTTGCATTCCAAGGGAATGGGACTGGGCTTGGTTTGCTGGGTTCAGCAGTCGTGTCTGAAGTTTGGTTTTAGCTGCACACTAATTCTTTTCTGTGTTTTATTTTCCCCCTCCTGATTAAAGACCAAAGAGAGAGAAGCTCAGCACGGAGAATCCAAACAGAAAACCAGAGGCAGCCTCCACCCAAATCCTCCGTTCTGGGGAGAGCAGCAGCAGGGAAAGGTAGGGATGGCAATCATGAGAAATTACATGCTCTGATGGACTAAACTACTGGAAGTTGGTGGCACCTGGAAACTCACCTGCCAAAATCTACAGCTGGTTGTTAAATAACACCAAATCCCAGCCAAAGACCCAGCAGGTTATACCGAGCAGGTACCAAAGAAAACCAGTGCCACCAAAGGCAGGGATGTTTTGCCAAACAAGGGAGTGCAAAGTCAGATGAATTGTCCAGAACTAAACTGCAAAGTCGACAGCGGGAACAGGAGTCTGAGTTGATAGTTCTCAGTTTTATTTGGGAGGCCTGAGGGCAGATTGGAATGCCTGGTGTCATTTTACCCACTGAAGGCTGTTACTTTGCATTCAGATTTTGTAGGGGACGAGGCAAAGGGTGGGAGTGCCGTGGGTTGTTCTTCACACCAGCCGAGTTACCAGGGAAGTAACTTGTGTGAAACAGAAAAAAAAAAGCCAAGCAGATGGAATTATGAGCAGAGTTACATCCTGTGCTCTACTACCTAAGTATGATTTAAAATGCATGAAATATGTAATAATTTCCTTCTCTCTCTCTTTTTTTTTTTTTGTTTTGTTTTAATGGATTGTTTGAAAAATGGCTTGATCTTCCTCTGAGAGTGGGTCATAATAAGCCCATGCCACGTGAAGCATTCATCATTGTAACTGCCAGTGTCACGGTGTCTTTATTGGCTATTAGTTTCTGTCAGGGAAAGAGCCAAGGCAGGGCTACAAAGAGATGAATGAGGGGCAGGGGTCAGAGCCAGAGTACTCAGGAATTTGATGAATTAGAAATTTGCTGTAGTTAACAAAAAATTAAGTCACAGCAGCTATAAAATATTCATCTGTTCATAGGTAGGGGGGGAAAAAAACCCACCCGGGAGAATATTTAAATCAAAAGATTTTCTTCTATCAACTGTTCTCATCAGAAATGCAGCTGCTCTCGAACTTCAGCATCATAGTTTCTGTAGTTAATGAACACTGTGCAGATTAAAAAGAGATTTAATTGAAATCAAACGCCATGGTGAAGCATTTTTTAGGCCTACATATTGGTTTGGTGCATTCAGAGAGACTAAGGGTGTACAAAATAAACTCATCCTTAATTTTTAGTACCGCTAAACTGGGAAACAAAGTGACCCAGCAGGTGTTTCCTGAAAGACGTGGATGGATCCCAGCCCTCCTGAGCCCAACAGACTCTGGAGAAGTGTTTGCAATAAATACATAATTGTCCCAGTATTGGCATGCTGTGAATGCAACCTGAAATTATGAAGTAAAACAGTGATAAATGTTGTCTATTATGTGACACCGCCTATTAAGCAGCAGTAATTTGTTTGGGCCTCGTTCTGCACCGTTTATATCTGCATTATACATCGTCCCTCCGTCCTGCGTCGTTCATTGATCCCTCCACACCACATCCTGCTGAGTCTCACCACTTTTTAAAAATGAATTAGTTTGCTCCGGTGAGGTTGAAGTCATCGCAAGGAAAAGCATAATTTTGTTTTCCCCTTCCCTCCAGTTCTCAAATGTGCTGGTACCCAGCAAAGACTTTTTAGTAGAGTTACAATTCTCTTTCCAAGAACATCTGAGGGGCTAATCATAGAATAATCATAGAATAATTCAATACCAATGCTGTGTTGCAGGTGTGAAGCTGCCTGGTGCTTCTGCGTGGAGAGAAGGTCAGAAGTTGGCCAGAAAGTTGCTTGGTCCACCCCCTGAATTTCCAAATCTGAGGAGCACAGCTGAAGAGCAGAGCACAGCAAACAGCCTCGGTACAGCTGCCCCCCTGCAACACTGGGTGTCTTGGCACACACACAAAAAAAGTGATTTATCAAACCTAAGTGACAAAAAAAGGTTTCCAGGCCCTTCTGAGCACCTTCCTCTTGCAATGGCAATTGGGCACTTCAAATTTCACTTTTGTTTTCTCCCTCGAATGTCCCAGTTTTTACAACAGGTGTACAAGTCCGGCCTGCACCTGAAAATAGTGCTCAGACCTAGAGCAGGTTTTGAGGTGCACACGGTGATACAGGGATTGATACTCTCTGGAGTAACAACACCACTCTTGTTTCCAAATGTTTCCCACAGAAGTTGGTAGAGGATTTGTGGCCGTGCCAGCGATGGAAAACGGCTGGAGAGACAAGGGAAATGGAGCTGTGGGGAAGAGCCCTGCATTCCAAAGCCGCCAGGCTGTGGAAAGGATCAGCACTGCACCAGCTGAGGATACCAACCAACCACTCTGGAACCTCCACTTGCCAAGCCAGTCCCATGATGAAAACAGGCATACCAGGCTCCCAAAAGATACTGCAAAAGGAAAGGGACCCCTAGGGACTGTTCTGCAGGAATCCCTAGGGATCCATTCTCCTTCAGCTGGACCTTGGGGCACAACTCCCTCTGCCTTCTGTGGGGAAAGGACACAACTTTCATTAATGAAAGATGGAGCCAAGCCCAGCTCCTCAGAAAGCTGCAGCAGAGGGAGAAGTACATCTCCTCAGAGCCAGAAAGGCTTGGGCAACCCTGCACAGAGAGGGTCTGGGAAAGAAAACCTTAAGCACCCTTCAAAGAGGAGGGTAAACCTTAAAAAACCTCACCCCTACAGCCCTGAGATCGTTCGGGAATTTATGCAGCGCAAAAAGGAAGAAAGAAAGAAAAAACTCCTTGAAGAGAAAAAGTCCTTGGTGGAGGCTGCAGAGGTGAGGAAGAAGAGGTTGCAAGAGGTGTACAGGAAACAGAAAGAAGCTGTTGGGAAGAAATCACATCCTATAAAGGTGCACAAGTTCACTGGGAAAACAGCTCCTGCAAAAGGAGATCCTCAGTGCGAATTTGAGCAGGTAAGTCGTCCAGGAGTGGCACCTTGAAACCCCTCCAATCTTGATCAGCACCAGGTAGGACACGGAACACTTCATTTAAATGCTTTGAAGCATCAGGGAGAAAAAGTTTTACCTAGAGAAATGGAGCAATTAATTTGTAATTATGGCAAGAACTGCTGGGCTCGTTAGTAGGGCTGAAACCCTCGACTTCAGGGCCAAAACCCTGGAAATCTCCATTGCCTTGGGCTGAAAGAACAGGTTTGTTGTGTGGTATGAGCAGCTTGCCAGTTCCATGAGTCAATTATTAGGTGGAACAAAAGCCAAATATTACTGATGGCTCTTCTCTTTCAGGAGCAAACCAGTGGGGGAATCCTGGAGAGGAATTCCATGGCCTGGGAGGATGAAGCATCCCATCCTCTGTTACACAGAGATCACAGAGGCAGGTACTCAGACTTCAAAAGCATCCTAGAAAGCCTCTTTCTCAGAACGCACTGCAGATATATTTCTCCCTTTTTTTTTTTTTTTTAAATAGGAACCAACTTCTAGAAGCAGCTCAATCCCCTAAAAAAGGAGAGGCTTTAGCTCCTGCACCACCACTGGAATGGGAATGCTGCTTTCTCAGTCCTCTGAGATGTGAAGACTTGAGGGCCTGCTCTCCCCCAGTTCTGCATTCACCTCTGAGCTTTTCCCCTCCTCAGAAAGATGCAAAACCTTCCTCCAAGGGCTGGACTCCTGGTTTTTCTCCTCAGAGAAGCAAACAGGATCGAGTGAAAGCCATTCACAGTCTGTCCAAGGAGCTTGAAGAAAAGATTGACGTGGCAACCAAGAGGCTGAGTGGAGCAAACTGGGTTAGAGAATCTGCTGACAAAGCTTGGACACAGACACCTCTGGACCTTTACAATGAGCCTCCTTCTGTCCCAGAACCTGAGAGTTCTAGGAACAAGGAAGACAGCACACTGACTGTACAAATGCTCCTGGATGCTGTTGATCCTGATGTGCCACGTGTGTCATCCAACAGGGAATTTCATGGACTGGACAGGGTTAGACTTGTGGGCAGCACCGAGGGAGCAACAGCCCCGGACAGACAGAAGGAAATGCTCATTCCTTTGCCTGGTGGGAGTGCTGAGAGGGAGGAATTACCCTGGATCACTGACAGAGCAGGACAGAGGCACCTCAGCAATGGGGGAGCCCTGAGCAACACATTGCAAGGTAAATCATGGCATGATGCAACAGGGAGACTCAGGTGCCATTGCCCAGGTCTTTCAAAGCTACAAAGCAGTGGTTAATCCTCATCTCCCCTGGCCTATTGGAAGTGTTGTGTCTTGGGAGATCCCTGAGTGCTGGATCTTCTAGGCTTTACTTTCCTCTCCTCTCCTTTCAACTGTGAAACTACATCTCTTAATTCCCAAAAGTAGGAAAGGAATTATAAGCCTAAGTCCACAAACTCGGAAATCTGTGGAAGAGAAGAGCTGTATGGAAGTTAAGTGCTCACACGTAAGGAGGCAGCGAATAGATGCCAGAGCCTGGGCCGTTTCATTTCTACAAAGAGCACATTTATTAAATGGCTTCATTTGTCTTTTTAAAAGGTTTCCCTGTGAATAAGAGCCCCGAGGTGGACAGGAGCCTGTTGCATGAAAAGCCAATAACCAGCCCAGCCTCTCCAGCTCACAGATTCCTCTCCAGAAGGTAAACAAAGCTGGATGTATTATCCTCTGCTAAATGTGCCACATGCACGTAAAATAAACAGCACCAATTCAGCGCGGAGCAGACAGCTCTGTACTGCTTACCCAGAGATTGCCGGGAGGAAAGCTAAAAGAGGGAAAGCACCTATCTGGAGGGAGTTGGATCAATGAGGAAGGTGTGTTCCCCGGACCGATGGATCCCCCTCCGCTCCTGCCGTTCCTCCCTCGCTCCGCCGGGGGGCAGCGGCAGCCGCGGCGGGACGGGCCGAGGGTCCCCCCCGGGCACCCGGGGAAAGGTCCCCGAGCTCCGGGCGGGGACGAACGAGGGGTTCCATCACCGCCGTGCGACAAATCCGCTTCGAGCGGGTGAAAAATTCCGATTATTGAAGGTCTAAGGGCTGTGTGTCTGCTCGCAGGCAGCACAGGAGGCAGAGAGCGGGGATGGCTGAGGAAAATAGTTTTGGGAGTAGGAAGTTTAGAAAAATGGATTAGAGTTTTCAGCCTGCCTAATTAAATATTTAATGTAGATGGCAGTCGATAAAACCCCCTCTGCATTTAGCCTGTGTCTTAGAGGGCAAACATATATTTGTGTAACTGCCCATGGTTGGGTCATACCTGGTGACAGGAGGGACTCTGAAAGGATGTGTTAGTTCAGACACAATCACTACCCAAAAATTGCCCAGAGAGTTATTTTTCTGATTTTAGGCAACACCTGCAGGTGTCAGAGCATGCCCTGCCCAGCCATGGAGAAGGACAAAGCCAGAGCCCCCTGAGGGGCCACACATCTCTGCAGAAACGTCTTCCCTTAGACAGTAAATCCCCTGAGCCCTGAAGATTAAATATGACCTGGACAGGCATTACCAAAGAAAGGACATATGTGCAGCAAACTGGCCACGGCGCCCCAAACGTCCCGTTCTGAGGGAAGAACGAGGTGCTGTGAGATCCCGCCAGTCAGGGATGGGCTGGCTCTGCTCCTTGGACACTCTGCTGGAGCATGGAACCAGGCTGGCTGTGCCAACCTACCTGCAGAGAGCTCTAGTGGGGGAAAAAAAGAGCATGTTGTGGGGTTTTTTAAGTGAAGGCGGGATATTAAGCTCAGCATTCTTTTTAAGAAGATTGTTTACAGCTTTGCAGCGCAAAGTAAACACGAGGAAAATGAAAATTGGAGAGATAAGCCCAGACAGCTCAGCTTACCAAAGTTATGAACTGTAATTACTGGAATTACCAGGAATTAAACCCCTGTTCTTTGTGCACAACTACCGTGCTCACAAAGGTTGGGCTGATTTCTGCTCCGAGAGATCGGTTGCAAGGATTATGGAGCTGTTCTGTCACAGGAGATGGCAAATGTATAAAACATGAGCGCTGGGCACTCAGAGTGTGCAGTGGAGAGAGTCAGAGCTGCGCCTGCACCGCACCTTGGGGAGCACAGACCACCAGTGCTGGGCTCCATCGCTCTTGTCGTGCTTCTCTGCAACCCTAATTCACAGCAATGGCAGGGAGGGACAGAACCCCCTGGGCCCCGATGGGAACAACCCCCCAGCTGGAAGGGACAAGTGGAAAGAAGACAGATTGAGCTGATCTCCTGAACGATGCAATTACTGAGAAAGCAAAGCTCCCGTGTGTTCGAGCGGCCGAGGCAAAGAAAGTCCTCAGAGCAAAAAAAAAAAACCACCACCAATAAAACCTCTCCAACAATAAATCACAACCCTGTTGCAAGTGCTGCTCCAAAAGATGAGGAGAGCCACTTGCAGATAAAATATTGCTGTATTTAGAGATGAGAAGTGGAAAGTGTTGCTCTGTTGTGAACGGCTCCAGACTCATCTCCTTGTGGGCTGAGGGCTCCTCTGATGCAGCAGTGACAGTAAGGGGACAATACAAAGGCAAAACCACCCCATGTCTAACCCTTTCTTAGCTACTGGTAAAGTAGATAATACAAAGGTTCAGAGTAAAACCCTGGCTTTTGTCCTCAGCTTTTATTTCTATATAATCTATTGTCTAATTTTGCCCCTTTCCCAAAGCTTGCACGCTCACTCACGGGAAGGAAAAGAGGATGAGTCCTTTGGCACAAAGCAGCTGGCAGCACATGGCAGGGACGTGGTGAGGCTCCTGTCATCAAGTTGTTCCTGAACCTGATCCATTATCAACTGATTCCCACTGAGGGCACACAGATCAGATCAGATCAGATCAGACAGAAAGCCACGGGGTAAGGGAACACCAGTCACCTCAGCCACCTCAGTGCCTCAGTCAGCCCACTCACCAATGTGGCTGGGTTAGAAAATGTGATGGTAAAATCAGCTGAACTGGGTTCATGCTCAGCGTTACTACCGATGACAACAAGTTACGAATTCACAGTTGGCTCCAAGAGTTCATCTGAACAAAGCCACCTGTTAAAACTGACTCTTTGCCGGCCTCGTTCACAAACACAAAACATCCAGCGCCACAAACCCAGCGCTCTTGAGCACGACCTGCTCCACAGCCACTTCCAACAGCACGCTTTTCTGTTTACATGTTTAATTATAGCTCTGAAAACAGCGACTCGTGGCCATGCAAGAAATCCCACAGGTGCCTGTTGCCATCAGAAATGTTCCCATTTCATGCACGGCTGCCCTGCAGTCACGGGGGCGGCTGAGGGAGGTTTGTTGCTGATGCAAATGACTCCCTGATGGGAATTCTCCAAACTGCCAGGAAACATGTATGCAATTCCATCCTTACTTTGTTTCAGTTACCCTCTATAAGTGAACGATAAAATCATACCACTTTGGCCATAAATTTAGATCTGAAAGCGCTCTGGGCAGCCTCAGGGCTGAAACAGTGGGATCACAGCTCTGCCTCCTCCTGTGCACCAAATAACACTTTCTCTTTAGCTGGTGCAAACCCAAAGAGCCTCCTCTGGGAATTGTGCTGGTTTGTGCCCACTGCAGAGCTGGTTGTGTGTGGAGGACAAGTGTTGCTGGCCACTCCTGTGTAAAGCAAATACTTTCTACAGAATCTGCATTGACTTCCACTGGTGTCCTGCCCAGGATTTAGACCTTGGCATCAATCTCTCCAGACAGAAGTAGGCATTTTTCAAGAACCAAAAAAAAAAAAAAACAAACCAGTAACTAAAAAACTGTCAAAACACAAATGCAGAGGCAAAACTCAGCACATTTGCCCATTGAATATTAGAACTGCTTTTTTAAGAAATCCCTGTTTGCTCTTCTCTTTCTCTCTCATCCACCTTTGCTCCCACTTTCAGGAGGACACACCCAAGACGCGTTAGTGGAAGCTGTTCTAATCATTTTAGCAGTTTCTGGGTCATGAAAAACAAAGAAAAGCTTATTAACCAGAAAAATGAAATAAGATTTCCCTAAGCTGATTGCCCATAAAAAAAAAAAAAAAAGATTTCCACATTCATTTTTTTCTCTGTAAAACAGAAAACATCTGTCACCATTTCAGTGTCTCGGTGTCCCTGCATGCGTTTCAGCCCCGGCTTGATCAATAAATGCTCCTTTTCACACCTTCTTTCCTAATCTTTTTAGTTAAGCTCAGATAGTTACAGACCAAACCAAAGTAAAACCAGTTAGCCGAGGTCTTTGTCTGCAGGACTTGGTGCTGGCATTGTTTTGAAATATTAAAATATATATATATATATCACTAGGAGATCTTAGCTGGGCCACAGCCACGCTCAGCACAAGTCCTAGAAACGCTGGAACAGAGCTCAGTACTTTGTGTTTCTAAACAGATTGCTTTGCCAAGGTTCAGATTGTGCAACCAAGTCCCAACAATGGCACAGACTGTACAATGCAACCCTCATAAATTAAGCTTCCAAACTGCAAGGCTGTTGTTTCTCTTTGCCACTAGGTTGAAAATATCCAGCCCTTTCAGAGCGGTAATCAGAGCAGGTAAAAATGAGTGTTGATAACTTTCCTGACGATAGCAAGGTACAAAAAAGAAGATGTTGTATGTTGGCAGGGAGGCTTTTGTTTCCATTTGACAAAATGTGGGAGTTTTGTTAAAATGAAAGAACTATTTTTCTTTAGTTCAAAAGGTTGCTTATAGACATGCACCATCTCCAAACCTTGGTAATTGTTGTTGTTACCTCGTCACAGCCCGCGGGGAGGACTCTCGGCGCAGGGGGATCACTATCGACGTGAGGCTCTTTCGAAAGTTCAGAACCGAGAGGAAAAGACCAACCAACCTCCTGGAGAGAGCCTGAGGATCCCAGACAGCCTGAGCTTCCAGCCCTCCGCTGCTCTGAGCACCGGAGCTGAGACCGATGGCTTTGAGCGGGACTTGGGTAAGGTGGCATCTCCTGGAGGGTCAGAGCAGGGTGGTCACTCAGTGCCCTCCCAAGGTGGTTCTTATGCTGTTGCAGTAGAATGAATATTCTATTCTCCTTCATTGCAAGAGAATTCTTCCTAATGGTCCTGGCTTGGGCTGAAAAAACTTCTGGGGTGATGGGGGATCTCAAAGAGATGGTTTGTATTCCACGTGTTGAAGGTGAAGAATGAATATATGAAAAAATGTCCCCTCAACGTTCATTTTACAGTTTAATGGATGAGATTTTTATTAAAATGGCATAAAATGCAACAGGAACTCTTTGCCTTTTCCATGCAGGGCTGTGCTGTCTCACAGGTGTGAGTTCAGCGGTGTCACCTCACTGTGGCAGCTACAGATAGTCCCTGATGGAACAAACCCCATTGACTCAGAGACATTTCCAGCACCTCACAACTTCATCCTAAGGTCTCCAGGAGCCTTACAATTAATTCTTCATAATTACCACATCAGAGCAGTGTGGAATATTGTCCTGCCTGTACAGCAGGAGGCATCAAGGCACAGGACATGGACAGGGGTTCCAAAGGGTGCAGGGTGAGTGATCTGCTGCAGGGAGCTCAGGGCCCTGCGGGGTGGAGGGCATTGCTGCTTCTGCCCAGAGCAAAGGTTTGCATAGAAACAAGGGAAAGTTTGTGGCTGAAAGGGTTAAATGACAAACAGTAGCGTGCAGACCAAGAGATCCCTGCCTGCTTCCACCAAACAGGAGCAGATGGTGCATTGTTTTAAGGGCTTTTCCGAGACAAAGGAACAAGATCAGATAACCTTTCCTCAAAGAGGGTACTTACAAAAAGCCTTTGCTCTTATTAAGGATTCTTCATTGTTTTCCCCACAACATTTTATACATAATATTGGATTTTGAGGTGGTGGAGAAGCCAGCATTGTTTACTGTGCTTCTCCCTACCCCCCAAGGGACTAAGAGGGCATCCTCGGGGGTTGGACAGCGAGTCTGTTGTCTGAAGTGTTTACCATAAGAGAAAGACAATGTATTTATTTACTATTGATAAGTAAGGGCCTGGCCCGACAAGAAGATCCTGCCATCCACCACTGGCCACAGGAACAACAGGAACTGCTGCCTGGTGTCTGTGCCAGGAGCAACCTCCACCTTCCCTGAGCATCTGCAGGAGCTGCCAGCCCGAGGCCGGGCTGTAAAGCAGCACCCCCAGCACTGCAGATGAGGAACTGTCAACGCTGGGGACAATGTGCCTGTGAAATATGGGTCACAAGTGGGGCTGGTCACCACCCTCAGCAGGAACGGGGCATTCAGGCACGGGGCCACATTGTCTGCTCTGAGGCATCGCCCCAGCAGTTGGTTCTGGGCTGTCACAGAGCGCAGAATTCACCCTGCACGTGCAGCATAATGAGGTGTAATTGCCCAACTGCTGCCAAACAAACATGTTTACCTTTAAAGGGTACTTGCATGGCCTAATCTCGACCTGCTATGCCAGAGGGGTGAAGAATTTTCTGCAGTGAAAAATACTTGGCAAAATTACACATTTCATCTTCAAACCTCATCAAGCACAGAACAAGAAGCAGATATTCACAAAATGTTTGTAACTATTTGCTACCTGCAGTAAGACTAAACTTGCCCTGAACTGTTGAATTTCCTTTTTAAACACAGCCAGTGTAAGACCCAGAATTACAAATCCTGTAAGCACGTGCTGTGGTGAACAAAAATAGTCTCCACAGATAGCACTGGAAAGTATTTCACCTCAGTTTAGGCACAACACTGGGTATAACCAAGTGAGCTGATAAGGAAGTGGTTTATATATTACACCACTATATAAAATCTTTCCATTATTCCTGCCAGAACACCAGGTCTCTTCCATGGGGAGCTGAGGAGATGAGCTACACTTTCCTTGATACTTCAGCACATCCCCTGAATAAAGTTGACAGTACCCAGTTCTCTAAATGAGCCAGAAATCTCATTGCATCAGACCAGACTTTTTTCTTTCTTCTTCTTTTTTTTTTTTAATCTTTGAGACATAACAAAGTTTAAGCCAAAATTAACGGTTAAAAAAGTGTTTTCTGTATTTTGAAGCTTAAGCCTGGCTACTGCTTTACAGTAGTTTGCATTGGGAAAGGAAATGGAATGTTTCCATTACTCTTAAAACGCAGAATTTTAACCTGCATTAGAAGGAGAATATTCAGTGTAACATCTTTCCCCTAAACTGCTGATTGACATATTTTCTCGTATCGCTAGAGGGAGCTGCCTTCTTGCTTCTAGCAGAGGGAGAAGTAATGAAATCGGTGGAATCAGCACAGAAGTGTATCAGCATGGTTTCAGCTAATTGTGCCCTGATTGATAGTGCTGAGCTAAGGCAGCTCTTCCCGTTCCCTTCCAAATCCTGCCCTGTGCTCTGTATTTTCCAAAGCTTCAGTGAGCTCCATCCTCAGCCTGCAAACCCCCCTGAAGTGTCTGCAACGGTGGGGTCGTGACTCGAGGGAATTTGGCAGAACTGATGAGGAACAGGAGCACCATTCCCTGGAAATTCGGGCTGGCGGTTGGCTCCAGGCTCTCCTGCCATCCCGCAGCAGGAGCTGCTGCTCTGCACGAGGGGCAGCAGCAGGGGGAGGTGCTGCCATGTGCTGCAACATCTGGCTGGGAGCTGAACTCAGGCCAACCCTCCACACCAGAGGATTTAGACACAAACACAGAGTATGTGGAGGGCAGGAGTAGCAAAGGCCACGTTAATCCCCTTGTTTAGTAAGCAGCTCCTCTTTGGTGACAAGTGGGTACCAGATGTATTTACAGAGGGGAGAAGAACCTGGAAGTGCACACTCTGCCAGGCCCTCCAGAGTGCAGATCAGCACACTGATTTTCCTGAGTGAACAGGCACAGCCTGCAGGTGGAGAGTCTCTTGCTCAGGGGTTGCTCTTGGCTCACAGGTCATGCTGAAGGAGGGCCAAACAGTCTGTGCTGGGTTTATCTCAGCTGGGATCAGGAGTCACCAAGCCTCTTTCTGCATCTCCATTTCCCTGCCATCACCCCATCTCTGTTCCTGCACGTTAACAGAGTGCTGGAATGCCTGGGTGCTGCTTCACCCACCTCTCTTACCTGAGCAACACCTTGAAATGATAAAGCAATTGAGCCAACACAGTAATTTTGGAGATGGGAAAGGATTACCCAAAAAGGGGGAAAATTGGTCAATTCTTTCTGGATCTGCTGCTCCACTCCACAGGAATATTTCAGGACACTTTGTACCCCATATGCAATAATACAGTCAAAGTTGTGCTCGTGCTAAAGTTGCAAGTCTGTATTTTTGTAATAGCTGGGTTGGTCTGATTGCTGACATGGGCAGAAAGAGGAAAAGCTGTCCTTGAGTAAAGCAGCAGTAAATGCTTCTGCCTTGCTTCAAGTGATTAGAAAAATGAGACTTTTAGCCTGGCTTTTTTAATTATATGTCAGGGAGATTCTACAGGGCTTTACTGAGATTCTGCAGGTGCAGCGGAAAGTGATTTAATAAATAGCATTTTTTTTTTCCCAAGGCTGAGTGTTTGCACGTTGGAGCTATCTGGGGAGGCAGTAAAATGCCATTCATCACCACAGAAAAGGATGGGAAGTTTAGCCAGATGGTATTTTCTTTAATGCAGGATGTTGCAACACAAGAAATGCATCTGGAAATAGCCACAATTAGGAAAATTATGTTCCTAAGCAGTGAAAACAGATCAAACTTTTTAATCACTCTGAGATCAATACCACCAGTCAGGCTTTGAGCAGAACAACAATAGCATTGTTCAGCTTGAGGCACAAATTAGAAATATTTGCCAGGTTTTAAACTATATCCCTATAGGTGATCATACTTCCAAGTGGCCCAGATATTAGTTTAAAAAGCTACTCAAACAACTTAGCATCAATAAATTTAGCTTGTAATTTCTTTTTGATAAAATGACCTTATTTGTCCGAACTATCACAAGTATTGAAGGAGCTTTTGAGAGTGGTGAGTGTTCTGTTTACCTGCTGAAGATCTGTTCACTTTTCTTTTTTTTCCTATTGTGCTACTTCAAAATTTCCCTGTAGTAACAACAGCTCTTTCACCCACTCAGTTTTCCTAAATATGCCATTTCACAAAATCATCTCTAGCAGCTATCAGCATTAAAGAGTCTGAATCAGTCCTCAGAATCAGAAGGATTGGCTAAAACCAAAAATGCTTTTAAGAGCATGAACTCTCCCTTTGGCATGTGATTTCTGGGTAATTCAGTGTGATTTTGCCTTTTCCAAGCACCTTCCAAACCCAGGAAATGCCCATTACCGAAATAAAGATGAGATTTTCACCCAGTCCCTCGATTCTGAAAAGGAGGGGGTGAAGAAAAGCCTCCCACAACACCACTGGAAGTGGTAAATGAAATGTGCAGTCAGGCTGTTTATAAAAACAGAGCAGCAGTCTGATAGAAAATCTGCTGGAAGATTTAATATTTTATTTCACTCACACCCACATAAACACAAGCCCCATCCTGTCATGCAAACAATCCCACATCTCTGCTCCTCCTGTGTTAAAGATCCTTCAGGATTTAAAGCAAAAACAAACCCTGCATGTTGTGGGTTTGTCCTGCAGTGTGGGGCGATTTGGATTGAGATTTTATCTCAGGTTTCCAAGTCAAACCTATTTCTATTTATGAGCCCCACTTCAATTCATTTCTGGCTCTGGTTGCTGTGACAGTGGCACAGCACAGAGTAAACACCAGCCCTGTTTGCATAAGCTGAGCAATTCATCTGAGGAGCTCAAAGCAGCCAAGAACGTATCTCTGGCAAACATGACATCACCTGCAGTGTCCAGGACAGGCAGGGGAGTTACAACAAGGAAGGAGCAGGGAAATAGGTGCCCCTGGAACAAGAGGGAAAACAGCTCCACTTAAAAATGAAATTTATTTGCCGAGGTTTTTGTCTCCATGTGACAGGAGAGGAACCAGCCTGCACACATGGAGGGGACACGAGGGACGCAGCTCAAGTTCCAGAGGGAATTACCTGTTGGGAAGCTTTTCTTTTGTACCTGGTGGCTCTGATCCTGTTGGTGCAGCAAAGGAGCAGTGGGACCAAGAGTGGCAATAACCCACACTCTGGAATTCAGGCACAGAACAGGAATTGTTCCCCAGTCCTTCTCTTTCCTGGCACACACCCTCAGGTTCTACCCCTTCCCAAAATTTGCAAGGACTTTATGCTCACAGATTTTTTTGACAGGATGTAGGTAGTGACATTTTCCTTCTACAGTTAAGGCAGAAGAAGTAAATGTATGCAGAGAAGTTATTTCAGGAATAAAGACAGATGTCAGATTTGGGACACTTCCAAAAATAGGCCCAGGGAGGATTCAAAAGGAAAATGCAGTAGGAACAATGTACACATTCCCCTTCTGATGATCCCTTGTTTAGGTATCTGGACTCAGACATGTTTGGGAAGCACAGTCAGGTCATGCAGCAGAGAAAGCTGAGGAACAGATGCCCTGGAACTCTGTTGGAAATACTTTGGTGCTGTCAGACTCTTTCTGAGGTGTACTGGCCTCAGTGGGGAGCCAGCAAGTCAGCCCTGCTGGGAGAACACTCCATAAATGCTTAGATCCCAAAGGACTTTGACAGTGTAGAAACACACCGCCAGGGCAGCAACCAAAATCTGAAGGAATCTGGTTCCAGTGCCTCTGGTTAACTCTGATATTTCTCCAGCTGGCACCCATTAAATGAAGAACAGGTTCTTTTAATTAAATGGTGACTGTTACCATCTATTTCCTAAACTCCTGCAGGTGAGGGAGGCCGTAGCTACAGGGAGCTGGAAGACAAACACAGGAGCCACCTGGACATTTTGAGACAAACTTCCCTACTTCTGGCTCACAAACTGAAGGTCAGTGAAGGTGCTGCTGTCCCTGGATTCAGGTGTGCTTAGGTGATAGTCAGTTGGTATCAGCTGATCTGCATCAGGTTTCTAAACCCCCACAGAGCTATAAAGGAGAGGTACCAGCCTTTATTTGCTGTTTGGAGGTCCTGCTGTAGCTCTGGGGGGTAAGAACAGGTTGCTGTGCTGTAACCAAAGTGGTGTTTGTCCCGCCCTTCTCTTGGAGTTGGCTGCCCTTTGCCCCCAGCTCTGAGGTGCTGTGTCATCCCGTTAAAAACGTCATTTATGGTGTGTCATTTCCTAACACAGATCCATCAGCTCCAGCAGAAAGAGCAGCTTATGGTGCTGAGGGAGAAAGCAAAGCAAGAGCTTCAGGAAAGCCAGAGGTTTTTGAGTGCCTTGCTGCAGCACAGCTCTGAGGTAAGTTATCATTTCATGTCCTGGCTTAACACTTCTAGGTTCAGCAAAATGTTCCTCCAATCCCCACTGGGTTTTATTCTCACTTAGAGTCACTTAATTGGAAGAGGTTTTTTAACTGACTAAAAGCTGTAGATCAGGGTAACTTTCTGGAAGTGCCCAGGTCTCTCAGGTGACAGAGTCCCTTAGACTGTCACTTGGAGTGTTGAGCTGAAATCACTGAGGTACTGCAGCTTTTGGTGTCTATGGCTGGTTTTGTTGTAAAATCAAGAGAAGGTTTTAAGTCCTCAAGAGATAATTACAGTGATGCTTGCTCAGACACGAGAGACTAGTGAGATGCTAATACTGACCAAAAAGTGTCCTCTGAATTATCCTTTGCCTTATCTACAACGAGGTGCTTTCCCAAGAAGACGAAGGAAGAAGATTTAGAAGTTGTGCCTTTCACAAAGATGAGGGAGGTCTGTGGATAATTTCTGTGTGTGCAGGAGTGCAGGAGCTCCAGAGGCAGTGATCCTCCTGTGTCAGGACTGTACCACACACAGCAAACACGGAGAGGACACCAGCTGGAAGGTGACCACGCTGCCGGCAGGTACAGGAGGCAGGATGCAGGGAGGCGTTTGATGATTTGGCCTGTGGTTTGACTCCGTGAACAACTTAGGGCACTAAAGCAAGTGCAATACAGTCATTTTACTCTGATTTACGCCCAAATCATAATATTAACACCTTCCAATCTAGGGGGAGATGCTGCATTTTTAAAAGGTAGAAGGCCCTTTGAAACCTGCGGGACAAAATAGTTTTCCTCATTTTGCATTCCCCCTCATTTTGCATTACCCTCATATACCCTGGTGGGAATGAGAATATTGTATGTGCACATTTTTTTATGTTCATTTAAAGTGGCATAAAGACCTGAGAATTGCTTCTAGGATCTTATGGATGCAATTACCAGAAAGGCACCTTTGCACAGGTAAAACTTTCAACATCACATAAAAATGAGCAGCATTCTGGTTTGAAAAATATTCAGTTTCCACAGAGCCTTAGCTATGAAAGGTAAGAACTGAAATAGTATCTCTGACTGCAATAAGGAAATATTGCCTTTCTTTCTCACCTTCAGTAATCAAGAGATGTGTTCACTGAAACAACCTGCACTGAAGAGAGAAAGAGTTCACACTTCAGTGCCTCCCAAAATAGTGGGAGAAAGAAAACCTCTGGGAGGAAGAGGTTCATGTTGCTCAGTGCTGCAAGAAGGTAAGGGCTGAGTTGAAGGATTTGGTGGTACAGGGAAAACAACACTTTCTAATAAAGCATTAGAAACAGTGAAGCATCCACAGATTGGGACATGTAATCACAGGATAGCTTGGGTTGGAGGGACCTTAAAGATCATCTTATCCTAACCCCTGCCATGGACAGGGACACATTCCCCTAGACCAGGCTGATGAAAGGCCCATCCAGCCTGTCTGGAACAAAATTCGATAACTGACTTCAAAAATTTTGATGTAAATACTTATATTCATTATCCATATCTAAACCATAGCGATCTCCCTTTGTACTCCGGACCTTTCTACGGGGAGCTGGGAGTTAATTAATCTATTGATGGGCCCCTTTTTCCTTTTTACCTGTTTACCATGACTGCACTTAAAAGTGAGCTTAGTGTTCATACCTTGCTCCTGGGAGTGAACAGCCGTGGGGTGGCTCCTCTGGCTCCTGCTGAGGGCAGTGCACGGGCCTGGCTTCCAAGTCTTTGCGAAGGCACCTTGAATTCAGGAACGGATGTTAACTTGTACCGTGGGAGTTGGGGTTTTTTGGGTCTCTCTTTTTCCTTCTGTTACAGATATTTTATTTATAGTGACATCAGTTCCTTTCCTTAGGATCCCTGCCAGCAGATCGGGGGGAGCCGCTGCACAGCCATCAAGCCGTGAACGTGTTGTCACCTCTGGTGGATCTGCCCCATGGGGAGTCCTGTGCAGGGGACAACTCTGGAGAGAGCAGTGACAGCCAGGTAAGGCCAGCTCTGGGAACACTCTGAGGGGGGGTTTTCCTCTGAATTTGGGGTGTTTTTTGGCTTTTAGTCCCTCTATCAGTGACTCTGATGCTCTGCTCTGTCCCTAGTGGAGCGCGGCCATTCCGCTCCACGGAGGCTCCAGCACGTTCTGCCGCCTCAGCCTGGCCCTGGCGCAGCAGTGCCTGAGGGGAGAGGAGCTGCGGGCTCGACACCAGGCCACCCTCCTCCAGCTCCGCAAAAAGGCTCTGAGGGAGAAAGCCAGGGCCGAGCTGGCCTGGCTGGGCCACCAGAGACGGTGAGGGGCAACAATGGGCAGGACGCCAAACCCACCATGGCGGGGACAGGGCCCTCAGCACCAGAGACCTGCTTGGCCAGGACTGCTTTACTCCCTTTTCTTCCTTTCAGGGAAAGAGAACAAATATAAAATCCTTCTCTCAGAAAGCAAGCATGGGTATAGAAGGGGAAGAGGAGAGGAGGCTGCATGGTTTTAGTCTCTCCAGAGCAGAGCTGAGCTTCCGACTGCAGCCTCCTTTGGGGTGGGGTGAGGAGCCCTCAGGGATGGTGAGGGGTGTCCCTCAGTGCTGACCAGGATGAGGAGCCCTTAGGGATGGTGAGGGTGTCCCTCAAAACTGACCAGGATGAGGAGCCCTCAGGGATGGTGAGGGGTGTCCCTCAAAACTGACCAGGATGAGGAGCCCTCAGGGATGGTGAGGGGTGTCCCTCAAAACTGACCAGGATGAAGAGCCCTCAGGGATGGTGAGGGGTGTCCCTCAGTGCGGACCGGGATGAGGAGCCCTTAGGGATGGTGAGGGGTGTCCCTCAGTGCTGACTGGGATGAGGAGCCCTCAGGGATGATGAGGGGTGTCCCTCAGTGCGGACCGGGATGAGGAGCCCTCAGGGATGGTGAGGGGTGCAGTGTGAGCACCCCAGTGCACGGTGTCCCTCACCAGTGCTGTGCACTGAGCACTCAGGAAACTCCATCTGCCTTGGGAGAGGTCCAGGCACCACAGCCCCAAGGTTGGGAGATGTCCTCTGAGTCTTGAAGAACTTTCTGCAGAGCCCTCCATAGCTACTGCTGCTCTGAGAGGAGCTTTTCTCCCATCCCTAGCGTTGTTTTCCGAAGGGCGGTAAATTCAAGGCGTTTAATCATCTGATTGTGATTCTCATCCTTCTCTGATCTCCAGTGTTCTGGAAAACCTGCAGGATAGTCATGGAGCCTCTGCCATGGCAGCAAAGCAGTGCAAAATCCTCATGGAGCTGAAACAGGAGCAGGTAATGCTGCAGTGAGAGGAGCTGGGCTTCATCTCATGACCAGTGGGAGAAAATGCAGCACAGGGAGATGCCTGGAGTTGCTGGAGCAAGTGGGGTCTGCTTTTTAAAAAAGAAAAATCACTTTGCATGCATTATTCTGCTTGTTTCCTATATTCAGTGAGGGTTTTTTTGTGCTGAAGTCAGCAGTCTGTAAATCTTGGATAAAAGAAAACACCTTTTTATATCTTGTTTCCTGCTACTTCACTGTTATTGTGGATTTTTCTATTTATGGTACAACAAACAGGTCATGTAATATAGGTTTTCACTGATTTATGCAGATTTATGCTTCTGATGTTGAAATACATTAAATTAATCTGACAGCTAATTTTATAATCTCAGTTATTCTGCTATGCAGGGTTCATAATTACACTTGGTAGTCAGAAAGTGTGTCCTGCTCCTTATGTAGTACAAGCCTGTCCTTTCCTTAAAGGGATTCCGAATGCAAACTGCAAGCATCCTGTAGTTTTGAATGATCTGAAGATAATTAATTTTTAAAGGTCTCGCCTCTTGACACCCCATCGAAATATCCCCTTAATCTGTCATCAGTTTTCACAGGTAACCCCTCCACAAAACCATATTGAATTTTCAGGGTGTTTTGTGAGTAGTATGTTAAGAAACTTTACACATATTTTTTAAGTAGGTCTTGTTATCTTCTCTCTTATGCTCCTTTCCTTTTCTGCTTTGCGTAGGCAGAAATCCAGCACCTGCAAAACATCTACAGGGCAGCCCATCAAGAAAGAAAGCTTTTGTTAAAGCAGCAAAGAGAAATCTTAATGATGCAGCATTCAACAGCACAACTCCAGGAAAAGCTGCACAGTTTGTCTGGGAAGCAAGAGGTTGTGAAGTCACAGTCGCTGGATGTCCTGGTGGGTTTTTGGGTGGGTAAGAGCTGAAGTCAGAGCTGATCCTACAGGTGAAACCTTCTGTTTTCTTTTCCTTTTAGGTTGTGAGGAACCAAGCAACTGAAGAAGCAATAAAGCTGAAGAAAATGAAGCTTATTTCTGGCCCAAAGTCCTACTCCTCTTCAGCAGAGTCTGCAGCCCCTCCAGAAAGGCCTGAGCTGTCAGGGAGTAAAGAGAGTTGTCTCCAGCTAAAGCACAAACAGAAGAAACATGAGGGGTAAGTAAAACCCTTTCTTAGTGATAGCTGAAGGTAAGAACCAACCTAGTGAGGCAGATTGAGACAGTTATGTCCTAGATAACTGTGTGAGCTCTAAACACCCCGAAGAGGGGAGTTTTATAATGATAAGTTTTGAAAATCTTGATGTTCAAGCAGTTGATGCATGAAGATCACTGCTTATTCTGACCAACCTGGTGTCCCAAATGGTAAGTTCCTCAGGGCACTTTTAATGATGCCACGCAGCTACTAATAGTAGTTCATGTGTTCATCATGGCTTTTAAAACCTCTCTGCAACTATATATTAATTAGACTTCAAAATACCCACGCTGAATGAGTAGAAATGTATTGATTTAATTGGAAAAAAAATTAAAAAAAACAACATATCTGTATGAATTAAAACCCCTTTTCATTCAGTGCACCCAGAGCTTTAGCAGAATGGTGAGTCAGGTTTGTGCATTTACTTAAGTCCCCACAGGGAAAGGCTTTCAAATAAATCCCTGCATGGAACTGATCTATAATTCATGGTGTTATTGATTACAAGTCAGAGGAATCTTTAAAAGGTTTCTTGGCTGTGCTTTCACTTCTTATCACTGACAAGGCTGCTCATAGGAGAACAGTGAATATTGGTGTCAGTCTAGAGCAGCCAGGGCCTGCTGGAACTCAAATGCACCCAAATTCAGGCTGATTGTCCACAGATCTCTGTCCTGGGTAGGAGAGCAGAGCGAGAATTCTGCTATTTATCCACCAGCATGGGTGTGGTCATATTTTACACTGATCAGCAAAGCAGTTAACAAGATGGGGACTGGAAAGGGATGGAAAAGTTTGGGAAATATTTTCAAAACTGAAACCAAACTGAAATAATAAATTACCAACATGCAGAAAAAAATGCTGGTTTAGGGTTTTGTAATGGGTGTTAAATACTAGAAACAAATGATAAAGAAATGTATAATTCTTTCACGTGGACAAGCTTTTAACTTAAGAATTAGGGATATATGTCCTAAACTGAGATACTTATTTTGATGTCCTTACATGTTAGTAGTGTTGAATACTATAGAGAAATTTACCTTCTGGATATTCATCCTGTTAATATCCTCAAGAACATATTTACCTTTTTAAACTGGTATTAAAGTAAAAGCTAGTCAAAAAACCCAATGAAACCAAACCAAAAAAACCCAGATTTTTTTTTTTTTTCTGAACAGAATAACTTAACTCTTAATTATAGAGCTGAGGGAAAAGCCTGTGAATATGAGTCATGTTGCCTTGTGATTTTACAGTAAGGAGACTGTTAAGAAAGTTTAAAGTCACCATCAAAATCAGTATCTGATGTCCCAAATGTCCATAAAGTTGCAATGCTATACTTGAAGTAGAAAATTTCATGAGAATTGTTGAAATCTGAAATGCTATGATTGATTGGAAAGGGAGGAGGCAGACAGGTTCAGAGTTTGACCCTGGATTTGCTTTTTGAGTTCTAATGTTGTTTGTTTGTTTGTTTTTTTCAGTCTCCTCCTGTTCTTGTCTATGAAGGTTTGAAACTTGACTGTATAAAATATAAAACCAAGTGAGAGGGAGGGGATTGAAGAAATAAATACACTGTTCAGAGTGTTTCTGGCTTTACTAATTTGCTGGTTTAGAAATGCTCTAGAGATACTATCAAGCACTACCAGAAGCATTTATTTTGTACTTTTGACTTCATATGGATTTGTCATGACTAACTTGGAAACACAAACCCCACTCCCAATAATTAATCCAAATTAATCCTTTGTCCAACTCTTTACAGCTTTCCTGCTGAGAACAAGGGAACACTGGGACAGCATCAGAAACAGGCAGAGGAGTCCCCAGGTTTGGAGCAGTCCCTTGGTGTGAAAATGTCCAGAATGGTGGCCAAGAGAGTGTATGATGATGCTGCTGGTGAAACCACAGGCTCAGTCTTCCTGGCTGAAGACTGCAGAAACACAGGTACCCAGTGCAGATTCTGCAGCAAACCATGTCTGTGACCATTTACTTACTTCAGGGCAAAAGTGGAAGTCTCAGCTGCTCTTTGGAGCAGTTCAAATGATCTTTCAGGAGAGGACTTTCAGCTGCTGGTGGTGTGACTAGTAATGTGTAGGGCAATGGTTACTCAAACTATAAATGACTTAACACTGAGCTAAACAAAAAGCCAAAGTAAAGTTAGTAATATAAAAAACTAGCACTGAAAACATTGTAATTTAATGTTGCATCTTACAGAACTTATTGCTCGGGGTAATGTTTTATTACCTCTGGAACATATAAATTCAGCTAAAATGGATGAACCTGTATCTACACCAATTACCAGAGAAGGCAGACAGCGTGCATTTCAGGTAAGGATCCCTCTGGAATTCCATTAATGCCTAAAGAAACGGTGCCCTGGGATATATTGGCCTCATGGCAGGACCAGCACAAGACTCACCTGGCAGTTATGACATTAAGTAAAAATCAGTCTGTGTTGGGTACATTCACTTCATCTAAACATTAAATTTTGACCTGGGTTCAGCTGGTTCCCCAGTTCTCCCACCCCTTCCATGTTCTCTGTGCTCTTACCTGGTGACATTGTATTTAACTCATCTCCTGTGGGAAAGTGCTGTGCTGCTCCAGGGGAAACTAAACCTGTTCCCAGAGCACTAAACTATTATTTCCCACAGCATCTGCAGAGACCAGTCCCTTCCCTATTTCCTACCTCCTTGATACAACCCCAATGTGGATATATGTGCTCAGGAGCCCACAGGCCCTTATATACTTTAGGGGGAACATGTAAATTTAATCTGATATTAACTGTGATTCTTAAATATTTACATCCCAGGAATCTGTGCTGCAGGAAGAGGCATTCCTTTCAAACCCAGAGGTGGATCCTAAAGGCAGTGAAGATTTTAGTCCACGTGGCAGCAAGTTCACAGTGAAAAGCTTGGGGATGCTTTCTACCTGGTGTAACTTCTGCATGGTTCAGGCAGAGAACACTCCTGAGGGAACAGGTAAATCATATTTAATGCTTTTATGTCCAATCTGTTTCAACCACTTCACTCAAACTTTAATCCAGACAGAAAGTGCCTGTTAACAAAGTGTCTTGCTCACTATACCCAACAGATAAATCACTGCTGGGCAAGATGAGGGGATCTCTCCAAGGTTTATTAGGAGATATGATTGCCCTGCTTCCTCAGAACAAAATCATAACTTATTCTGATTGTATCAGTAACAATTTAGCCTCTCTTGAGGCATTTTTTCAGTAATTTAAGGGTGCTCTTTTTTAAAGAACATAGATCAGTTGAAGATAGACTTTGACAGGACCCGCTGGAGTTATTTTTGTTTCCAGGTTTTATCCTCAGTTCATATTTCTTACTCTTCAGTAGGGCATATAAAAAATAAAACTGTCTGTTTATATATGAGTCAGTTATATCATTTACGTAGTTCTGGGTAGGCATAATCTCTGTATTATAAATACAAAATATTGCCACAATGTGTAAATATTTGTGTCTTTTTTTCCTAATGAACCATCTTTCTGCATTTAATCCTACATACCATAGCGAGGGAGACTATAGGTTTGTGTGTCCTAAAAATACTTTTTAATGAAATGCTGATTTTTAAAAAAAATTCTTTTAAATGTTCCAGTTAAAGAAGTGGAAGTGCCTGTTCCTTATCAGGTGGATGACAGTCAGTGTTTGAAGCATTTGGACCCTGTTTCTCATGAAGCTCCTGACGAAGAACTAAATTTAAAAGCATTTTCTGAAGGATTTTCTTCCACTGAATCATCATCCAAGTCAAACAACTTCTTTTTGAAAAGTGCCAAATCAGCCTCTTCACCTCCAGAATTTCAGAAGGTGTCTGCAGTTTGGATTGACATCTCGGCAAGCTCCATTTCAGGTTCAGAATTGGAGCTGAAACACGGAGAGGACACAGATGGCAGTGTCCCAGGAGAGTTTGTCCATGACAGTGGTGAGGTGTCTCCTGATCTTTCAAAAGAGGTGCCAACAGCAATAAGTAATGGAAAGGAAATATCACCCAATGATGATCATGAACTGCCTGAAGATGACAGCTCTGAGATTTCATCACGCTCCCAGCAATCCCCTGGAGATGGGTTGGATCATGGCTGCACTGACCACCTGCTTTCTCTCATTCCAGCAGACAAAGCAAGTGCCTCCAAAACCAAACCAGCACGTTCCTCCCAATCTGCTAACCCTGAGGAGGGAACGGGTGAGCCACACCTGGGTGCCTCAGGAAGCTCCAGTAGAAACCAATCCTGTTCTCAGGAGATCCCAGAACAGGGTAACGATGCCTCTGCCAGCTCCTCATGCAGTGATGATATTTACTCACCTAAGATCTACGAACAGCAGAAACCTAATTCTACAGCGAACAGAGTGTTAGGGGAAATTAGCAGTTCATTTGTGGATCAGAATAGAGACCTGAAGGGTTTTCCACCTTTGGTTTCTTTGAAACATCGAGATTCAGTTACTGACCAACTGGGGAACATTGTTTCTTTTCTGCCTGAGAGAGATATTGCAAATAACAAACTGTTAGCATGTCTGTCTCCCCAGAGGGGGCTCTTTTCTTCTGCCTCCTCAAAAAAGCAATTATTTCAGGCTGAGCACTGCTCTTCCAAAGGGGAAGATGATGCAACCTCTATTAGTGATAAGGGTCTCCCTCCAGCTGCTGAGGATGCCTTGTCGGAAATCCTGTCTCCTGGGGATGAAGTATTGTCCTGTGGAAGTGCTGACTTGCCATCCTCTGACAAAAAGGATTTGTCATTGCCAAGTGACGATCTTCCTCCTCCCTCTTTAGGTGCAGGTGCAGTGAGAAATGATGATCCTACCTCCAGCACAGATGATTTCCCATCCCCACCAGAACAAATGACAGGCTCAGAGACCAGTCAGGGGATGGGTGAAGATACATCACTGGAAATGGATGCATGGTCCCCATTACCTGATAACATCGTGCCTCAAGAATTTCCCCCACTCAGTCAAGAGACAATTGATGCTTTTTCAACTCAGGGTGGTTGTCCCTCAGAACAATCTTCACTTCAAGCCACTTCCAGCCCAAAGGAGGACTTACCAGAACACCAACAAGGAGATAGTGAGCCAGCTTTGCAGCCTTTGGAGCTCCTGCCTGTATCAAACCCTACTTTTTCTGGTCAGGCCAGTAAAAGTCCTGACTTATTAACGAACCAATGTACAACAGATTTCATGCTGCCCAGCACTGGTGGGGACGGTGATGACCCATTGCTGTCATTTGAAATTGGGGACAGGGTGCTGGTAAAGCAGAGCCAGGCTGGGACTCTGCTGTTCAAAGGACGGACTCATTTTGCCAGTGGCCACTGGGCTGGTGTTGCTCTGGACAAAGCTGAAGGTGACAATGCTGGGACTTACCAAGGGGTGAAGTATTTCCGGTGTGCTCAGCACTGTGGTGTCTTTGTCAGGCCTGAAGAGATCTCACACCTGCTGGGGGATAACAAAAAGGCTTCCAGTTCCTCTGGGGGTGAAGATTCCCACTCTGATGATGGTGAATCTTTCAAAAGGGACTGCAGATATTCTGGAGGTGACAAGCAGAGAGTGGGGTTTACAGAGCAGAAAACAGAAGACACAAAAAGTGCGGGAGGTTCAGAAGTAAAAGAAAACCAGTCCAGGTTACACACTGCCTTGCTGTCTAGAAAAGGGCAGAAGTTTCCACCTTGCAACCAGTGTAAATGTACTGAATTTCTCTGTGAAAAGAACTTGATGTGCTTGGGACCAGATAAGGAAAAAACAGAGCTGGCACAAATAAAACAAAGGATACTTGCAGCTGTGCTTCCAGTGAAAAGCAGGACCAATACCACAGATGAGGTAAACACAAGCAAAAATATTTGTTGCTTGGTAGAGGATCAGAAAAGAATTAAACTTGCTGATGATGTTGCAAGTGAACTCGGTAAAAAACTTCTGGTGGATGTTTTAATTGCATTTTCTGAAACAGCTCAACACAAATATAAAAGTGCCTTTGAAAAGGACATGATGAATTACTGCAAAGGCCTCAGGCAAGGAGACAGCCAGAAACTGTTTCTCCTCAAAGAAAATTCAGCTGCTGTCTTATCTGAACCATCAGCAAAGGTTTCTGATGTTCTCCTGGGTGATTTTGATACGCTTTGCATTCGTGGTTGTCACACAGTAGCAGAAAGAATTGTAACTAAATTTATAGACGATGCAGTGAAAGAATATAGGAAGATTAAAAGAAAACATGGATCAAAAGCAGACAAGATACTTCATTTATCTTCAGAGACTTCTCCAACCACTCTGCCAGTAAGTACAATGGGAGAGTTTTTATTTAAAGTGTTGGACCTGAAGCTGGGTCTACCCGGGCAAGAATTTATCACTCATAAAAATTACATCACGTCACCATTAGGAACCGGGTTGCTCCCTTAATCTGACCCATTTAAGGGATTACATTTAAGGAATTATTCTCACTTAAGGTTTGTTGTTTGTTTTGTTTTGTTTTGTTTTTATTCCCTCTCTCCTGAAGTTCCTTAATAAAATCCTTGATGCTGGTGTGTTTGGAAGCTCTGAAGACTTTGTTCAGCCTAATTCTGACCAACATGTGCTGGTGAGACAAAGACAAAGGCAATACTTGTACAAATTAGATCACTGGCACTCAGCTCCTTGGAAGAAAACTGTGGAAGTTCCTCTTGTGATACCACATTGCAGTTCTTACGTTAGAAACTTGTCTGCATGTGCTGTAGAAGAATTGTGGACCCCAGAAAACATAAATTCAAATTTCAGGAGCATCAGTGTGCCAAAGTACTCTGAATGTACTGATCTTCCAGAGAATGATTTGGAAGCAGAAAGCAAAAGGATGTATCATCAGGTATTTTCAAAGCACTAACTGTTATTAACTTTTCTAGTGTTCTGTAAGCTGACTCAGATAATGTTTAATATTAATCTAATTATTAAACTGACACAAAAACGTAGCTAAAGGAACACTGGAAGGCACTGCAAAGTAAAGCTGGATAATTCCAGTAGAATTATGGCTGCTTTTGCCAGAGTTCTTCAGCCATGAGACCCTGGACACCTGACAGCAGCTGTGGGAGCATCAGTGATGCAGGTGCTGTCAGGAAATCCTGCCCTGAGATTCCAACCTTTCCTGTCACCCCCTCCAACCCCCAAAAATCCTTCAGAAATGCTGAGAAAACGTTTGCAAGGGCCAGCAGGGAGAGGTTCAGCTGTGTCAGTGCTGCGGTTTTGCTGTTCCAGGTTATATTTGACTTGACCCGGGAGCTGTTACGTGCAGAATATCGAGTGACTGCAGATCCAAATAGTTTTCCATGGATGAAAATAAACGTGGGATCTCGCTGTTCCAGGCATCCCTGCAGAAGAACAGATGTCAGGGATGTCAAGGTACGTTCTGGGAATGGGAAGTGCAGGAACAAGAGTCAGTGAAGAGAGCAGGTCTTGCAGTGGCGACGAGAAGTGTGAAACTGGGGAGAAGGGTGGTGGCAGTGGAAGTGATGGGGGAAGAAAACAGCATGAAAATGCCTGAATAAACACAGGCTGAGCTGGTTAGTCAAAATATTCCAAAAGTGTGGAGCTCTGCAGAGGAATGGCCTAAATCCTCCTAATTATGACTACTTTGGGTGTAACCTCTAAAGCAACATTATGACTAAAATGTGTTGGTTGAGGAGTTCCCTAAACTTGGGGAGGTTTCTGGCCTCAAAGCTGGATTTTCAGTGCCTGTCACTGATCTGCTACAGTTCCTGTGAGGCCAATCCTTTTCAGCCTTTTTTTTTCTTTTGTAGACATTTGTTCAGGGTGAAATTATTAAAATAATGAACCTGGAAAAGAATGACTTAGAAATGAAAAGGAAATTCCTAAATATGACCAAGTATGGAAACTGTAAGAGAGACAGAGTGGATCTTATTCTGGTAAGCAGAATTCCAAATGGGATTTGCCCACTTATTAAACTAGAAATTCTTTTGTGAGAACCATATTTTCTTAATTACTTCAGAACTTCAAGTTATTGCCTTTTTTTCCAGTACACTTGCAATAATAATCCAGTATTTCCTGTTCTAGCGAGTGGTTTAATATCTCAATATATAAACTATATTATATCTATTTTATTATATATCATTTATAGAAAGCTGTTGCATTAGGTACAGTGTCTCAATACCTTTCAGAACCAACCATACTCCTCCTCTTGAGCTTATTCTTGTTCTATTTCAGGTTCAGGAGCTCCGTAAAGAAGAGTCTCAGTGGACTTACTATGGTGATGATGAATTAACAGTGAAGATGAGGATGACTGAAGGCATATTTGATTGCTTGATCCTTGATACAATCAGAGTTCTTAATAAGATTTATCTGAGAAAAGCCTGTGAATAGAAGTTTTTCCTCATGGGCCCAAATGGAGGAATTTTAATCTCTGATTTTTTTTTTCTTTATTTTTCAGTCAAGAAATGAGTGATTTAAGAACTTTAACTCTGAACTTGTACCCAATACCAGTGTGGCCTTGGCCTAATTTGTACACTCATATTTACGATGAAAGGTTCAAGGAGAGACTTATGCAGATGGAAAAATAACACACAAAATATCCTCCTTGTTTTCTGTGCTTTGGGGAGGCTCATTAAGATCAATGGTCTTCTTAGACTGATGTCACACAGAATCCAAAGGGGGGAAATTTTATTCTCTTTTTTAATTCAAGACTGCACTTTATCTGCTTTGAAGAGCACAATGTGTTTTAAAATTTTATCCAAGTCTCTCCAAACAGGTTTCAGAACCAATTTGTGTGCAAGTGATCTTATTCTTGTTATCACGCTCAGGTTTGTGAATGCTTTGAAAATTGTGTTCAGAAAATCACTGGTGACTGTCTGAAGAACGTAAATGTGCAGATGGAGTTGCATCTCCCAGATCCTGAATTGCTGTGGGCCTCTGTAGTTTGGAATAAACTCCTCTAACCGGAACAAGTCTAAAACTTTTCCTGATGGGTGCAGCAGACTTTAAAGTGACTGTGCATCATTATTGTTTTTAATACACTGTGGAACTAGTTGAAAATAGCCTGGAGATGGTTCCGGAGATGTGGCATAAGGAATGGCAGGACCTAGAGCCAGATGTTCAGTTTAAATGTCTATAACTTCATGTAAATGAGACAAATACTGATGCAATGCACTTTAACTGGGAGACTTTTCTACCAGTAACTTCAGTGCCTGTCAATTAAATTATGTGCATGTGAGTTGGGTTATTTATAAAACAGTTCACATCAGCCTGTTGAGTTCTTACAACATCTAAACGTGGGGTGCTGGGGATGTGCCTTAAGCAGCAAAACAGAGGGAACCAATAATCCTTTTGTAATGGCAAAACACTGGAAAAAGTGCAAACCCCAAGATTTTAGCAAGGAAATATAAGCATTCCCTGAGCATGGTAATCAGTTCACCATGGAAATTGCTGTCCCACCTCTTTTGCCTTGGTTGTTTTCCTACTGAATTGTTTCATGTTGAATTCTTTTCTGAAGCAACAAAATAAACCATATGTAAAACATTATTTGTACTGAAATCAATTAGAATTGCAGATTATATCGTAGACTGCTATTCTCAGCAGTGACTGGGAGTACTTTTGTTCTGCAGACAGTTCCTGAGGACATCAAACCCTCCCCTGCTTGTTGCCATATGAACAGAAATAAAAAGGCAACTTCTGCCCCGAGCTTATTAACTGTTGGTCTTATCCTAGGAACTGTTTTCATGTCCCTAGTGGTACATTTCCTTAAGTCTCTGACTTTTATCCTCATTGATTAGTTAATCCAGATAAGTTATTTGTTTTCTTGTTGTCAGTTTGTAGTAGAATTTAACTCAATTTTTTTTTTCTCCTGGACTTGCAGATTGTTGGCTACAATGACAAATCTATATATCGAAGCCCTCTGGTTTTTCACTTTACTGTCACCCTGACTTTGCAGCAGCAGCAGGAGCCTTGTGTTTGGTATGAAAGCTGTTAAAAACATCACTTATCCATGAAATAATAGTTGAAGGACTTGTTTGATTTCAGACCGGTGCCTCACGTTGCACCTGAGGCTGATAACCCTCAGATTTGCAATGAGGTTTGTGAGTGAAGCCTGAACCCTCAGGAGATGCTCTGCAGGGAAGGACACAGCTATAAAGTAACCCCTCCTGCTGAGAATAAAAAGTGTCTACACAGGGCATGTCAGACATGTTTAATCTCCCCCACCATTCCGTGCTCCAAACCTGAGATTCTGGCACCCAGATATATTGACCTGCTCGCTCAGTGGCAAGACTTCAATATCAAGATTACTCTCCTTCAAGGTCTAATATTTTGTTTGCCTTGGGTTTGATCAATATTAACCTCCTGGGTCAATAAATCTTGATACTAGGCTCAAGAGGAGTCATTATCTTTCATGGAAAATGATTATTTCTCAGTTAAAGCCTACATTTAATTTTCCTGTAATCCATCTCTTTCATCTTTATACATTTAGCGATTCTTCTGAATAAAATGTGCTCTAAAATATCTTTGGCACTGCAGATTTTTAAAATCCTAATTAGCAGCTGCTGCAAGATTTTTCAATTCTTTGAAGCTGTTGGACTCTGCTCTTGTAACCATGTATTTTTTTGCTTGTTGTACCCTGGAAAAAGAGACAGAAAACCCCAAAGCTGGGCTGTGATTGGAGAAATCATTTAGCCTGTAGCTGTGGCTATAGATCAAAAGATATGTGTCTGAAACACTTCAGATATTAATGGTCAAAAAAAGAGAGGATCAGGAAAAGAAAAAGCAGAAGGGGGAGAATCTGATAAATTAAATTTACACTGGTGGGCCTGAAGTAAGAATTTAGACCCATTTCTTTCCTACTTGTTCTTCATGGATTAAAAGAAGTGCTTGTGAGTAACAGAAACAAGAATTACATTTTCAGAGACCTCAGTCTTTAATTATCCTAAGTTTTAAACTCCTCTGAAATTGTCCTCGGGGGCTGTTGTTGGTTTTCTGCCTCTCATTAATGTAATGGAAGTTCTTAAGCCTGTATTTAGAAATGAAAGGAGATGTCCACACTGTGGCCAGAGCTATAAAAGGTGCTCAAATCCATTACTAGTGCACATCCAACCTGAATTTGTGGAAAGGACAGAGTTTTTATCAGCCTGCCCACGTGCAGCCTTTTGTCAGAGCTTTAGTTTGAGGAGAAATGGCTCTTCCCTGCTGAGAGAGGGACTTCGGGATGAAATAGCTCTCGACCCACAGGCCATGAGGTTTTCATCTCTTCTCGGTGAGAAGCTTTGTGAAGTTGAAACTTCTGTTTCTGTATCAATTGTCACATCAATTTGGCCACTGAGTGATCTCAAAGTATCACAGGCTGGGTCAGGTCGGAAGGGACCACAGTGGGTCGAGGAGTTCTGCAGAACGTCCTCGTGGCCTGAAAATTGTGCGTTCTTTGTACCCCTATCGGTGGTACATCATTCTTTCCAAGCTTTAACCTCCCCACTGAGGTATGTCCAGCCCTAGACCTTAACAACTCCACCAACAGGTAAATTGTTCTGACACACGGACATCCCTCAGAGCTTGCTTATTAGCTGCTGTTTCACGGATTAAACCTCCCTTCTTGTTGATTAGGCTTGAAAGGTCAAACATCAAAAACACCCTCGCTTATGAAAGTTTTTACATACTCCACACTTCGAAAGGCTCTGAAGGACACGGGGCAGTTGTCGCTCCCCTCTCAGGGACACGTTATCGTCCTGGATGCCCTCAGGGGACACGAGACACTCAGGTGACAGGCGACACTCCTGGCTTCCCTCAGGACACAGGAGAGTCCTCATTCCCCTCAGGACACGGGGCACTCCTCGCTGCCCTCACAGGGAATCAGGACACTGATGGTTTGCCTCACAGGGACAGGGGACACTGCTCGCTGCCCTCAGGACACGGCACAGCCCTCTCTGCCCTCACAGGGACACGGGGCACTCCTCGCTGCCCTCAGGACATGGCACAGCCCTCTCTGCCCTCATGGCTCCCATCCCACCCCTCAGGCCGTGCCGCCATGGCCGGCGCGTTGCTATGGCGCGGCCCCGCCCCGCCCCTCTCCGCGCGTCCCAACATGGCGGCGGCGGGCGGGGGGCGGCGGGCGCTGCTCCCGCTCCCGGTGCCGCTCCCACTGCTGCTCCCGGTGCTCCTGGCGGCGGCCGCGGCCGCTCGGCTCTACCGGCCCGGCCACGACCCGCTGACCGTGCTGACGGCCGGCTCGGTGCGGCCGGCGCTGCTCAACTCGTCGGCCGCCTGGGTGGTGCAGTTCTACAGCTCGTCCTGCGGCCACTGCATCGCCTTCGCTCCCACCTGGCGGGCGCTGGCGGGGGACGTCAAAGGTGAGGCTGGGACCGGGTCACGGCCGCCCTGAGCGCGGCCTCCCGGTGCCCGGTGCCCGGTGCAGGGCCGCGCTGGGCTGGGGGGCCGCGGGGCCTCGGGCGCGTTGTCACCCCTGGGCTGTGCGGGCCGGCCACGCGTGGCCAGGTGGTGGGTGTGGGAGCCGTGGGGCCTCGGTGTATGAGAATCACCCCTCCTCCCAGCGCCCTGGTGGTGTTCTGAGTGTGGGCATCACCGCTCATCCCACTTCCCTGGTGGTACCTTGTGCGAGCATCACCCCTCAGCCCACTTTCCTTTTGGTACCTTGCTGTGTGAGCATCACCCCTCATCCCGCTTCCCTGGTGGTCCCACGCTGCTAGGATGGCACGTGGGAACAGAGCAAGGCATGGGTGGTGGTAGCACATCCCCAAATTAAAGGTTTCGTGGGAATCCCGAGGTAAAACATCACCTCACACGCAGTGATCCAGCTGCGGGGTTCACACGCGTGAGCATCCACGTGTGCCCACGGGAGGTTTGTTTAGACTGAACTCTTGGAGGCAAAATATTTATCTTCTGAATGTTTTGTAAAGGGAACGGCCTACTTGGGAAGCTAAATAAAAAATATTGTGGTACTGGAAGGACCATGAATGTGTTTGATCTATATCTTGCAAATTCATCACAGTGTGGATGGTCTAGAAGGGGGAAGAGGACACCAGGAAATAATTCAAAAATCAAGCAAAGTGAGAAGCAGGTTTTCAGATTTATCACATAGTGAATTAAAAAGAAGTAGTGGCCTCCACTGTTTGTACTGAGAGACCTGCCTTGCTGTGTCAACCTGCTCAGTTTTTTTGGCAGGTGCTGAAGTGTTTTACTCTGTTTTTATGTGTGTAAGGGAACAAACAGGCCCCTCAGGTACTGGGTACATTCAGTACCTCTGGTGGGGAGAAAACCAGAGCTCAAATTTGAACGAAATGTTATTCTTAACATAGTGGTGTAAAAGGCTTTTGAACTATTCTTAATTTAGCATTTCACCCAAGAGATCTTTCCAGGATGGAACAGCAGTTCTAATGCCCTTGTGGTTTCAGTTTGAGAGGGAGTGAAGAGCTCTGGCTCTTCTCTGACAGCCTGAAAAGTGTTAACAACTACCAGGAGATGCAGTGTTAGATGTACATGGCTTTAGATCTGTGGAAATGAAGGCCCACCCAAAAATAGGTCCTGAGGAACTCACCATGCACTGAGGAATTCTGTCTGATGAGCAGAGGCTCCAAACCAGAGGAGAACGGAGCAGTCATGGTTTCAAAGCAGTCCAAGTGCTCCTTGGGGGGCTTGTTTAGAAAAGCAGTGGCTTTTTTCCTGGTTAATCTGCATAGGTTTGTGTAAGATTTTTCACTACTGCTTTGATTTGCTTCTGGCCAAAATATGTTAGGTTTTCTTCTTCTTTGAAGTAACAAGGAAGTGTTTGAGCACTGCAGTGAAGGTCATGAAGAGCCTGAACTGACCAGAGCTTTTGTCAAAATAAAACAGGGACATGTTTATATATTAATACAGCAGTGGGATACCTTTGTAATTTGTAATGACTTCTTCAAATATGTATTTTCTTTCTCATCTACAGCCATGATAACTGCAAATTCTGTTATACACTTGTATTGCTGGAACCACTTAAAGGCCTCTCTCCTCTTTAGTCCTTTGAATTTTTATGAAGACTTTCATTTAGAAAGTGGATTTTGATATTTGTGGACGTTGGCACTGCCAGCAAATGCAATTGGCTTCTGGTGTTACTTGTCAGGAAAATGTTTCCACTTTCAGGTTGGAATGAATGGATTTTAGGAGGAGGCTGAGAACAGGCACACTTTTCATTGGGAGCTTCATCAAAAAAACCCAAACCCAGAACATTTTGCCCACTTAGGCTGTCTCAACATTTATTTTTTCAAAAATATTTACTCCTCTGCTAGGATATTAAAGCTTTCCTTGAGGATGCAGGTTCTTTTCACATTAGGGAACTCCTGGATCGCTGTGGATGTGTTTGCTGATTTGGTATCCAAACAAAATCCAGTTCAATTGGTTGCTACTGCTTTGTCCATAAAAGACCTGTGCTAATAGACTTCATTTGTATTTTGTTTCTCATTTTAAGTTAAATCTTGGCAATACAACCATTGCAGATTTCGTAGCAGAACACAATCCTCCTCAAAAATAGGAACAGTGTTGTGTAGCCTTTCTCAAGTGGGAGGTTTGACCAACCTGTGGATTCCAGTTTGTCCGAGACAGTCCTGTCATTCACTGGAACTTGTTTGGCATGAACAGAAGTTGTGCTGGTTAATGTGTCACCCCCCTGCCTTTTTCACATGGCTTGTGAGTCACTGTTTCAAAACTGCTCATGCTAATTTAAAATTAATCAGGACCAGGCTGCAGTGGCCGTGTAAACTGCACAGTGTGGGCTGTGCTCTCCAGTGACATTGGCATCCCTGAGAAAGGAAAAGCTGCTTTTCCAGCAGCAGGAATGCTGAGCGACACAGTCCCCAGCTGGTGCTCTTTAACCCGGGGGTTTAGCTGGGCTGGGGGGTGCTTTGTTGTGTGGGGTTTATTTGCACTGGGATCACAGAGCTCCTATTCATGGCCCGGAGGAGGATCCAGACAGGTGGAAAAAGGAGGAGGAGTGCTGGAAGTTGAATGGCAGAGATACCCAGAAGCCAAACTTTCCTTTTGTATTTTGCATTTTGGTTGATGAAATGGACTGTTGTGTCCTTTGTGCTGCTGTGAATAGGTGCCCATCTGCTCCTGCACGTTTTGGGGGGGGGGGGGTCTCCTGGTGCCCGCTCAGCTCTTGGCACGTTCGGCACAAAACTCTCCCCTCAGCTGCCCCATCTCCTCCGAAGACAAATAAAGGTCAAGCTAAGTTTCAAAAGCACTTTGGCAAAGCAGCTCTTGAACTTGACGAAGCTTTCCTGCTCTTTGCTGTAAAAGCAAGTTTGATTTTAGTGCTTTTTAAGTTTTATTGATACTTGGGAATTGGGGGCGGGGGGGAACCTTGACATTCTGCCCATGGCTGGTTTGATTTAACTTTGCTTCAAAAAGGAACTGTCTGAGGATTCCCTTGGAGTGGTTCTTCCTTAAAGTGATTGCTGCAGCACAGCCTGGCTCAAAAAGATAAGTTCCCAGCAAAAAGAGAAGGAAAAAGCTGTAAGTGAGTTGAAAGCTCTTACTGAAGATACATACGTATATTATGGAAATACTTGAACTCTTGTGGTTACTGCTTTGAAACGTGTATAAAGAAAACTCACAGTGATGCTCAAACTCCACTATTTAGCACTCTGGTTAAAATTCAGGTGTTTTTTGAGGCATATCTCATGTATTTCTGAACAATGCTGATGGATAAAGACAACTTTCAGCAGCCACTGCATGAGCTGGGGGATTGTGTGTAATCCTGAGGCCTCTCAGAAAATCGTAACTTTGAGAAAAAAAACAGCTTATTAAAAAAAACCAAAGCATCGAATTTATGGGTTAGTAATTGACAGCCATGTGGATGAGTAACTGCTGGATTAATTTGATTCAGTCCTGTTTTCTGCATGCCTCATTTTATGAGCATAGCTAATGGAGAAAGCTGGGGAATTCAATCCAGGGTCCTGATGGGATGACCCCAGTTTTGTCTTCCTGGATTCACTAAAATGCCTTCAGCCCTGGAACTGCTGCGCTGCCTGTTGGGATTCCTCTTGTTTAGGTGCATTTAAAATCCTGATGCAACCAAGAGAAACAGGGAGGTTTTAGTTCTTTGAAAAATCAGGAGCTTGTGTTACCCTCGGGGGTGGAAATGAGCAGCAAATGAGCATCCACAGAGGGCTGGATTTTTGTGCCACTGAAATCTGTCAGAGTCCTGTTCCTGCTTTCCCTGGGAAGCAGGGTAATCCATCAGCTGGGATCCCTGATCACTTCTGCTGAAAATGGAAAGGTGTCTTTGTTTTCAGACTGGGAACCTGCAATCAGAGTTGGGGTGCTGGACTGCGGGGAGGAGGAGAACTATGAGACCTGCAAGGAATACGAGATTCACTATTACCCCACCTTCAGGGTAAGTGGCACAACATCCTGCCTTGGGTAAATAAGACATGTTTTGTAGGCATTAAACCCATGAAATTATGTATAACTCGTTTTTCTTTAGCTGGACTTTTACTTTGCTTTTTCTGAGAAAACTGCAAACTGGATAACAGATTAATTTGAGTTTTTTTTTTTTTGCTGAATGCAAGAGGTGATGCAGCTGTTTAGAGCAGGAGTTCTGATTCTGGAAGACTGTCACACAAAATACTGTGTTGTTTCATTTATATAACACTTGGTTTTAATAGACTCATTAGATAACAACAACTTGTACAAATATTTTTCAAATTCAGATGTTCGTGATTATCGATATTGTTTTTAGTTTTGAGGTGTGAAAGCAAAGGATATTCATGGGAATTACCTCATGAAAACAGTTGATTTCATGACCAATTTAAAATTTCCCCTTGATTGATCATTCACTATTTTCCTAATTAATTTCATAATTTGCCTAAACTGGCTTTTGAAAGGATCTTGTGTTAACCAGAAGTATCTACCATTGTTCATTTTTAAATCTAAATGCAGTTTTTACCTTCTCTGTCTCTGTCAGTCTGTATCGTCACATTATTAACTGTAAGGCTGAGCAGAATGTGGTGGATGGAGAGGATTGAATAAACTTTGTTTGTGATGAGGGGGAACAGGAGCCATTTCACTGTAGGATTTGTGATCTTTTACCCTGTTAGAAAAAACAATATTTTTTTTTTAATTTTTAAAGTTTTAGGTGTAAATTGGAACACAGCCTTTATTTTTCCATTTTATTTTCCAGAGCAGAAGGTGGCCAAGCTCCCTTAGATCTCCTGTTTAACCACTGGAGGGAGTTGGGAAAATGTGAATTGTGTTCCAAGCATATACAGAGATGATAACACAGATTTTTTTGAATCACTTCATCTGGGTTAATGTTTGCAGTATTTTTCCTCTAAATTGGCTTTATCGTTATCAGAGTTCTGAATGGTACATATGAGTGAGAAACAGCTCTTTGGAGCTCATAAATTTAGAGGGAAAACTCCAAGATAAAGATGTTTCGTAGTTAGAGCTGGAAAAGTAAAAATTTGAAAGCCATTCTTGGTTTTGCCTGATAGAGTGACTTTTCTTTTCTCCCCCACAGTACTTCAAAGCATTTACAAAGCAGTTTACTACAGGAGAAAGCTATCAAGGTAAGAATATCCAACTGTAAGGAATCCCAGGGCAGTTCTCCTGTGAGCCAGGGATGTGTCACACCACAAGCAAAATCACTTTGCCTGTCAATTAGTTTGGACAGAGATGGGATGGGCACTAAATAGCTTTTCAAGGCAGGATATTCCAAAATGGAATATTAGGCACAATTTTAGGCAGGCAAAACATTTGTTCCAGAACTTAGGGCTCACTTTCCTCATTTTTCTTTTAAATAAAGCTCTTAATTACCCCAAATGTCTTGATAATTTTTTTAAAATTCCCTTTTTTTTTTTCTTTTTCCTCCACCTCACACCTCATCAGCAGGAGATCCAATTTGCTGGATCCTGACTCCAGCAAGCCACTTTCCAGGCATCCTGGATGGCACTGGGAGAGCAATTCAGATGTTGCCTGACTGAACCCAGGCTTATCCCCCCCCGTGTGACAGGATCACAGCTTGAGCTGGTTTGTCTGGCACAAAAGTGATGTTGTGTCTTTCAGTGGATTAACATTTCAAAGGCCAGAGGTCAGAGGAGAGACCACCTGCACCATTAACCCTTCCTGGCCAGGGGAGCCACGCTGGCACCTGCTGCTTTTTGGCATTTGGGGCAGCTCCTGCTTTTTCGTTGGCTTCTCTTCAAGCAAATCAAATATTCTCACGCTCCAGTTATTTCCTCAAATTGTTACCTGGCCCTTTTGGTAGGATTGATACACCTTTTCATTAATGATTAATAAATACCCTTATGGCAAAAAAGCTCCTGAAGGTGCCCACACCAACCATTGTGAAAATGAGCACAAATTTAGAATCAAGCATTATTTGAAGAGAAAAATCAGCCAGGCGGGCAGATGGGTCTATTTGGAAAAGCCTTGAAGTTGTATTAATTTTGGGGTGGGAATACAGCTTTTAAATATGATCTTATATTAACATTAAAATGCAATCCTGCAACTCAATCCTTAGTTCTTCAGCCAAATAGTGTTCTGGGTTGTGAGTCTGAATTTAAAACAAAAACCTGACAAAGTACAGCAAGAGAAAACCTCCCTGCACAGGACCAGGAAACCTCCTTGGGAGTCACTTCCCCGCAGTTCCTGAAGGGGTTGTGTTTTTTGTGACCTGTTCTCCGCAGGAGCCGACAGAGAGCTGCAAACAGTCCGTCAGATGATGATTGACTTCCTCCAGAACCATTCCCAGGAGGTCAGACCACCTGCTTGCCCACCACTGGACCCAGTTTGGTGAGTTCCTTGTTGCAAATGGAGCTGTTTATGGTCACTGAGTTAATTAAATAAAATACAAAAGGTCCTATTAAAGGTGAAGCGAGGGGTTTTTTTCCCCTACTGTCACTTCTGCTGTGAGGTTGCAAAAGGAAATTCCGTAAATATCGGGGGGTGTGTTGCACTCTGAATTTCTTTTCTTTTCTTTTGTTAAAAGGTCCAGTGATATCACTTCTCTTTTTGACAAGAACAGCCACCACTACACTGCCATTGTGTTTGAAAGCAACAGCTCCTACGTGGGACGAGAGGTAACTGTGCCTTCTGAACCCCAGGAGGTCCTGGAATGAATGTTGGCACAACACAGCTGAATTTTGGGTTATTTAGCCAAGCAACAAACCCTTTCCAGGACTGAATTCCAGGGTCATAAAGGGCAGGTCATGCCTGTTGGAGGGATCACAAAGCCAAGGGATTTTCTAGGGCGGTGCTTCGGTCACACAGAGGAACTCGCTCACAAAAGAATGTGATGTCATGTTGACTTCTTCCATTCATGTCTCAGTGGAAGATTAATTTATCAACTTCACTGTTAGCCCAGTCCTTTTTTTTTTTTTTTTTCAGGATTTAGAAGATCACAGGAAAAATACCGTCAGATTATGTTACTATTTTGTTACTGCTGGAGAACCATTTGGGATATTCGTTCTCCTGGGCAACTTTTATGATTTCAACTGTCAATAATGATCTAAAATCTCTGGTTCCCTTTCTTCACATGTAAATTTTGGGAAACTCTGTTCTAAATTAGGATGATAGCATGAGATTATTTTCACATCTCTGAGACATGGAGGAAGTTGAAGTCTTTGGTTTCTGCTTTCGCCACTCCATCAATAAAATATTTGGTTTGGCATCTTTTCCCCACCTAATGAGCCTGCTGTTAGCTTAGAGAACTGCTGCTTTTCTCTTCCTGCCAAGATCTAGGATAAGTGAAGAAAATAAATTGCATAATTATCTGGGCTTAATCTGTGTAGAAACATCCAATGTCTGCAAAATGTTTCTAATTAGGTTTGATGCTGAGATGGCCCAGTTGCAGGAGGGGAGCAGGGGGTGCTGCCAAAAGGGAGAATCATTTTGGGAAGCAGGCTGCTCTGCTTCCAGGCATTTTTTTTTGGAAGCTGCTGTGTTGATACAAGGGAGCATTACTGAAGAAAAGAAATGAGAAGATTATAAAGTTCTTTAGCTTTTTATCACACTTGCTTTGATTTTTTTTTTTCTTTACCTGCTGCTGCAGAGGAAGACTGAGAGTCATCTGATTAACACAAAGTGGAGTCTGCCTTCAGAGGAAAAGATATTTGCTCTTGTCATGTAGCATTTTAGCTTTATAGAATAGAAATAGAAATAGTGAAATAGAAAATAACACTGTTTTCATGTTTACAATATAAGACAATATGGACAAACCTAACAGGAGTCCCAGCTCCTGAAGAAGGGAAGGCCACGTGTCATCACTGTGATGGAAGGAAAGACCAGGAGAGACCAAGGAAAATAATAAAAAAAGAGGAAGATAGGAGTAATAATTTCCAGAGAAGAGTAAATCCTCTTTCAGTGCAGTTGTTACTGTGCACAGAACACTCATAGCTGCACTTCTTTGGCAAACACTTTAGGATGCCCTTAAAGGCTGATGCACTTCACCCATTTCTGTGTTTTGTCCTACATTCCTTGGTCAATGTGTAATTCATGCCATCTTTTTTGTCACCCAGGTGATCTTGGACTTGATCCAGTATGAAAACATCGTGGTGAGGAGGGCCTTGAATTCTGACAAGGCTTTCCTGGAGAAACTGGGGGTTCCCTCAGTGCCCTCCTGCTACTTGATCCAACCCAACGGGTCCCATGGCTTAATTAACAAGTAAGTCATTAACTGTCAGAGCAGTATGAGGAGGTTCATTTAAGTTATAAAAAAAAAAACAACAACAAACTTCTATGGATTCCTTTCACACAAAGCAAATTATTCTGTGTCATCCTTTAGCCTGGAATAATGACCTTGTGTCCTGGCGTGTCATCAGTGCACTGCACTGACTGATGTTGTGTGTTACCTGTCTTATCAATAAGAAACCTAATACTGCTTTTACTTACCCCTGTTGCCTATTTATAGCTTTAATTTATTACTGTGATACATCTGAAAGGGAAAAACTTAGGAATAAAGGTGGAGAAAAATAAATGAAGCATCAAAGTTCTTAAAAAAGGCTTGATTCTAAGTCAAAATACTCATTCCATGTGAACATTTTTTGTGTAAAGTGAACAAATGTTTTGGTGAGCGTTATTTGTTCTTATTTTGAATGGATTTTATTATTTTGAATGGAATTTCACGCCACTAATCCAAATTGCTGTTGCTAAATTGAACATTATTTCACTTCACTTTGTATGGAAACACACCGTGCTGCTCTAGGACTGGAAAACACGAACCAGAGCGAATATCTTGTTTTATAAATATCCCAGTTTCCTTTGGACATCTACTCAGTCTGAGATTAAAAGTAATCTCCCTTTGTTTGTGTTTGTTTATGCGCAGTTTGAAGCCTCTCCGGTCTTTCTTTTCTTCATATTTAAAGTCACTGCCAGGGGTGAGGAAAAAACTCCTTTTGCCACTGCAGCTTCCTGCTCAAGAAAACAAAGAGGAGGGCACAGAAATCAAGGTGTGGAAAGAGTTTGATAAGTAAGTGATCCCCTTGATTTTCAGATCAATACTTGGTTATTAAAATTTACTTTGCAGGTTTTTTGGTTGTTTTTTTTTTCCCTGTGGGAAGCTGTGCTGTAATTTATAATAAAACCTTCAAAATATGAAGAGCTTATTGCCCATTGCCTGAAATGTATAAATCAGTGATGTGAATTGTTGGAAAACCTCAGGAAGTAAAACTGAACAGTAAAATAAAAAGCTGTAGAAAAGGAGAGTTCTCTGTGTGTGTAACGGTTGAAGCAGTGCCCACTAAAAAGTGCTGCCAAACGCAAGTATAACAGAAAATACTAAAGTCACTGGAAAAAGATGTTTATCATCCCAAATCCCAAAGGTTTATCTTCACCCTCTTCCTCTCTTTGTGCGAGAGGAGGATGTAAAGCCTTTGCAGAGAGATAATCCCTCAGCATCTTTAGATGGAAAGATGGAGGACTGAGTGCTTTAATTTAGTACTTATTTTCCTTTCAGAGACACTATTAGTGTCATCTTCTTTCAATGGCTATTAGAAAGTACTTTATATGAAACATTCTCATAGCAAAACAACTTAGTTAAATTGAGCTGCTTTCCAGCAAGGCCGAATCCTGGGGACATGAATCTCCAGTCCAAGTACCTCCTAAACAGGATCCTTTGGGAGAACCTCCTGCATTCACGTGGTTGTCTTTTTAAATAAGAAACTTGATGCAGAATTTTGCTGGTTTTTTAAATTTAAGTGAGTACATTGTTAATTAAGGAGGTAGATTCAGAATAACTCTGTAGTTTGAGCTGTTAAGATATAGAATATTCTGTACTTTAATATGTTCTTTCCTGTGTGTAATTTAGGAGGTGGGGCCAGCCAATTTCTTGAATGATTGCTTTAGGAACAACAGTGCTGCTGAGCTCTTACAAGAAATTTTAACTATTCCCCAAGTGAAATTCTGTTTTTTTCAGTGCCATTGCTCTGTCTCACACTGGCTTAAGTCCATGCTCTGGCAGCACTGAAAGCTGGGGGAGGGCTGTGCTTGATGTATTTGTACTTTGTAAAGTGGTTTTTGTTATGAAGATGATTGGTTGTGAGAAGGAACTTTTAAAACTATTCGTTTTACGTGGTTTGCTTTGACCTGCCCCAAGGTGCCTCGTTCAATCAGCCAGTGTGGTTTAACTCACACAGGAAGGACCTGCGGTAAAACTGCTGCTTTTGGGAGAGGATTTCTAACCCCGGTCCTTTCCACCAGTGCCATTTTCAGCCCTGCTCTGTGTTTAATCCACTGCTGTCCATCACACTGTCCATCCCGTGCCATTTTGCTGTTTGTGGCCACCCCAGCAGAGAAGCTGTAATTTCCTTGCACCGCTTCATTTCCTTGCTGACAGTGCCAGGGCTATAATTTCATGGCAAGGTAAAGGCTGCCTGGGAGGCAGAAAAGTTTAGTCAAATATTAAAAAAACCAACTTTCTGCAATGTGATTGTGCTTTGTTTATCCAAACCCTGAGGAGAATGAAAGAGCCCAATGACACCAACCCGGGGTGGGGTAACTGCAGTCACTGCGGGACTGAGGCTTTAATGACGCCTCTCTCCATCAATTTTATCTTCGTGGCTGGGGAGAAAAGAAGCAAAAAGAAAAACTGCCAGGTTTGTCCCCCCCATGATTTGTGTGTTTTCCAGGACCAAGCTGTACATGGCTGACCTTGAGTCGGGATTGCATTTCCTGCTCAGGGTGGAACTCGCCACGCACAAGACGCTGGAGGGAGCTGAGCTCAGGACCTTCAAGGATTTTGTCACCATCTCTGCCAAGGTACACACTTCTAGTCGTTGATTATTTGTGAGAATGAAGTGGTTTGACCGTCATCAGTTTATTATGGGGCAAAGGTCTCTCGGGATGTTTAAATCTGTGTGTCCTCGATAGGGGAAAAAGGAGTTTTGTGGGTTTGTTTACGTGTTGTTTTTGAGGTATTTTGTGCTGTTGTGACAGACTTACAGGGTTAAAATGCATTTTAATTTAATCTTAGAAGGCTCAAAATTAAATAAAGCTTAAGTAGTCTGCAGCATATTGAACAGCCACTGTAAATATAGTCCATTTATCAGATTTTCAGGATAAGTAGCTATTGGAACTCAGTGGGATTAAAACAATTTGTTTTTCATTCTTGACTTTTGGATTTCGTTAATGCACACTTGGCAAATGGTGTTCTGTCTAGAGATCTTAGCAGATTCTGTCTAAATTTGGAATATAACTGAGGTACTGAATTTAACCGATTATTTCAAAATAATGGAGGCATTGAATATTAATGAGTCTTTAAAAAATAAAAATGCTTATGTGTTACATTTGTAATATAGGGAATTAAAAAAAATTGAAGTAATTTCACTTTATAATGCCAGTTTACTGAAGTGACCAATGTCTCTTTATATTTGCTTACAGTGTAGCTACCACTATGTTTTATTTTAAAAAAGTGAATCAATAACTATTAAGGGAATAATAAGGCCTATATGAACCATTTCCAGATATCTGGATTTATCTGAAAATCAGACAGACAGTTTCTTACCCCCCTTTTTCCCCCCCCTGCAGCCATCAGAGGTCAGAAATCTCTCACTGGCCTCATTTCTTTAAGAAAGTGTGGTGCTAATCTTTCCATCATATTATCCCTAAAACATCCTCTGCTCTTCCTGATGGCCCCTGGCCAGCTGATGTCATTTGCTTCCCTGGTTAGTAGTGCAGAAATTGGGAATGCTCTCTTTTGGGCCCCTGCTCAGCTCCACCTGCCCTTGCAGGGTGGCCTTGCAGGTTTGCATTTATTTTGGTGATGTAACATTTTCCTTGTATCTCCTCTTCGTGATTTGTAGGTGATTTTGGTAGGAAATCTTTTATACTCTGCTCCTGGTTCTAATGAGGATCAACCCAAAGTCACAGAGATCTCTGGTTCCCTACTTGGGGGATTCTCATTGCTCAAATCTTATTCCCTAAAGGCTGATGGGCACACTCAACTCAATTCTGTAGCAATCACAGCCCTAATTAAAGCAAAATAACCATTTCTGGTGTAAAATCACGGCCTCACCACTGAATTGCAGTCCCTCACACCCTTCTGTGGCTTCTGTAAGTTCCAAGCTGAGGAAAACACTGTTTCCAAATCCCTTTGGAAACCACTCTTACACATATGAGAAGGAAAATGCTCTTCTGGATAACCAGCTCCTCAACTGACAGAAATCTGGCCAAAAAGAACTCGTTTTTTGTGATTGGTCTTCTAAAAGTGAGAAAGGTTTCAGCCTCCCTGATTCACTGAGGTGTCACCTTTGTTCTGAGCCACCCCCTGAACTGAATTACCCCAACGTGAAATTCTGGGTAACCTGGCCAAAGTTATTCCATGCAACTCCTGCTCGTTCTTCAGTCCCTTCCATTTTAATATTTTGCAGATAAAACTTGTTAGTTTTGTCAGCCCAACTCAGTGTGAGATGGCTTTTCACTGGAAGCAGAACAAGCAGTTAATTTGCTTATAATCTGAAAGCATTTGAAAGGCAGGAAAACGTTTAGACGACGACAGAAGTGTCTTGCTGGTGATGGGATTTGGGCTTTAAAAAATTGTTTTCCTTGATTTTTTTTTTTTAAATTTTATTTTTGTTCTTCTCAGCTCTTTCCTGGCCGTCAGCCTGTGGTGAAGTTGTTAGAGACCTTGCAAGAGTGGCTGGTGAGCCTTCCATTAGACAAAATCCCTTATGATGCTATTCTGGATCTGGTCAACAACAAAATGCGGGTAAGCTGGTGCCAGTTCCCAGCAGAAAATGCAGCATTAGTAAAGGATAAGATTCTCTATAAATCTAAGACATCACTTACTGATGGTCCCTCAGTCATAATGGAGTTATAAGAAGGTTAAAACGAAAATAAAGTGAAATCATTACCAGAAAAAAACACAAAACAAAAGCCGACAACATCAACAACAAAAAAAATCCACAATGAAGAAATTGAAATGAGAGAATTGAAATCCACAAGCCTGGCTGGGTTTAGAATGAGCAAGCAATGTGTGTTCCCTAATGTCAGCTTCCAGGGATCCCAGATTCCCAGGGCATATTTTGGGCTTTGCTGTGCCTGTTATCAGCAGGATTCTCTGGGAGATTCACCCACTGAAATGGGCGTTATTCCTGAATTATTCTTTCATGTCCTGGCATACCAAGGCCTTACTGGAATCCCATCCCACTCTGGCAATCAAAACCCTGTGACAGAAATGAATAAGAATCTTCCCTCCCTATTTGCCCTCTGAAATTTGGAAACCTCCTGAGTGTTTTGGGAAGCAGAGAGAGAAAACTCCGAAACTAAAACATTTGCACCGGATTTGGGGTGTAAGGAATAAAAAGTGGGTTTGTTTGAAGAAGAAATAATATTAAATTCTACAATATTTTTGTGTTGGTTTTGTTCATGCTGTTTTTAAAAAAATAACTTTACAGGTTGAGCTACTTCAAGTGTTTTGTTGTTTTTTTTTTCCCCAGATTTCTGGGATATTTCTCACCAAGAAGGTGCAGTGGGTTGGCTGCCAGGGCAGCAGACCAGAGCTGAGAGGTTACAGCTGCTCCCTTTGGAAGCTGTTCCACACCCTCACTGTCCAAGCTGCACTGAGACCAAAAGCCTTGCTAAATACAGGTAAACAGCGCATTTTTTGTTTTTTTTTTTAAATCCTCAGTTAATACATCTGTGGCTGCAGGTCTGTACCAGCAGGGGTCAGAGCTTTGCTGCAGCTGGAAGGTTTTGAAAACCCCTTCTCCTGGCTGGGAAATGCGGTAAATAAAGACTGTGGCCCTAAAGCTGGGAGTGATAAAGCAGAGGGGAAAAAGAAAAATAAATAAAATTCAAACAAAAGAAATTCTGAGCTCCCTGAAAAGGGATGAAAATGATTCAGGTCACCTGAGGTTACACTGGGAATTCAATTTGAGAAGAATGAGATTTAACCGTAGAATTTAGTAGCTGTAAAGGATGTCCAAGCGTTAGCTGATCCCTCTGTAATGTTATTTATTAAATACTGAATGTTATGACTGTTTTGGGTTGTTGTTTTTTATTTTCAGCTGAATGTACCTGTCATTAATCTCTGCAGTGATTTACTGCTTTGGCAGCACTCTGTAAAATTGCTTGTTTTTAGACTTGCAGCATCTTGTGAAGCAGAGTGTTAATATTCTGGTGATGATTCCCATTTAAGAAACATGCTGGATATATAATCTATTCTCCTCACCCAATGAAAACAGAATTATTAATGCTAAAATACTGGCCTCCATATATTTTTATTCTTGCCAGGACAGTACTGTATTTGGTTACAATTCTATTTAGTTCTCATTTAAAGCCTTTTAAATGTCTTTTCCAAGGAATATGAGAATTCTAGGTGGACTTTTCCTAAACCATAAACCTCAGAAATCTGCAATTTGCCAGTTGCTAATTATTTTATTATTTCAAACTATAGATCCGTGAATTATTTGCAAATCTTTCAAATCTTAATAATTCTCCTGGAAGAATTATTATATAGGGATTTTTTGTTGTTGTTTGTGATAGCGAATCAGCCTGTTGTTTATTTTTGTTGTTCTCTTTGTTTCTCATGGGACAGTGGGTTAAATCTCTTCCATTCAGTGCTGTGACTTCGAGGGGTTTGCACTTGCATTAAGTTAAATTCCCTTTTTGTCCCACTTGGCAAAAGTCCCCTGATTAAATCTAAAAAAATTCCCAATATTTAACAGTGCAAAATCACCCCTTAAATTATGTGTTTCGAGCCTGGAGCCCAAACCTGAAGTTGAAAAATGCGTGGCAGGACCTGAGAACTCTTTGGCACAGCTAACCCTGGCTGCGAATCGGGGGCAGGGATGTGCTGATCACTTCTTACAGCCAAAGAATTGGGTCAGTCTGAGACTGTGGGATTATGTCTTGGGGAAGGTTTGCCTCTCCTTATTGCTTGCTTAAATCCCATCGACTAAAAAGCATGATGTGCTCCCCTAATCCTGCCCACCACCACAGGTAGGGGTTTTTATGCTTCTTGTCCACTTTAAAGATTAGGGTTACCCTGAATTGCAGGGAGTTTGGGGAGGAGAGAGAGAGGAAAGGAGGATTACACGATGATGATACGTGGCAGATGTTAATAGAAGATCCATCTCGAGGGGGCTGAGAAAAGAAAAACAAACAAAAGGAGCTGTTTTGCGGTGTTTGTTTTCTTTGCCTCCTCGGGGTGAGCTCGCTGTGGGTTTAGGGAGAAAATGCCTTTATTGGGCTGCACTTGGAATATTTGAATGGGGAAGGGGGAGATGTTGAACCTGCAGCATGAGGGATCCGAGCTGCTCACACCCCAGGACGTGTCAATTGACTGCAGACATCGAGTCCTGAGCACACTTAATTATAAAGGAATGAGTTTTTGATAACAGGATCTGTTGGTGTGAATAAGGCAGGCTTGGGGATTTCATAATGAATTATCTGGATTCTTTTCTTAATCTCGTGGTGAATTGGAAAGGTCTCCCCACAGAATGAATTTTCAGGAGTTTAACAGATATAATGAAATTTCTGTGTGAATTATTTGCAGGTAGTTACTTTGGTTGTGTTTGGTGTTGTGGGGTTTTTTTCTAAATACATATTTCAGTGTGAATAATAAAACTGTTCTGCCTGAAATTTCGTTTCAACTTTTCAAAATGATTTTCCAGCCCTTTCTTTTAATACAGTAATTTAATCTGCTTTAATTTCACAGCTTTTATTTATACATGTCTGTTCAATCACAGATATTGAGGGGGCTGAGGAGGGATTGGTTACTGTTTAGGGTTTCTTTTTGGCTTTAAAGGCTTCTTTTTGCTGCTGGGTTTAAGAATACTGTGATGTTATTCTAAATAAAGCTCTACATGTATTTCTTATACAGATAACAATAGTGCCCTGATAGTTTGAGCAGCTTTTTCGAGGCTTTTTTTTTTTTCTTCCAAAAAACAATGCAATAGTAAATTATTCCAGTGTTCAGCAGCAGGAGGCTGTAATTTGATCAATCTGCACCATAAAATGTGTTTAATTTGACAAGTGTGTGTTCCTGGTAGCACACGGTACATTTTTAAATGCATTTTGACATAATTTACTGGGTCAATTAAGCATGAATCAGAAATTCTGCGAGACAGAGATGAAACCATTAGGATTTCAACAAATTATGTCAGGTTTTCAAGCCTCTTGGAGATGAAAGAACTACCTGCTGACACAGTAAAGGCCACAAAGTTCTCCATCTGGGGAGACCTTCTTTTACTTCAGAATTAATTATTAGCTATGTAGTGTAAAAATATGAGTGTTACAGAATAATAACGTGCTTGTGTTTATTTTAGGAGGGATTCCTGATGCGCTCTTGGAAGTGCAAACGTTGCTCAGCAGCTGTTCTGGGGGTGCATTCGGTGCCTGCCAAAAAAGCTGTGGGATTAATAAGTGTAATGAAATTCTGGTGCTCAAATTCCTCAGGAACACACAGGCATCACAGGCACCTTGGGAAATACTGACCTGAGGGGGGTTTGACTCCTGATTTTCCAGCAGAAGGATCGCCAGAACTTCAGTGCCTGGCCATAAATGCCATGAAACTCATTCCCTGGTAGTTGTGTCTGACACCCCAGCCAAGCTTTCCAAACAGTGTGTTGTGGAAAGCCCTGTTTGAGAGCACTCTCAGCTCTATTTATTGCCAAATAATTTTGCTTCTAAATGTCTCACCTCAACTACTTAAATATAGATGAACTACTTAGTGACAATATTATATATGTATTTTGTGGGAGGGGCTATTTCTTCAAAGACCTGTGTGAAGCTTTTAGTCTCTCTAAGATCTTTGTGACTTATTTTTATATAGATCCTGTGTGGTGACACTTGTGCCCTGGGTATCTTTAAGTTACAAAAGTGGCTGTTTTTAGAGCCAGGTGTAAATTTGCACAGAACAAGAGTGGTGGAACATTTTCCCCTGGCTCACTGTGATGTTGAAGTGCCTGTGTTGGTCCAGAGGGGGCCAAAATAAACCTGTCCCCTCGTGTTGTTGCAGGTCTCGAGGACAACCCCCAAGTTGTGCTGCAGGTGATGAGGAGGTACATCCACCACTTCTTTGGGTGCAGGGCTTGTGCTCAGCACTTCGAGGAGATGGCCAGGGAGTCCATGGATTCCGTGAAAAGCTGGGACAAGGCCGTGCTGTGGCTCTGGGAGAAGCACAACGTGGTGAACAACAGGCTGGCAGGTAGGGAGGGAGACACCTCAGGGACTGCTGATGTGCCTTTGTGGGATATAATGACAAAACCCCATTCCCAAAGGGAGTTCCTTCTGGAATTTCACCTGTTGCTTGAGGAGAGGATCTTCCTGGAGTCCAAATCAAAACCTTTTTAAGGAGGTACAATGAAAGTGGATAAAAATTAATCACATTTCTTTCTGTAAAACTTTAAATAGAGGTGAAAACCTGGCTTTGTTTTATGCTGGAGCGACGCTGGATGGAAAAATATAATTGAACAAGAGACTTTCTCAGGATAAAAGAACCTGAATTATTGGCAGATCAGCAGTGGAATAAAACAAAATTAGTGTGTGAGGGAAATCTGTGCCCCCTCTAGATCATTGTGTTTTCACTTAGACTGAAAGTGCTGTTAAAATACTGGTTGTGTTTAATCCCTTCTGTTATGGGGGTATCAAGTAACTAAAGCACTAAAGAAAATTGGTTTCTCTTTGCACTAAATCCCTGTCTGCTGTTATGGATCTGGGTAATGTAGCATTGGTTACAATTTAAATATGCCACATTGTGTTCATGTTATGGTCCTGCTGAATTCCCCAGATTTATGAAGTATTAAATACTGTTGTGAGCACAAACGGTTTGGTCTCCTTGCTCCGAGGGGAAGAAAAGGAAATGATAAGGGATTTAAATGAAAAAAAAAAACCCCACACACCCCCCTAATTTTTGGTTCCAATTGCTGAACGCAGAACCAGGTGACTCCTCTTGGCTTGGGCTTGCTAAGTGGTGCAGCAATACACTTATTTAGAGCATTAAGGGATTGGAAAACTCCCAGGGATATTGATTTAGGGTGATGCAACAGCCAGCAAAAATACCCTTTCAGTAAGAAGTAGAAACCCCCTGGAATAAATAACAGTGTTAAAGTGGGCTTTTGAAGTTTGCTAAAATCTCTCCATGGGACAGTGATGTATTTTCAGCCTTAAGAGCTCTGGAGTTGTGGCCACACGAGTGGCTTCCAGTGAGAAATGATGTTTGGGCAGTGAAAACACCTTGGGGTGGGGCAGGAGCTGCTTGGAAATGGCTCTGCCCTGGGGGATTATTCCCTGTTGCTTTAGAAGGGGCAGGATTGACAGCATTTCCCTCTTTGGCAGCAAAACACGAAGCACGGGGAATTTTCTGTTTGTGACCTCACGATTCATAATGATTCGTTGTGTTCCTGCTTTCTCTGTTGAAACAACTTGATTACTGAGTGATCTGGAAGATAAAAAGGCAAATTTGCTCTCTTGCTTGTACATATCAAGAAGACACATTTTTAAGCATCCTTTGAATCCCTGTTTTACTCAAAATTGTGGGGAAGCTTCCTGCCTTTAAAAAAACCATAAAATAATAATAATAATACGAGGGTCTGTCTTTCTTAAAACATTTTAAATATTAATGTACTAATAACCACCAACTAAATAAACCAGCTTTATCTTGCAGGGGGTTTTTTCCCCAAAAATTATCTCCATCCACATAACATTTTCAAATGTTATTTTTTTAGAGCAAAAACGTGACACCAGCTCCAGCCTTCAGCTGTGAGCGTCCGAAATGCCCAAACTGGATCAAAATCAAGACAGCACTAGAGGTTTAAAGGCTGAAAAAAAAAAAAAAAAAAAGCTGAAAAATACATCTTTAAATATAAGAATGGGGTGTGTTTCTACTGCTAAAACCAGTTTGCTCTGGTAATAATGCCCAGCTGTGGAAGAGCAAGCTTAGGATGGAATGATTCACAGCACAGAAACATGAAAATATCAGAGTCTTTGGCCTTGAAGCTGCTCCTGCAGCCCAGGCAGAACGCAGGGATTAAAGAGCACGGAGTGAAAAAAGAGCAGTTCGTTTTGCACCATAATTCAGGTTTAACCCTGAAGGGCCCAGATGGCCCTTCCTGCCTCCTGACAGCAGCAACTGCAGGAGCTCAGACTGGGATTCCAGGGCTGCAGCTTTTCCTGGGAGAAAAGGCAAACAATTATCCTTTGGTGTTTGTATTTGGAAATATTTCAGGTCACAATTGGTGCATCCCCGAGGAAACTTCCTGAATTTGCTTGTGATTGTCTTGGTTTCATATACAAACATTTTTGTGCTGTGGGGGGGTGTTTTTTGATTGTGAGTGGGAAATGCTCTCTGTGGGGTTTCAGCTTTCCCCAGTTCATTCCCTGATTTTTATTCTGACATTGATTTTTACTGTGTTTTTTTTTTTTTAACTCCTCCCAATCAGGCGATTTGACCGAGGATCCGAAATTTCCCAAAGTCCAGTGGCCGACTCCAGACATTTGCCCTGCATGTCACGAGGAAATTAAAGGCCTGCACAGCTGGAATGAGGAGCAAGTCCTGCAGTTCCTGAAATCCCACTACGACAGTGCCAACATCCTCTACAAATACACCGAGAGCCAGACTGACCCCAGTGACCCCGAGCAGGGAGACAACAGGGATGGGAAGGACAAAAACCTGCTGAAGAAACCAGGGGGAAACAGAGAAAATAAGATCCAGGAGAAGGAAAACCCGGGAGATCCGGGCTCCAAGGCCTTGGAGAAGCCAGCGGGGAATCCCGGAGCTGTCCAAGGTAGCGGCAAAAACGCGGCGGCCTCGGTGAACCTCAAAGAGGTCAGGCAGGCCGTGTCCTTCCTGGGGATTGGCTTCTCCAACATCGACATGAGCCTCTGTGTCATCCTCTACGTGGCCTCCTCCCTGTTTCTGATGGTCATGTACTTTTTTTTCAGGATGAGGTCCAAGAGGTGGAAGGTGAGGTATTCCCGGGCCTCGGTGTAGGGAGTGCTCCGTGTTCGTGGCTGTTCCCAGGCACAGCTTTAACCTTTCTGATCAGGGATTTTGTACCCAGTGTTCCTTGTGGCAGAGCCCCCGAGGCATTTGCAGGTGGTGGGTGTGAGGAGCTGGCTGTGGGGAGCCCGAGGCACACGTGGCTGTGCTCTGGAGGGAGCGTTGCATGTGGCAGCGAGTGCAGATTTTTCCATGACTTACCACCGACATCCTTTACTCATTGTCAGAGTAAACATTGCATTATGCAATCCACTGTGCCTGCCGTGGGAGGAAATTGAATATTGTTTGGTGAACTTCCAGTCAGGGGTTATTTTTATTTTTTAGTTTATTCCAGAGGTGGTTTCACCTCCCCGAGTTCTGAACAGTTCCAGTGGTACTTTGGCTGCTTCTTTTGGAGGAGCAAGAATTCAATTCTGAGTTGGTTTTTTGTTTGGGTTTTTTTTTTTCCAGGAAACGAGTTTTATTCTGATTAAACCATTTCTAAACCTCTGTGACTTTCTGAAACATTATTTCCATGGCATATTTAAAGGGCAAAGCATTCTGTGTTCAAATCATTCTTGTGTATTCCAGCCAAGGATGTGTGTGTGACTGCCTGGGTGTGAGTTTTGGGGCAGTGTGTCTCAATTAGCAGCCTGATTCTGATTGCTGATGGTCACCATTTTATTGGAGATTAAGGTGTGAGCAAGGACACACTTGGACCTGGTGCTTGACTTGCTCCACTATTGGATGTGCTAATGGAGCATTGGATAACTCACCTCATTTATGAACCAGGAAAATAGCTGAGTAATTATCTTGTTATCCAGGTGGAAGCCAATCCTGAGGAACTCTTCCCTTGGCATTTCCAGCTCTGAGCTCACAGAGTGTCACCTGCCAGCTGTGAATTGTCTGTGCAGTGCACAGAACAGCCCTTCCCTCCCTCCCTGCTTCTGGAATTCTCCTGCTGGAGTCAAGAAGGGCTCTCTGAAGGTGAAGGGCAGAGCTGCTCCTTTCTGGGAGGTGGCAGCAGGTTGGGATTGTGGCATTTTCCTTTACAGCTCAGTCTGGGGGCCTGGTGGGCAGCAATTAGAAGAAACCCTGAAAACAACTCTAAAGTTACCAGTGGGAATAGGAGTTGCTGTGATCCTGGCTGGGGGGGATAATTCACGTCCTGGATAGTGAAGTTTATAATCCTATCCCATGTAATTGAGCATGTTCTGGTTATCCATTACCTAATCTTTAGTTAATCCTAATAGGTTTTGGCCTCAATGTTTTCTCGTGGCAGTGAGTTCTCCAGATTAATTATGTTATATAAAAAGGCTTTTCCTTTCAATTCTACATATGCAACTTTTAATTTAATTGAATGTTTGCTGGCTCCTCTGTTACACGAGAAGGAATAAGGAGTCTCTGGCCAATTCCCTGTGTTTATGCCTTTAGTGGGTCCTCCTCTGGTTTCCCTCATAAAGCCCCAGCATAGAAAGTTTAAAACCTGGCAACAAGAGTGATCTAAAAAGCACAAGGTTTGTTTGGGTTTTGTTTTTGTTTTTTTTTCATAATCAAATCTTGTTTGTTCACAAAACTGAGTATTTCTGACGTGTTTCTGCAATTTCCACTTGGAGTAACAGAATTGAACTTCGGGGATTCGCTGTCCCCTGTTGCTTTTGACTCCCTCCAGCACCTGGGTTTGGATATTAAAACACCCTGTAAGCAACTGGAATGATGGTAGAAGGTGGGACAGGCTCAGTGCAGGTTGGTTTGGGCGGGAATCCAATGAGAGATCCCAGGAAGGAGGAAAACCTGGAGATTCCACCTTTAGTTTTGAAAATCAGGCAACTTTGAAGTGACCTGATCTGGGCAGGTGTTCTCATCCCACAGGCAAGGACATTCAGCTTTTAAAAGTAAACCCAAGCACCCCAAAACCCCCCTAAGCCAGCACAGCAGTGTTGGATCTAGGAAACTGGGCCTTTTCCTGTGGGACCGTTGAATTCCTGCTGTGGGAATTGCTGAAAATCAGTCACTGCTGCTGTTGATTGGAATTCTCCCGCATTTAGAGACCTGACTTGGTTAGCTTTGACGCCTTCTGCTCATGAAGGTTTTTTGGGATGATTTTGCCTTTCAAAATCAGCAAATGTGTGTTTGGAATAAGGTGGGGGGGATTTTGCCACCCACCTTTAACTTCCACATTGCTGCAAACACAACGAAAGGAACCAATAATCAAACTTCCAGTGGATTTTTAAGAGTGCAAAAGGATGAAATTAGGATGTTTCTTGTCTGTGCTCCAGCTCTTGCCAGTGAACCAGCCAAGGCTTTCCCTTCAACAACCTCATCTGGGCAGGTTTTTCCTCACTTTGAATTCAGTTGTGTAAATCTTGGTTTGCTCGTTCTTGTTTTCCACCTTTATCATGACAAATGGCATCGTTTTATGGCTGCGTAACGGCACAGTCTGTGCTGGGGGATGGGTGATGCTGCCAGGAAAGTGGTTCTGCTTTCAAAATTGCCTCCAGCCCCATCTCCTCACTCCTGGGGGGTTTATTTGTGTCCTGTGCTGTGCCACGGAGGTTCCTGCAATGCCCCTACTCTGTGCTGGGGCCAGACTGGTTCCAAGAGGGATTTCTTGGCCCTCTGTAGTTCACGGAGCTTTCTTTGCTCTCTGGATGTTTTTAAAGAGGGAATATTAACCCTGCATAGGAGTAGGATGTGCCAGGAGAGAGAGAAAAGCTGCAAGTGCTAAAGAAACCTAATAAAGTTATTCCTGAGAACTGCTAATTTCTGATGTCCAGCAGTGCGTCCATCCTGCTGTTCCTGCTCAGAACTGGATGGGAACAGAAATCCCGGGTGTGTTGTCTCAGTCTGTGCTTTGCACACGAGGTGTTGGAAATAGTGACGATACCATTGCAGTAATTTAAATGTTCTATTTATTTGAATTCAGTAACTTGACATTTTTTGAGTCTGTTCTGGTTTGCTTTGGTTGGTTTTTTTACTGTCTCGTTCCTCTCTTGGAAGGACAAGTGACTGTTTTGTACTAAAATGTAAACTAATGTGCTTGTTTAAAATAAATTGCAAACATTTGGGCAAAGTGGTGTGTTTGGGCTCTTTACCTGTGTTTTCCAACTGGTTTTTAGTTTTCAGTTTGTTTTTAGCTAAACTGTGTTGCCAGGATTGCCCATGCCCCTGCCTGTGTCAAAGCACAGCCATCATCTTGTGCAGGTGTTTAATTCTGAGAACACCTTGACTCTGTTTCTGTCACTGTTATCCCATAAATTCCTGAAATGTCAGGGAATGTTTGGCACTGAAACTCCTTTCCTGGCTGGCCCCTGACCTTGGCTGGGAACCAGCAATGTTCCCATGGGGAACTTGAGGACTGGGCTCACCACCTGAATCCCTGAGGACAAACCTGGGCATCGTCCCTGCTGGGGCAGGACCAGACCTGTCCTGACCACCCAGACTCGGGCCATCTGCTGCCTCCTGGTGAAGAGATACCAAAGAGTGTCCTGGGACCACTCAGTTCATGGTCTGATGCTGTTCTGGGGACAAGTCCTACAAAAACTGGCACAATTTCATGGGAGGGAAGGGCGGTGCAGCCTCTGGGTCTGGTCATAGAAGAGCCAACAGAAAGGAACAGGGAGGGGAGTATTTTTAAGCCCAGGAGAGCACAGGAGTGTGTGCAGGGAGAGATCACCTGAGGGGCTTTTGTGGGGTGATGGTGTCACAGCGTGAGAGACCACGGGGCTGGCGTGTGCCACGGGTGGTCTGAGTGGGAAACAGCCCCTCCCTCCCTCTGCGCCGTGCAGGGGGAACAGGCACCACCACACACCCACGTGTTCCTAAAGTGCTTCCTTAGGGGCTCAGACAAAACCCACTTTAAAACTGAGCTTAAAAGCGACCCCGTGGGCCATCACCTGCCCCCCCCAGGAGCTGTTCGTGGACCTGTGGTGCTGGTGGTACCTGTGCCACTGCAGCACGGTCACAGTCCTGCTCCAGCAGTGCTGTACCCGCACCCCAACTTCACTCTGCCTTCTGGGCTGAAGTCCCTGCAGGTAAAGGATTTGATTCGATTACCTCCTCCGTTGTGGTTACTGCATAGCCTGCCATTCTTACTCCTTGTTTCACAAAGCTGCTGCCATCCGAGAACCAGTTGTCCGCATCTTCAAATGGCTCCTCCTTGAGATCAGGGCGACTGGAATAAACTGCTTCGATCGTTTCCAGGCAATCGTGTTCGATGGGTTCCGCCGGGATTCTTCCTTCTAGAAATGAGGCTGGGTTCACAATATTAGTCACTTGAATGGTTATATCGTCTGATTCAGCTAGGATGGCTTGATATTTTAGGAATCTTGAAGGTGATAACCAATGGTTACCCTTTTGTTCTAGCACTGCTGAGACAGTGTGAGACACCAACACAGTCATTTTCTGGCCTAATGTAAGTTTTCTGGCTTCTTCTATGTTTATGATTACTGCAGCCACTGCTTTTAAACAACCAGGCCAGCCTTTGCTCACTTCATCCAACTGTTTGGAGAAATAGGCTACAGCTCTCTTGTGTGGTCCCAACTGCTGTGCCAACATTCCTAGAGCCATCCCTTGCTGTTTGTGAGAGAATAACCAAAACGGCTTGTTTACATCTGGAAGGCCCAAAGCTGGGGCTCTCCTGAGTTCTTGTTTCAGTCTCTTAAAAGCTCCCTCTGCCTCGGGAGTCCAGACTAGGGTACTCGTAGTTTCTTTTAGTAAATTGTACAGTGGTCTGGCAAGTACCTTGTATTGATAAATCCATAACCAGCACCAACCTGTCATTCTTAGAAAGGCACATAGATCTCTCACCGTCTCTGGTCTGGGATTTGGCAGATGGCCTCTTTTCTCGCTGTTCTTAGGGATCATTGTCCTCTGGAGATTTCATATCCCAGGTATATCACTTTTTCCTGTACTAATTGTGCTTTCTGTAGAGAGACTCGATATCTATTTAAACCCAAGAAGTTTAGCAGGGAAATAGTCCATTTAATGCACTCTTCTTCCGTCTCAGTTGCTATCAATAAATCATCCACATATTGTAGAAAGGTACCATTTCCCTGTGGCCTTTCCCATTGTTCTAATTCTTTGGCCAATTGGTTTTCAAAAATTGTGGGACTATTTTTGTAACCTTGAGGCAACACAGTCCAAGCTAATTGAGTCTTTCTCCCTGTTTTAGCAGATTCCCATTCAAAAGCAAAAATTTTCTGGCTTGCTAGAGCTAAGGTTAGGCAAAAGAATGCATCTTTTAAGTCTAATACTGTGAACCATTTTAAAGTTTCCCTCAGTTTGGTTAGAAGAGTATAAGGATTTGCTACTACTGAATGTAAGGTTTTTGTAATTTCATTTACTGCTCTTAAGTCCTGGACTAATCTGAATGTCCCATTTGGTTTCTTAATAGGTAGGATTGGTGTATTGAAATCTGATTCACACTCTACTAATAGTCCTAGTTCTAAAAATTTTTCTATTATTGGCTCAATTCCCTTTCTGTCCAATCAATATCTTGGTTCTTTGCCAATAATTCAAACCTTCTAGCTACTCCCTCTGGATTCTTTCTGAAGTTTCTTGCTTCTTCTCTCCAGCTATTTAAATCACTTGTTGTACATGGTACTTTTATTCGTGCTTGTTCCCCTGCAATAGGCATTATCCTTCTGAGGGGAGCTATCGTATAATTCTCTTCATTCCTCTCTTTTGCTTCTTTCCGCGCTGTAGATCTAGTGTAATATGAATAACTGGTCCCCTCCCCAGGATCCTCTTCCTGGGTTTCTGTATCTGTTCTATTCTTTTCTGTTCTCTTTCCTCGTTTTCGTTCTTCACTTTCACTTTCCAAACCATCTGCCAAGTCATCCTCTACTAATTTCCTGGCATGGTTTACGCAGTCCAGCCGCCTCTCCTTCTGTATTTGGATGAGACGCTGACGGCGCTCAGCCTGCCCTGAGACACTGTTTTCTTCGTCTTCTTCTCCCTGCATATTTCTCTTATCCTCTATCTGAATGACTATATTTAATTTCTGTGAGTTGTTTGCTTTTTCTCCCAGGTTTGTTACATCATTATTTTCCTCGCTGTACTTTAACTCGGGGAGACCAATCTCCCTTCTGGTGCTCCCTGATCTCGGCGGGCTACTTTCATTTTCATAATTCCCAGTCTTTGGCGTACTGCTCTCTATTTCGCAGATGCCTGACCGTCATGAGCTGCTTATATCTCTCAGTGTACTACAATTTCTACTCTGGCTACCCTCTAGTTTGGGCGGGCTTTTCTTTTCCCCACGACCCTCCAGCTCTAGTCGTGACAGGCTGCTTTCTTCCCTATCACTCTCTGACCTAAATGGACTGCTTTCTTCTCTGTAACTTCCTAAATCTTGCGGGCTGCTCAGTCTCTGTGAGCCACTCTCCCTTCCGCAACTTTCTGATTTTGATGGGCTACTCCCTTCCCAACTATTTTCTGATCTTTGGGGGCTGTAATCGGTCCTGGACCTGTCTTGTTCTAATGACATATACCCTAGTAGACTAGTGTCTCTCTCGCCTTCCCTTCGCTTGGGTGGAGGCACTCCATATCCTGGGGCAAATGGCTGATACTCCCACAGGCTTATTTCACTTTCTTTTCCGCTATCCCTTCTTGTTCATTTAAGGCATTGTTGTCCGATACTACAAGCTTCACAGCAGCGCTCCTTAGGTTTTGAGTTTTTCTTATCCTTTTCTAAGGCTAATACTAGGGGATCTTGGGGTGCTACATTTACTCCACATTCTTTCTGCCATTCTGGTTTATTTCTTAGGGTAAAGAACATGTCACAGTAAATCACTTCGTCCCACTTGTTTAGTCGGCGAAGGAACACCATAAGTTGTAAAAGTGTGTTATAATTAATTGTTCCCTCTGGGGGCCACTTTTCATCCTCATCTAATTTACACAAAGGCCACCATTGTGTACAATATTTTAAGAGTGTTTTCTTACTTATTTTTCCCCCTGGAATCGCCCCTAAATCTTTCCAATGCTTCAGAACACACCCTAAGGGGGTTTTCATGTTTATATCTTTACTTTGTTGTCCTCCCATTATTACTTTCTGGATTTATCCCTTAATTCCTAACCAGGTTTTTCTTCATGTTAGTATTTCATGCACACAATTTTCAATCGCTTCGTCCGTCTCTGGCCTGGCTTCTCGCGAAGGACAGGAACCACAGATTAGGACTCCCTCTCGCTTCGTAGCAATGCTACATCTCAGTCACTCTCAATCACACCTGCATATCTTAGATAAAACGTTCCTACCTTTCGGTTTGTATTTACGCAGACTGCTTTACTACGGGAGGTCGTAAGATGTCACTCGCAGACCGTGAGATATTGTTTTGCCGCGGAGTATACAGCCAAAGTGTTACAAATACTTGCTTATGAGTGTTGGTTTTCCGCCAGATCCTGATTTTGCAAGGACAAATTTATCTCAAGATTCAGGTGCGCAGTTTTTCACCTTTACAAAATTTTGCGCGTTATCATTCCCCATATAAAACTGTAAAACATACTATAAAATGCACCTTTGTAAAACCTCTTTACAAGCGGTAAACAGAACTTTTTCTCTATACCTTTAAATTTCAAACAACATGTTAGTAAGAAATTCCTCACGTTCTAAAAACCTCTTCTCAAGGATAATTGTTGGAAACGTTCCTGGACTTTGGTTGGAAATGTTCACGAACCTTGGAAACAATCCTAGATCAGTTAGGAAATATCTTTTTCCTTTTAACTCTTAAAGCACAACGTTAAACATGTTATGAGACAAAACCAGTCACATAGGATGCCGTTTCAGTAGAATTTTAACCAGCCTGGGCCTCTAACCCAGCTTTGGCGGGACTCTAACCCGCTCTCCTCTATACCTGGGCCTCTAACCCAGCTTTGGCGGGACTCTAACCCGCTCTCTTTTATACCTGGGCCTCTAACCCCGTAGGGATTAATGCCAGGGCGTCCCCTTGGCTTTCCCTGGGCGGTGACGTCTCACCCCCGTCTCTTAATAGAGCGCTCTTAATTTAAAAACATATTAAATAAAATACCAGTTAATTTGAAGCAGGAGATCTTGTCCACCGTTGCGTGTAGGTCCGAGGGGTCTGGGAGTCTCTTTACCGACAAAAGATCCGTCGGGAGAGTCCCTGGGCCCCCCAGGCCACAGCCTTGGGAGACAGAGAACCGTCCTGCCACGGTCGCCAAATTGAAGCCGAATTTTTGCCCCAAAAAAAGCACAAAAGACTACTTTAGAGACAAAATTTGTTTCTTTAAAGCAGGAGGTATTTTAATGCAACGCGTTGGAGAGTTCCCAGGTTGCCCTGGACAAAGAACTCTGTCGAATACATTTAGCACAGCTCTTTTATACAATCTTAGAGTATAGGATTATATCACAAACATGCATATTCATTAAATTGCAACATCTACTTGTAATATTCATATATAGGCGGAGTCTTTAATTTGGGGAGGTTTAGAGGTGGGAGTTCCTGTAATCTTCATCATGGGCAGTGGTCGTTCATCATCTTCCTCATTCTAAACTTTTGAACTGTCCTGAAATCTTTCCCTAATTTGGATAGTTTGCAAATATGATAGGGTCAGGTTGACTTTTTTTGGCTCGTCCTAAGATTCTCTGATGTTGTTATCTCTGTTTTATGCTTTGAATGTTCCATCTTGTCAGCTTGTTCTGTTCCTCAGAGAATTTCTTATTTCTGCGGTTTTCTGATACTAAGGTTTTGGAGCTATTTCCACAATTTTGTGTTTAACCTTTTGTTTTTCAAAGACTGCCTCAGAGACTGCTTCATTTGAGGGGCTTCAGTTGGGTGCTCGGTGTGGAGCTCCCCGGGTGCCCCCACGAGCGGGCGAAAGTCCCGGTGCTGCCGTCGGCAGGAGCATATGTGTGTTCGGAGCTCCCGCCCCTAAGCTGCTTTTATTAATTTGTAATCCCCTGCGAGCAGGAGGTAAAGGGATTCGGGGGATTAACAGGCTCACAGTAACAACCACAATTATCAGCTCCGGCTGCCTGGGGCAAGCGGGGCACACACGCACGGGGCTGGCGGTGGCACACGCGCAAAAACACAGACCCGTGAGCCCCGTGGACGCACCGACACCCTGCACACACGGACACCCGTGTGAGTACAAAAACCCCACACAGCCCGACAGGCACGCCCGACATGATCCACGGGCTGCCATGCGCGCACAAACAAGGGCACACGCACAACCACACCTGCAGCTCTGCTACCCACGCAGCGCACACGCACACACACGTCCCTGTCCGCCCCGTCCTCAATCAGCGCAATTAAGCTCCTGCTGGCGCCGCGCGCCGCTGCCCGGGGGTTGGACACCCGCTACATCTCCGTGCTCATTAATTAATTAGCAGAGGGGGAAGAGCCCCCCCGCTCCCCACGGGCGGCGTTGGAGGAGACCCACAGACTGCGCTGCGGGGACAAACGAAATCCGGGCGTGGGGGCTGCTGGGGCACGGTGGGACCCGGGAGGAGTCTCCCCCTGACGGAGGCTCCCCCTCCCCGCTCCGTGTGGGCTCCGGGGGGCTCAGGGGGGTCCCGAGGGCCACTTTGCCCCCTCGGGTGGCTCCCACAGCCCGAGCCCACGCGTCGGGAACAGCAGCCCCGGCCATGCGTGGGCCGGGGAGGGGGGGAGGGAGGAGGTGGGCAGCGCTCCCCCCGCCGCTTTTGTGATGCTAAAGAGCCCGGCGCTGAACCGCGGCCCAGCTGCGGCCCCGGAGCCGCCCCCGGCCCGCCCCCCGCGCCCCCCCCGCCCCGCCCAGCCCCGCGCCGCTCCCTGCGCGCCCCTCCGCACCGCTCCGCCACTCCCGCGCCGCCGCCGCGCTCCTCGGACGGCGCCCACGGAGGCCGCGATGCTGCTGGAGCGGGTCCGCGCCGGCTCGGAGAAGGCAGCGGAGCTCTGCCCCTTCCCGCGGAGCCCAGGTGAGGCGGGGGCGCGCAAACCTCCGCGTCCCCCCGCGGAGGCGCCGCTGGGAGTCCCGTCTGTGCTGCTTCCCCCGGGCACCGTCAGGGCCGCGGTCGGGGTTGGCTGCGGGGCAAAGCGGGCGGCCCGACGGAACCGAGGGGTCCATCCCGGTCCGTCCCGAGCGCCCCACGCTCCCGCTCGCTCTTTCCTTCTCGTTCCCGATGTAGGAGACCCCCTCGCTGCCCCCCCGGCCGCTCCAGACGCCCGTTTGATTTCCCCAGTGGTAACGACGGGGCTGTCCCGGGCTCCCGGAGCGGCAACGACGGCAGGGACGAAACGGGGAGTTTTTGGTGCCCGATAGTTCCTCCCGACTGCAGGGACCCCCCGCGCCCCCCGCCCGGCTCCCACACGGATATTTCCGCACTTCGGAAAAAATTCCGTTAATTCTTCTCTCAAATGTTCTTTCCTCCCGTTTAACGAACGGGAACTGCCCTGTTGGGGCGGGGGGAACCGCACGGCGCTTCCCTGCCGTGCTGGGGACTCCACATCTCACCAGCGGTGGCACAACCGGGACTGGGACAGCGGGGCCGGCCCCGGTGCGGGGCCGTCCCGGTTCTCTCCAACAGCGACCGCGGCCGGCGGGGGCTTAAAAACTGGACAACGAGGAGCCGGCGCGGGGGCTCCGCCGGTGTGCGGAGACTGAGTTGTCACCGGCCGCGGGACGGACTCCGCATCCCCGCAGCCCCCGTGGTGGGGCTGATGCCCCCGGTCCTGTCCTGGCTCGTCTTTCCGTGGCTCTCCCCGTCGCCTCCCCGCGGCTCGGGATTTGGGCGTTTGACCTGGCAACCGGGAGCTGCTTTTGCCCTGCGGGGGTGGAGGCGACACCGCCGAAATCGGTACCCCCGCTAGAACGAACGACCAGAAAAGAACCGTTTTCCAGCAGGACGCGATGCTTGGTTTTGGCCCCGTGGTCTCCGGCTCCGTCGGGGAGGCAGCGGCAGGGGAGCGAGAGGGCTCGGTGGGGCTTACCGTGGGGATACCCGGGGCAGGGCGGTGGCAGGAGGTTCTCCCCGCCGTGGGGGGGCCGAGCCGTGCTGTGTTTGCTCGAGCCGGGGGCAAATCCCGGGTTTGCGGTTCACAACGAACCCGGCGCAGCGCCTGGCGCTGCCTCCCCCCGGCGCGACCCCCGCCCGCCGCCGGCCCCGTCGGGGTCGTTTCCCGGAGCCGGGAAGGGGCGGCGGGAGGGGATGTGGGGATGCGCCGCCGGGGGCGGGGGGGGATTAAATACAGCCCGCCGCGATGCCCTGCCCGGCGCTTCAGAGCGGCACCGGCGGGCAGGGCCGCCAGCTAAAAATAACCCGCTTTAGCGAATTAAATCCCCGGCGGCACGGGGGTGGCAGCGGCCGGGGAGGGGGGACACAACTGCCGCCGTGATTTGGGGTGGGGGGGAGGATCGGCGGGGGTGCGCGGCGGGTCCGCGCCCGGCCCGACCTCGGTAGCGACGGGGCGGGGGGCGGCGGAAGATGCTGCAGAGCCCGCGGCCCCGCTGAGCGAGCGGAGCTGGCCCGCGGACCGCGATGCAGCGTAAGAGCCCCGGGTCGAGCCGGGCTGAGCCGGGACCCCGCGGGGCTGTGCCGTGTTACCGCTGCCGGAGCTCAGTCCTGTCCGGAGCCGCTGCCGCTGTTGGGGTTGTTCGTTTGGACGCGGTGAATTGTTGAGGAGAACAAGATCACCTCCACCTCCACCCCTACGCACCCCGAGGCAGCTCTGTGTCTCCACATACAGTTGTCTTTACATATAGATGCTCTCGTGTCCTCATCTATCTGTATCTACCGCCGTGTCTATCTCTCTCCATCTCCATCTATACCGATATATCTGTATTTAAATATCCCATATTCATATTTTTACCTAAATATCTCTATCCATACCTCTATAACGAAATCTATGCATTTGTGTCTATGTATCTGTACATTTCGTTCTCTGTCTGCTGTATCTGTTTATTTTTATATCTCTATTTCTCCATGTCTGTATCTTTATCTCTTTCTGTCTCATCCCTGTCGGTATTTGCAGGGTGAAGGGACAAGCCTGCCGCGTTTTTATTTTCAGTGCAATTCTCGCAATTTTTGGTAGTTTCTTCTCTCACTCCACCCGGGCTACCCTGCCGTTATTTGAAGGTGAATTTTGGAAGTGCAGGAAAAGGGAAAAGAACTTGAAATAATTGCGGCTTTGCCGGCGGATCGGTCGGGGGGTTAATTCCGTTTCCATCACTTCCCTTCATGTTTTCCCGGGTGCTCCCGGGTGTGCTCAGCCCAGGGGCTCTCTGATCCCCTCCGAGCGGGCAAACGCTCACACGGCGCTGCAAAAAACGAATTTGAACGAATACTGGGGTTTTTCGGGCTGTTCCCCGGGCCACCCAGAGGGGCAGCGGCCCCGGGGGTGGCGGGAGGGGCCGGGCCGGTGTCGGGGGGCAGCGGGGCTGCCGGGGCTGACCGGAGCTGCCTCCCCGCAGAGATCCCGCTGTGCGCCGGCTGCAACCAGCACATCGTGGACAGGTTCATCCTCAAGGTCCTGGACCGGCACTGGCACAGCAAGTGCCTGAAATGCTCCGACTGCCAGACGCAGCTGGCCGAGAAGTGCTTCAGCCGCGGGGACGGCGTGTACTGCAAGGAGGACTTCTTCAAGTGCGTGGGGACCGCCCGGGACGGGACGGGACAGGAGGGGACGAGGGGCGGCCGGGACGGGTGGGGGTCTCAGCTCGGGCAGCGGCTCAGGGTGAGGGGGGAATTCAGCACCGGGACAGCGCCGGGTTCAGAACCGCGGACAGCGCCGGGTTCAGAACCGCGGACAGCGCCGGGCAGGGACGGGGATCTTCCCCCGGACACCCCCCGGCTCAGCGGCCGCCGCTTGTCCCCCCCGCCCAGGCGCTTCGGGACGAAGTGTGCCGCCTGCCAGCAGGGCATCCCCCCGACCCAGGTGGTGCGCCGGGCCCAGGACTTCGTTTACCACCTGCACTGCTTCGCCTGCATCGTCTGCAAGCGGCAGCTGGCCACCGGCGACGAGTTCTACCTCATGGAGGACAGCAGGCTGGTCTGCAAGGCGGACTACGAGACGGCCAAGCAGAGAGGTACCCCTTCCCCTTTCCCCTTCCTCCGAGGGCTGCAGGGAGGCGGCCCGGGGCGCTCCTGCCCTCTGGGACAGGCTCAAGCAGCGGGCGGGAGGGGTTGGGAGCATCTTGCCGTCGGGGGGTGGCTGTGGGGAGGTCGCGGGTCCCGCGTCCCGTGGTGACTTCACCTCCAACTCGCACCGTGTCGGCAGAGGCTGAATCCACGGCCAAGCGGCCCCGCACCACCATCACGGCCAAGCAGCTGGAGACCCTCAAAAACGCTTATAACAACTCTCCCAAGCCGGCGCGGCACGTCCGGGAGCAGCTTTCATCGGAGACGGGGCTGGACATGCGGGTGGTGCAGGTGAGAGCGGGGTCTGCAGGGCCGGGGGGCTCCGGGAGGGACAGACCCCGCAGCCCCCCGAGCTCCCCGGCGTGTCCCGCCCGCAGGTCTGGTTCCAGAACCGCAGGGCCAAGGAGAAAAGGCTGAAGAAGGACGCGGGGAGGCAGCGGTGGGGTCAATACTTCAGGAACATGAAGCGATCCCGGGGGACATCCAAGTCCGACAAGGACAGCATCCAGGAGGAGGGGCCCGACAGCGACGCCGAGGTCTCCTTCACAGGTCGGTCACCGGGCTGTTTTCACCCCCTCGGTGCCACGGGCAGAATTTTCAGACACGGTACAATGAGCGAAACCAAGCGCCCGGGGCGGGAGAAGGGCAGAGCTGGAGGGATTGACCGCGGCGCGGTCCCGGTGGGGGAACCGGAGCGGCGGGGACTGAGGAGAGGGGGGGACACTCCGCTGTTCCTCCCGGGGGATGTTTGTGTCGGGCGCGAAAAGCTGCGGGGACAGCAGGGAGAGCTCCCTGGGCAGGCGCTGCGATGTCAGAGCCGCAGCTCATACACTGCCTTTTCAAGGGACTCTTGGAAATATAAAAACCAGAGAGTTCAGAACCACTCAATGTTTTTACTGGGAAAAGTGTGCGAAAATTTAATTTTTTTTTTTTTTCATTTTAAATCTTTTTTAGGGGTGGTTTTATTTGTGTAGTTACTCGTTGGGAATCCTCAGCCCTGTGGGAGCTGTGGCAGCTGTGCTGCAAAAGGGAGAATTTGCTGCGTGTTGGGAAGGTTTCTGCGTCAGAGGGTCCTGGTTTTGAAGCGCAAATTTCTGTTGACAAATTCAGGGACATTCCCACAGCAGCTCCTGCCCTGCACAGCCTCATCCCGCACTCTCCAGAGCCGCGGGAGCAGGATGGGGTTGGGTGGGGAGGTCGGTGCCGGGGGCAGGTTCCGCACAGTGCCGGCTCCAGGCAGAGCTCCATCCCAAACGCGTGTGTGCCGTTTTTAGGGATAACGGGAAAAAACAAAAAGCAAACCTTTGTACATATTTACCCAAACACATCCATAATGTTTATGCACACACAGCTTTGCATCTCAACTCCTCTCTGTTTCTGAAAACTGTTTGATTTTCGAGTCTGTTTATGCACACACTGCACATCAGCTCATTAAATATGAATATTCTATAAATAATAACTAAAAAATGTGAACAGTTATTGAGAGCCCGATGCCACAAACAGGTTTGTATCCCAGGCAACAGAGCAGCTCTCACTGTCCATAAACCCCTAACAAATAAAACCAATTTTTGCTGGGTATTTAAAAAATGCTGCTCATTTTTTTCAGGAGTGTTTTTAAGTCTTACAAATACATTCTGGAACTGTGTTTTCATCAGCCTATTCCTGAGCAGAAAAATATCTCTATTTAATATATATATTTTTTTTTTTCCCTGAGAAATGGAGAGTTTTTCTTGCATTGGTGAATGTTCAGGTAGCTCCTAAAAATTATATCAAAATTCAGGATGAACCTCAAAGCCAAATAGAAACAAAAGGTGGAAAGGTATTGAACTCACTTTCCCTTTAAAGGATTGTTTTTAAATCACAGTCTTATATTTTAACATGTACTTTTCATGCATACTTTTAAAACCCAAATTGTGTTAGATGCTCGCACTGGGAAAAAAAATAATCATCCTGTGTCCTTCTATGAGGATCCGTCAGCAAGGATGGGAATAATAAGGAATTACAAGTGGGAAGAGCGGGACTGCTCAGCTCCCATCCATCTCATCTGTTTATACCCAGAGCTTGCAGGGGTTCCTGTGCAGCCACTGCCACCCTGACCATTGCTCCCCAGTAAAACCAGTCCATTTCCCTTTCAGATGAGCCCTCCATGTCAGAAATGAGCCATTCCAATGGGATTTACAGCAATCTCAACGAGGCATCCCCCGCTCTGGGGAGACAGGCCGGGACCAACGGGAGCTTTGCCCTGGATCCCAGCGGGATCCCGGCCCAGGACCAGTACCACGACCTGCGCTCCAACAGCCCCTACGGGATCCCCCAATCTCCAGCCTCCTTGCAAGCACTGCCAGGCCACCAGCCTTTAATCTCCAGCTTGGTTTACCCCGACAACGGCTTGGGCATGATGGGACAAAGCGGACAAGGGGTGCCCCAGCCCATGAGGGTCCTGGCTGGGAACGGCCCCAGCTCCGACCTGTCCACCGGCAGCAGCGGGGGGTACCCGGATTTCCCGGCCAGCCCGGCCTCCTGGCTGGATGAAGTCGACCACGCTCAGTTTTGATACAGGATCCACCACCCTGCAGTGGGAAGGGGAAGGACTCGGTGCTGTTGAACCCTTGGAATGATGGAAGGCCGGGCTGTGGCTGCCGAGTGGGGACACGGATGGGATTTCGGAGGGGACACGGCCTGGGCTGGCAGTGGCACCACAGTGAGTGGCATCCTGAGCGTCCAAACAAACTGCTTCTCGTGTCTTTAACTAAACACCAAGACTCGTGCTTTACAGATTTGATCTGAGGTATTTTGCTCTCTGTTGTCAGTGCATTCTCCAAGGCAAGGACTTGCTTCATCGCCCGCCCACACTGAGACGTTTTCAAGGGGAAATAAAAGTCCTCATCCACGGTGAAAGGTGTGACAGTGTCTATATTTCTATAGGAGAACTGTTCATAGTGAATCACTTCAGAAATCCATGGTAGGAAACTTCTCTGTTCTTCCAGCAGGTTTTTTAAAAGCGCACTAATGGTGATATGTTTTGGTTTATTTCGGATTCACATCCACTTCTCTAAAACGAAACGCTCTTTCACATGCCAATCACTCACCAACATTTTCCTTTGTGAAATGAAAATCATATGTTAATTCTGCTTCCCCCCCTTTTTAATTTGTAGATTGCTAGTTTGACTCTTCCATATGAGCATTAAACCGTGAATAGATGTATTTATTACCAGATAATTCCACGTTTATCACGGGGTCAGGAGGTGAATTTTTCTTGACCCAGGAACACTAATGGCTCTGGGCTGTGGGTCTTCTGCTTTTCCTTCCCATTTCTTTGCAACAGTTTTTACTGCAAAATGTCTCAACAATCACCCTGATGTCTTGTTGCCAAAATACCTTCTCGGGGGGGTCTCTCGGCGGGAGGGTTTGGTTGGTTTGATTCCTGCCATTCCCGAGGCACCGCTGGGAGTGTCGGAGCCAGCACAGGCTTTCCTGGGAACTCATCTCTGCTCCGGGCATTTGTGTATTCCCACGGATATGGTGCGAGCCGATTGTGAGGAAAGGCAAGACAATATGTATATTGTTATCTGTAAAAAAAAAAAAAAAAAAAAAAAAAAAAAAAAAAAAAAAAAAAAAAAAAAAAAAAAAAAAAAAAAAAAAAAAGGAATTAACTGTAGATTATGTGAATGTCCAGTGTCTTTTATTTATATTCTCGCTTTCTCTCTGATGATCAAATACTTCCAGGTTACAAATAAATTTGTCAGCTAAACTTTAACCAGTCTTTTGCTAAATTCACCTCGAAAGCATCAACGTAAGTAAATAAAACATGCTAATCTAAGAGTAAAAGCACTTAAACCTCGATGCCATGATCCAGCAAAGTGCTGAAATGTGCTTTCAATATTTTAATGTTGAAATATCTCTTCCAACAGAGGAGCAAACCCACCGAGGTGGAAAAGCTTCAGAAGAAAAAAATGACATTTTTTAGAGGCTGGCAATCCTTGGATGATCTGAAGGGGATTGCTCTGGGCACACACAGACTTTGATCATGGTCTGGCTGGTTTTGATGGGTCCTGGTTATTTTTTAGCGTTCATCCCAAAGGTGGAAGCAGAACTCTGGGCTGATACAGCAACAGCAAATACAGTCTGATGTTACCTGTCCATGAGCAGAAAGCTGGGAACGTGAAACACGGAGTCAGATACTGGAATATTTCACGGAGAAATCCGAAAGAAAAGGGAAAAAATCCTCAAGGGGTTTAAGTTTGACAGAGCAAATACACATATATTTGTTTGATTTCCATATCTGTCCATACAAACACACATATATATCCAGATATGAACATCTCCTCCACAAATGTCCCCCATCTCTTGCTGTGGGGGCAGCTGTGGGTTCCCATTCCCTCCTTCCCAGGCCTTTGCTCGGCAGGGATGGGATGCTGATGTTCTCCAGAAGGGAACAGGTGCTGATAATATCTGCAGAAGGTTTGGATTTGAGAATTCTAAATCCCTAGAGCTACAGCAGGGAAGGGAAAACCCCACCGTGTGACACCGTGGGTGCAAAAAACACCCCACCAGCTTGGACCTGGGGGTGACACGTGGAAATCTGCTGGTGCCTCTGCTCCTGGGGGATTTTGGAGATGGGGGAAGCTGTGTCTCCTCCAGCCAAGGCAGAAATTTGCCTTGTTTGGGTGAATCTGAGCAGCTTTTCCTTCCTTCTCCAGGAACTGAGTAATAAAGAGACAACTGTTGATCCCAGCCTGTAGGTACATCACAAGGACATTTCTCATGGAAATTTCTGGAGTAAATAGAAAACTGAAGGATTTGAAAAATCAGGTGGCAGAACTTCACCTAAAGAGAAAAGAGCAGTTTGTGCTTTTCAAGATTTCCATGTCTGGAAACACCCTCACCAAAACTGAGGGCAAGTGTTTTGCATCAAAACATTTTGGTGGTTCAAATATTGATAATATTTTCCTACAGAAGACTAAGAAAAAACTTTGGGGACGTTTATTTCCTAAACATAAGGAAATAAGAAGGGAAAGACTGAAATGTGGCTGATTTTGGGGATAATGCTGTTATAAAACCAGCCTAAATAATGTAGCACTTGAACGTGCAGTTTACAGATGTTTCTCTCATCCTTTCCCTCCCTGCAAATAACGGACACTGCTGTCCCTCTCCCCCGGGAATTCCCAGGGGATGGCTGAATTTAAGAAAGGGAGAAATGCAAATCTGCCCCTCTGCCTTCTGTGCTTTGCTCTCAGAGGCAGAACAGGCTGGAAGTTGCCGATGTTTGTGCTCGTCTGAACACACAGAGAGAAGGAGCTTCCCCAGCGCCCTGGTCTCAAATTCAGGGATTGCATTTCAGCCTCTCCTTTCAGGGCTGAGGTTCAAGGATTCCATTAATATAAATGCTTTCTTCCCCTTAAAAAGAAAAAACCAATTTGAAAGAAGCAAATAAAACTCGCACTGTCCGAGTGACTGACAGCTTGTAAAACCCAAACAGAATTAGGAAGGGGGGGGGGGGGGGGGGGGGGGGGGGGGGTTGCACTGCTCAGTTTTCAGGTGATCTTTACAACCTCTGCTGATTTCCCTGAGTGCAAGACATGGGAGGCAGGAAATTTTTGGGTATTCTCAGTGGGGAAAATCTACTGTAATAATTTTTTTTTTTTTCAAACAGCAAATTCACCTTTGTGCCCAAACCTGTGTCACCTGCAGAAATTATCAGGTTTTATGTCAAGCAGTAGAATGTGGGCCAGGTGAAATCCCTCATCCATGGGGAGCAGAGAAGGAGGATGGGGCCAGTTCATCCTCGATTTCCCCTCCAGTGGCTTATCCCAGCTAGGAGCAAAGGGATTCCCACCACCCCTCCTGTCTGACCTCATCTCCCCCTGCCCACACCACAGTCCTTGGGAACAAGGCAGGAAAGCCCCCAGACCCTCCTCTTGCAGCACAGGTAGAGCTGCTGGCTGGGATGAAGGAGAGACCCCAGAGATTTGGACTCAGTAAATACTCCAGCAGAGATGCTGCCTGTTAACAGGCGGCCTGAGCCACCAGCAGCCCAGAGTTCAGCCAAAAACAACCCCCACACCTTTTTTCAGCCCCCTGGTGATTTTTCCACCCAAGTCTGAAGACCATCCCTGTCCCTGCAGGGAGGGCAGGGCCTCTCACTGCCAGAATCTGTCCAGACAAATGTCCTGCATCCCACTCCCACCCAGGCACCGGCCTCTTCCAGGGAGGAAAGTCTCCGAGTCAGCTGGAGGCGAGTAAATCACTCCTGACAGCTACATCTCTACAGGGCAGTTAGAATTAATGTAACAATTTGGCGTTTAATGAAGCAACAACACGCCGGGCTGCGGAGAATGGCTGGGACCTGCTGCAGTCACATTATAATCCCTGCGGGACCCAAACGGCAGCGACTCCATCAGATGCCGACTTGTTAAGCTGAGCGAAGGGCCAGGAGGGGAGAGCAGAGCTGGGAGCGCCTCCAGCTGGGAATGGGCCAGCGTGGGGGCAGCTGAGCGCGGCTCCAGGGACAGCCCCAGCCCCGGGATGGGAATCGCCCCGAGCAGCAGGAGCAGCCCAGGGGATGGCCGGGCACTGCCCGGAGCTGCTGGGCCTGAGCAGGTCGCAGAGATGCTGAATAACGTTGTTCATGTGTCAAAAAAAAATACCGTGTGGTGCTTGTCAGAGGAGGAGAGGAGTAAATCAGCGCAGGGTGGGACTGGCAGGGCGATGTGTTTTCTAAATAAAAACCAGCTCCATCAGGTGCTCTGCACCCAAAAGTCTGATTTCTGCCCGCTGCAGGTATTCCAGCATCTCCAGGATAAGACACTGCGTGGAGGAGGGAGGGAAGGGAAGGGAACCAATGCAAATGGCTTTAGAGACAATCTCCCGTTCCCCCATGTATATACATGGCCACTCGAAGCATTGCAGCAGCTTGGAGGCTTTAAAATAAATCATGCTGTGCTTTTTTTTTTTTTTTTTTTTTTTCTGCTTGCTTTGAAATGAAAGCAACAGCACAAAAATCCAACATCCCCTCACTTGCAGGAGGCTGCAGCTCCTCTCCGGGGCTGGCTGGGGTGTGTTGTGTGTGTGTGGCCATAAAGCTCCACACGTTCTGTTGTGGAGCCTCATGGTCAGCGGCTTTAAGGGCTTGACAGGTTTATAAAGTGCTGAGTGTCCCCGGGGGACTTTGGCACTGTTTGCAGGGAAGATGAAGCGTGCCACATCCAGCTGGTCTGAGCAGGCAGCGGGAAATCTAAATTAATTCAGGAATCGCCGCTGTTTTTTCCGGGGGAGGATGTTGTACTCCAGCTACGGGAATGGCACATGGGAATATTTATTGATGGTGGGATGGGGGGCAAGGGCAGGCTCCCCTCTCTCGGGGTGGTGTAAATTAGGGCAGGGAACAGAAGTGCAAAGGGTGGCCCCAGGGCTGTGCCCCTGCAGGGACAGGGGCTCCCTCCCACACAGACACCCCCAGAGGGCTGGGCAGGGTTTGGGGGGGAAGGTTTATTCCACTTGAAACAGCTAATCTCCTCCAACCTGCCTGGAAAGAGGGATGGGCCTCATCCAGGGCTCTGCAGGTGAGGTCAGAGGGAGGTTATCTAATGGCTCCTGGCTCCCCTTATCCAGGAGCCATCCAGGAGGGATGGTGGTCACCTCCTGGTTAAGGAAGGGCTGAGTTCACGTATCGCTGCACCAGAACCATCACCCTCCCAGGTGCAGTTGGATGGAGGTCTCACAGCCCAAGTGGTGTCTTGTCTGAGGTTGATGAAGCCAAGCCAGGCTGTGTGTGCTGGGCAGAGCCAGGGTGGCAGAAGGGAGCAGTGCTAAAAAGAGGTTTGTTTTCACTGTGCTCTTTGGAAAGTGAAGTTAAACATCCCATGCGGTCTTCGGTGCCCCCCTCGGGCCCTCCTCCAGCAGCACCTGCTCTGATGGCTCTGACCAGTCCAGATTGAGAGCCAAGGGGAGCCTTTGAGCCTCAGTGAGGGAGGATTTGGGCAGCAGACCCCTCTATTTGGGAACTGGGCTCCAGTTGTTGAGTTTATCACATTGAATTGGCTTCATATTATGCGATGCTTTGATGAGAGTGATTGAGAAGGAGCAGAGCCAGGTCCTGCCTGTTCCTTGCCACCAGCAGTGCTTAGCACAGCCTTTTCATTTTCATTTTCTGAACATTCCCTCCTCACCGTGGCCTGTTTCTGACAGGAGGCTGCCACGAACTTCAAAATTAATTTTCCTGGACTATCCTAATCACTCTAGTTGAAACATCCCCTTGTTATGCCTTTATTGGGATTTGGCTCTGGGGGATAAGGGGGTTTTGATGAACCTGCCTGATGTGGCGAAATTAAAACTTATTCTGGTTTTAATTTGTACTAATCATACACTCAGAAATAAAGAATTGGTCCCCCAAGTGTTTTTCTGGACTGGAGGGCCAGGCTCATTTATTTGCAGGGATTAATAAGCTGCACGCTAACTGTGGGATGCTGATATTAGCCATGTCCCAGGACCACACTGATGCCCAGAGCCACTGAAACACAGATTTGGGCAGGTTTTTATCACCAGATTTGCCAACAGAAAAATCGTGAATCTCAGAAAGAGATTCCCTTGTGTGAGTTGAAGCATCTCATTAACTGAGACGAGCACTAATTGACACGCTTTGAGCTGGTGGGGTATTTCTGTCCCGCTTCAATATTAGGGGAAGCAGGTTGTGTCCTGTGTGTGAGTTGAACTTGCAGTGCCATGGGGACAGAACTCACCTGGGAGTCACCTCCTGCTTCCAGCATGGCAGATGTTTTGCTTTCTGAAGACACAAACGCTCAGCAGAGGATGGAAGAAGGGAAAGCCAGAGTGCCTTTTGTTTTTAGGGTCATGTCTGCTCCTGCTGTGAGTTAGTAGAGGAATGGTGTCAAACTTCAGGCTCCCCAGGGACACCTTCCACTGGCCCATGTTGCTCCAAGCCCCCTCCAACGTGGCCTTGAACACTTCCAGGGATGGGAATAGCTCTGTTTAGCTCTGTATGTGCCTGCAGGTGCCTCCTGCCCCAGGTACCTCTGCATGTTGGGGACTGAGTGTGCACACCATGACACTGCCTCTGACTGGGGATGCTCCAGCTATGGGTTGGAAAGTAAAGCCAAGACTTATCTCGGGGATTTTTCTGCTGTCACAGCCCAACCTGGTGGTGATTCTGAGCCTGGAGGTCAAATTCACCTTTGAAAAGCAGAGCTGAAGGCACTCATGCTCGAGGCAGGAGGACACTGGCGGTTAAAACCCCTGGCAGGTTGGGTTTTGGGGAGCTGGGTCACTCCTCACAGCTCAGCCAGCCCCACTAATGAACCAGCTCTCTCTGGAGTCACCTCTCCTCCATCAATTAAAGCCCTTTGGTGTGAAGAGGAATTGAGGAAGGGCTCTTGATGCAGCTCCACTGCCCACAGATGTTACTGAGTATCCATTACGGCCCGTGAAAGCCTTGTCAACATTTTTCCAAGGAAGAATGAAAATGTAAATAACTTTAAAATGATTCAGTGTCACTGTGGTATGGAAAAAGGTCATGCTGCTGGAGACCATTCATCTTTTTGCCGATTTCAAGAGCTTTTTTCCTATTACATTTTTTGAAATTAATGTTTTTAAACATTACCCAAAGTAACGTTAACAATTAGGGGGTTTGTGGGATTGATCGTTATGCAGGCTGGGATTTAAACTGGAGAAGATTTGTTTTAGGTGGTCGTTGCCGAGGGGTTTTAACAGACTTTTTGATTTAGTGCTTATAAAAATGATTGCATGTCTTAATGCAAAGGCAGACCCACGTCCTGAATTCCCATGTAAATATGGGGGGGTGGAGTATTCTTTGGGAATGAGGTTCGGATTATGGAAGAAGAGCTTGTATCTGGATGTAAATGATAAAATACGTGTCTGAGGTGAGACTGAAGGGAGAGGGGCCTTATTTGTGGGTAAGGGATCAGGGGAAACACAGGTTGGAGGCTCTGTTTGCCCTTGTGCCCATAAAGTGCTGCTGTTCAGCACATTTGGAACTCTGTGCTCTGTGGGAAAAAACCCCTCTGAGATCACCGAGTGCCACCATTCACCCAGCACTCAGCCGTGTCCCTGAGCCCCACAGCCCCACGGTTTCGCTTGGAAAGGCTGAGGTAAAGATGCTCTTTGCATCTGTTGCGCTGAGGGCAGCAGTGCCAGCGGTGACAGGCTGTCAGGGGGAGATGGGACGTGGCTCCTGCCCTGGCAGAGCTCAGCCCACCTAACGAGGTGGGCCAAGACCTCCTCGTTAACCCTCTGCTCCAGCTGTCACGGGGCTCATCTCCCCCCCCCGAGGGGGAAAACAGGTGACACTTTGAAGGCTCCCCTGCCCAGGAGGGAGGTTTGGGGAAGGGGGGAAATAGCTGTGCTGTACCAGCAGTGCTTGACCCGCCGAGATGGACTCGCATTTTTCACCTCCCTTGCCCCTGCCACAGCAAGTGTGAGGGAGCAGAGGATGCCACAGCTGGTGCTTTGCATGTAATTTTCACCCTCTTGTTAATGACCTTGCAGGGATTAGCATGGCCTTCTCCATATGCCAGTAGATTATGTCTGTTGGCAGCTGCTGCTACTGGAGCAAAATGGGATAGTTTTCATTAGGAGTGCTTGACACTGGGCTGCCCTGGGTGTCGTCAATCCTAAACTGTCAGTGCCGGTGAATAAAGCAGCGTACAGATGTGATTTATTAGATGTGCTGCTGCTCGGCTGAAAATGTGGCATTTCCAAGTCAGCAAGGTCTTGCAGAAGTGTGAAAGGGATCTTCTTGCTCTTCCCTACGCGCTCACCCTTCCACCCACGGGCTCTGTGGGGATGGATGGCAACACTGGGTGGAAAATCCACCCTGAAATGGTTGAGGGACACGAGGAGTGGGATAAAATAACTCCCTGTGCTGCTCAGTGTAGCTACTCACTAGTAAATACATGCGTGTTTGTTTTTATTTTATTTTTTTTTTATCTTATTTTAATTTTTTTAGCAGCTTTAACTTGCAAATATGTTTTGAAAGAGAATTTCTGTCCGACTTGGATAAGGGATGGGAGAAGCAGGCTCCGTTCCTCAGCTTTGGAACACGTCTTGACTTTGAAATGATTTAATTTTGATGATTAAGAAAATATTCACATTTACCACACAGACCTCTCCCCCTCTAATTCGAGCAGTGCAGAGGGAATTCGGGTTTCGGTATCATTTTACTCCTGTAACTGAATCAGGGGCATATCCTGAATTATTTTTGGAGTCTGAGGGGGGCACAGTTTCTGGGGTGCAGGGCAGGGGGTGGCAGCTGGGTGAGGGAGGGATGCTGCAGAGGCTTCCCTGGGAGGAACCAGGCTCTCTGTGTTCTGCAAGGTTATTAATCCCCTGTTTATCCTGTTTTAAAATAAGCAGTTTAAAGGAGGCTGTCAAGATGATAGGCCACAAATCCATGTCATTCGTTTGATTTGCAACAGCAAAGCTGAACCCTTCGTGTGTCCCTCCCTTAGCACGAGGGGGGTTGTGCTCCCCAGACTCGTCAGGAATATCCCAGCCCATCCTGGCTGGAGGGACCCGCTCCTTAGGCTGGAATGCTCATTTGGAAGGGCCAGGGACTCTCCCTGGGAGCTCCCAGACAGCCACTCACGGGGTTCAGGAGTGCTCTTTGGGGCTGTGCCCACCTGACAGACCCATCTGTCACTGGTGGATTGACCAGCAGACCTGGGGAAGGGCTCCAGTCCCGGAACCCCTCACTCTGGTGCTGCTCCCAAGAGCAGACCCAGCAGCCCTTCTGAGCAGAACAGCCTCATTATTGCCATTTAACCACTTGAAGACTCTCTTTGTAAGTTCAGTAGCCCCAGTTCACTATTTAAGGCGTGTCAGGGGAGGATTAACAGCCATGCTAATAACCAGGTATGATTCATCTTCTGTAAATATGTCTCTTATCATCAGTGGGTAATTACTTCATGAGAAATGGTTCTGATTAAATCTAAATTAATAGTGTATATGGAAGATTTGGTTTAAAAGTGGGGACGTAAAGTGAATTTTCCTCATTTATTGCAGTACAAAAGCTTGTGGCAGAGCTGGATGAACCCAAATACCCAACAGGCACAACTGAAAAAAAGGACAAATTTGGATCAAAAGAATTTCTTGGCACGCAGTAGCTTGAAAACACATCCAAATATTGCCTGTGGGCAAAGCTCCTGGTGCCCTGGGGCTGAGGGGGGTCTTTGGGCAGGTCTGGATGAGCTGGGCACTGCAGGGGGGGTCATTTTGTGCCCCAGGGACAGGGGGTGGGGGCTGCAGGTGCCTGGGGAGCAACTTACTGTGAGCCCACAGAGATTTCCTAGTCAGAAGATGACCCAGGGGAGTGGTGAAAGGGTGTGGACAGGGGATGATGAATGAGGGAGGAGGGGAAAGAAAAAAAAAAAAAAAAAAGATACAAGAATGGAGAATGTAAAAAGAAGTGCTTGAACTCCAGCTGTGGCAGAGTTACACCCCAGATGGGCTGGACTTGTGCATTCAGCAGCAGGAATAAAACATCTCCCTGGACAATCAGAGGCAGGATGGCACAGACAGTTCTCTCTATCTGGCAAAATAATCCAGGTTAGCCAACAGGGAGAGTTCTGAAACACCCAGGAGGTAAATCGAACAGTCTATCATCTGCAAACCAAACTCCAATCCCAAATAAAGGCAGAATAAAAAGTAATGATCAGAGCTATTCAGTTCCCTGGTAAAGAAGGGTCATTCAGAAGATAAAAACCTGAACAACCTGATGGCTCTGCTGCCAAATGGACAAAAATCAGGGGAGTGCAGAGAATATCAATTTTTTTTTCATTAAACTAGGAATTCTATTAGCTAAAATAAAGAGATATTTGAATATAATTATATTTTGAATATAGAAATTTATAGTCGTGGTAGAAAAGTCTCATTGCTTCCCCCCTCCACTTCCATTCTGTTCTCATTAGAGAAAAGCTGGCTCCAAAGTTTAGCTAATTATTTAGATTACTGATGTTTTCAGCAAGGCTTCCATTCTCCTGATATTACAAGTCTAAATTAGAAAGAGAATTTAACACACTGTTTGTCAACACCTCTTAAGTATGATGAGATTCTGGCATAGTTGATGTTCTTGAAACCTGCAGCATTCAGGGATGATGCTCCAAACACTCCCCTTCCCAGAATTTGGCACGTGACATTCCCATAGTGCAGTTTTAGAGGCTCTGCAGTACGAGTTATCAGGAATTAGAATTATTCTAACTACTTGTTAGAGTGAGTGGGTGGGGAAAAAAACCACAATTCCCAAATCCTGGAGACTCTCCCTGGGGCACTGGCAGGTTAAAGCCAAGTCCCTGGGTAGAAGCAGGACCAGAGGGTTCAAGCTCCTTTCCAAACCACCCAGGGAACACAAGAGTTACTGGGATGCTCCTGATTCCTGACTAGATTTTTTTTAATGAAGTGCAAGTCTGTGACCAGAAGACACTAAAAAGCAATTGCATTAAATCAAGAACCACAGCTGACTTTATGGATTGTTTATGGGATCTTTCTTTTATTAATTCTTTATCCTTTAATATTATAAAGGATTTGTGTCTACAATAAATAATGTAAAGTTACATTACATCCTCTTTGGCTTAAAATTTTAATATTCCTATTGCCCATGTCCATAAAGAAATTGTATTTGAGGTCATTGCATATGTATAGCTGGAGCCATAACCCTAATGGAATTACTATTCAAGCAGAGGCAAGATTAGTATGAACGCCAAGAAACTACCCTTCTGTCAGGGGAAAAGGTAAAAGTTCAGAGTTCAGCTTGCATCCAAATTATTTATCTCCCTAATAACTTAATAGATTGAATATATTACTTGTCAGTGACCTTGATGTACAACAATAAAGACCCCTTGGTAGTGTCAGAAAATATATGAGACTATAATAAGTAGTACTTATGTAGGGGAATAAAAACATATTCTTTATGGTAATGAAGTCTCTTCCCCCAAGGACACCACAAGGACATGAAACCGTGTAAATATAAACACCAGCTTGTGTTTAGTTATAGCCAGACAGTGGATTCTCTCCTAAAATCAGTGGAATTGCTGCTGGTGTGGGAAGCTGCATCCTGCAGATGCCCTGATGGTGCCACTGGTCCCTCCACACACGGTGAGGGGTGGATTGTGCCCTTTGCTGCTTGTCCACTCACGTGTTACATCCCACCCTACAGCCATTCTCTGCAGGGAGTTAGTCCCTTGCTTTTTCACACTTCCTGCCACTTCTAATTATTTCCCCTCTGGATCATCCTAAGCATTTAAAAGAATCATTTCAATTCGAGTTTAGGACCAGAGGTGATACTGTAAATCGGCCTGTTGTAAACATGCCTAAAAATAGGGAGGTGATTTCCCCACGTGCCGTGGTCCCTGGAGCAGAGCAGCACAGTGTCTCTATTTCCCTCTGTTTCCATGTCTATTTTTCAAGGCTTCGCAGGATCTAAAGGGGAAAACAATAAGCCCTCGAAGGATATTGTTCTTTAATAAAGCTTATGATTATGGATTTCTTCTATTTCCTCAGCAGGCACAGGATCACCGTTAATGTACTCAAATGGAATGAGTCTCTCCCCTTTAATAGGTCATTTTAATCATATATTTAAAGTTTTCCTTGGAGATAGACGGGGAGGGGAAGAGAGGAAGGAAAGGAACTTATTTGATCTGTTTGATGTCTTTCAATTAATCCTCCCAGCGTGCCCAGCCGTGGTGTCTATGCCAAGCTGGGCAGAGCAGCTGGCTCTGATCCACACCAGGATCTCACCTCCTGGGATACCTGGAGGAATTCCCACCGGGTGGGAATTTGAAAGAGTTACAGAAAGCAAGGTGGTGTCGAGGTCCCTGAAGTCACCAGTTCTTTCTTCCTCCATCAGCACAGCCGCAGGGCCCCCCAAAAATCCCAAGACCCAACCCTGCAGGCTCATCCCTGCTCCCAGAAATCCCAGTGGAGCTGGCACGTCTGGGCTCCCCTTCCCCGGCCGCTCCTCCCGGCAGCCTCGCGGTTCTGATTGTATTTATGGCCACTTAATCTGTGCTTGCAGCCAGGATCAAATATATCTCCAAGTATTGATCAGCTTTAGGCTGATAGAAGTTCAAGCTCACGAGGTCTCGGTCTTTGACCCTCAAATAGGATATGAATCTCAATCCAATAGACTGATATTCACACGCAGTCGCTGCCCAGGGTTGCAGGCTGAGAGGGAAAAATCAATGGAGAGTGCTAATGATTCACAATTTATAGGAGCAGCTGCCATTTTAATATTAGAATAAATGTTATATTGCAAAGGGATGGGAACATAGGTGGTGGCACGGAAAATATTTCTTTTGCAGCCTTTTCTGTGAGGAAATGATGTGCGCAGGATTTTATGAAGTATAATTTATTGGCCTCATTTAGGCTTATAATTTAAAACTCCTTACGAAAAAGGTATTTAACTAGAGTGGATTGGGTAGGAAAAGCAAGGGCAGAGCTGGCTGGCTTAGAGTGCTCCAAGCACGTGCTGGTGGGGAAAAGGAAGCAATATCCTAATACATGAGATTGGATGGAGGAATTCCCCTTCTGCTTAAACAGCCCTGCAGCATCTGGCAGCAGAGAGGCCCCATGCTTTGCTCTGGCTCTTCAGGGCACACTTGTAAATGAAAATACAGGTATTGAACATGCTGAGGAGGTACACGGAGCACATTAAGATTAAATAAGGGGTCGTGTCAGAGCGGAATGGCAGGGCAGAAACTCTGCTGAACCGGGGTGTGAACTGCACATTTCTTCTCAGTCCGTGTGTAGTAAGTCTTCACCTGAAAGTCCAGCTCACAGGGCACTATTTCAGTGTGTAATAATGGTTTTCACTGTGGGGATGCAAATGGTAAAAGGATTTTCAGTACAAAGAACCCAGGCTTTTTAGAACAGACAAGGAAAGATGGAAATCCTACATCAAACCCACGATTTATGGCATCTGTTTTGGCCATCTCTGTATTTATTTTTTTATAGAAGTGAAAAGAACTTAAATAATTCATCTGCCTGAGAGCTCATAACTCTCTGGCCTGTGTAGAATATGTTTCATATATCTCATAACCTGGAGCCTATTGACAAACTGTATGAAAAATAACAGCCCTTTCACTTGCAAAAGCAAAATCCAATTTATTGATTGTGATAGTCTGAATAATGGCATTTCTATGGACCAAAAGGTATTGCCCAAACAGGTTAGAGTTTACTTAACTCAGGGCGTGAAATGTCCCCTGCACACCTTCATAAACCCAAAATGTGCTTGCTGTTTCTCCTTCCTTGGTCATACTGCACCGAGAGCAAACTATTGAACCTGTAATGGAATTAAACACGAGATCTTTGAGGGGCTGGGTGGGGGTGAGGGGAGGGGCAAACCCAGGGCATGAACACATCTTTTTTAGTCTGAGAAGACACAGCACAGGCTCATCCACACAGCTGCTCTGGTAACCCTTAGAGCTACAGGGGTTCCCAGTTCTCCTGCTGACAGACTGCAAGTCCTAAAGTCTGCACCCCAGTTTGATCCTTGAACTATCTGCATCTTAGGGTGGGTCTGCTCCAGAATCCTAAATCTGTACTTTCTCCCCATCTTGACAGATTTCTGATTTCCTTTGTGGTTTGGTTTTTTTGTTTTGTTTTGTTTTGTTTTGTTTTGTTTTTCTCGGTCCCTGTTAGATTCCCTCTTATTGGGCAGCCAAGAGACTGTTACAGCATCATAAAATCCTGAGAACCCTTCCCCATCAATCCTGCCCGTTGGAAAACGTTGTTCTCCAATCCCAGTCTTGCATACATTCTGTCCTTTAATTCACAAATGCTTAAATAGGGGCCTAAGAGATCCCAACCGTGTCTTTTTACATAATGAAATTACAAGGAGCGATACGTTGCCACCATCCATAAACTTATTGTGCACTTTACATAAAATTCAGATGGGTGGCTCTGCATGAATGCAGATTTCACATTTTCGACTTTAATAAAGAAATGACTAGAGTGCTGGAAGGGCTGGATGGTCAATGCAGATCCCGGGGGCTATAAATCTGAGAGGCTGTGATTTGTTGTTCTTTGCTCACAATAAATTAAGCCTTTCCTGATGGAAAGGTTGGCTCCATTTGTAGCAGTTTAGGTCACAGTGTTTGCACAAAGATGTGCTGGGTCTGATGAGGAGGGAGAATATCTTCATTTTCTCCAGCTCCTGGACTGGAACACAGCTCAGGCTGTGCAGCAGGTTTTCAAGGGAGGGTAGCAGAGGGAGATGATTTTTGACTGAGGGCTGATCGCATTTTAAAGGCTTTTTAAGTGTTTCTTGGAGGTTTTTTTACCTGGATGAAGCAGTGGTTTAACCAACAGGGCTGGGTGCAGGTGTGATTTGGGTGGCCCAGCCAGCAGCTTTGTCCCCATTCCCTGGCCAGAAAGAGCAGTTTTCAGGGAAAAAAAAGAAAGGCAGGGCAGCACTGTGTCCTGGGTAAAGGCTGTCCACATTGACCTGGCATGGCAGAGACTCGTGGGCATTAGACAACTAAAATAATGTCATTTCACCTCCACCCCTAGTAAAAAGTGTCCCAAATTGCTACTTAGTGGAGTCTCTTCTGGGTAAGGAATAAGGTGATACCCAGGGTCTGGTGAAGCAAAAAGTATTACTGTTTCAACCATGAAATCATTTAAAAACAAATCATTTCAAAGTGCTTAAGTCTGTCACGTCTGGTGTGAAGGATGATTTAGTTGATAGTTGCTTATAATTTTCCATTAAGGAAAAAATAATCGCTATTCCTAGGTTTTTTTTTCCTCATCAAGATTTAAACCTTCTTTCAGCCAGGAATAAAAACATTCTTGCCATTGAACAAGACAAAGGGCTGTTAAGTTGAAATAGCAGCTCATTGAGAAACAATCTCAAAACCAACCAAACATGAGAAAATCAGACATAACTGCTGATAAATTGGCACTTAACCTTTTCCTGGAGATGCCTGTGCTGGAAACAGAATTATTCCAATATCTGCACACTAGATACAGGTGCCTGTGGATGTGAGAATGTACAGCTGCTTAAGAATTCACTAAACAGCTCAGGGATATTGGTATTAACTTTACCACCTTAAAACATAAGGAGTTCAATCTCTTCTGTCACATTATTGTAACACAGGATGGGTAGGTGTGGGTGGCTCATTCCAAATCTGCTCTGCCTAAATATTGGGTGAGGAAAACAAATTTTGTTCCAGCGAGGAGTATATATCAAATTTAATACTCAAGTGGCCAGGTCAGCCCGGAATTCCCTCTCCCAGAGAGGCAGTGCTGTCAATTGGATGGTAACCTGTGTTAGATCCCATATGCTCTCTGAACTTCAGTTCAGGAGAAGTTTCACCTTGACCCTCAGCCTGTGCTGAGGGGTCTGGCCAGGTGGGTGATCCCTGCCAAGGCTTTCAGGGCTCTCCTAAAATTCCCTGACTCGAGTCTTGTGCAAAGCTGAGCTCTGCCCAGCAGGTGCTGACATGGCAAAGCCTGCCCTGCATTTTGGTTCTGGCCAAAAGCTTTGCCCGTGAATTGCCAGGTGGTACTCGCTGAGGGAGCCAACCTTTCTGACATCACCACAGCAAGAATGGGTGGATTAAAACACAAAATCAGAGGAAAAACAAGAAACCTGAGCTGGTACCTATGAAATGTATGTTAACTTCTTGTGCCCCCAGCGCCCAGGGAGAGCTGCTCTGACCTCTGTAGCCTGAACATTCCTGCAGTGCCGACACAAAGCACCTGACAGACTGTCCCAAGCACAGCCTGAACTTGAGGGGAATTGCTTTTGCTGAACAGCGATTATAATTCCTGCTGTATATCCAGATTTTGACAAGTAAATCTCATATTTTAAACACAGGATTAAAAATTTTTATTACTACAGTGGGGATTAAGTAGTAAAGCCTCAGAATGTAAGTCTGCAAAGTAGAAAACAGGAAAATAAAGTGCAATGTATTGTTCAAAATAACTCGGGCTTAACCCTCTGTCCCCCGGTTCAGACCCAGATTGTGATCAGCACAGGCCTGTGACAATTATCCACGGGGCTCCTGTGACATTTCACGGGACAGGTAGGGGATATGGAATTTCTCCCTGTTGTTTTTTTTCAAATCCCTCCATTTCCAGCCTTGGCTGCACCCTGATGCTCAGAAATAACAGTGGCATTGAGTGGCATCCCAATGAGAAACCCAAGCCAGCTGGGCTCCTCTGCTGCTCTGACTTGGCTGATTCCAAAGCACCTCATTCCCCTTCCTGCTTGTTTGTTTTCAAATGGAAGTCTCATTATTGATACTTCCATTGTGAAAGTGCAGCAAATACAAAAACTTAGCAGCTGAAAAGCTTTTCGAGCCTTTGGGAGCCAGCAGAAGCCTGGCCCTTGTCCTCAGTGAGCCTGGGATTTTACCCAAAACGCTTAATTTTGAACCTGCTCCCCGGAAGGATGATGTTGGAGGGAAGCAGAGGAGCTGCAAAGTGTGGCTTCTGTTTCCTCAAAAACCTCCCTTTCATAAAATGATGGATAATAATGTTTCTCTACCTGTCAGGTGGGAGTTGAGTTCATCTGTGGCTAGCAGGACATTCGAAACCCTTGGCTGAAAGGTGTTACGGAGGTGGAAACAGTAATTCTTCCAGGGTGATTTTGAATACATGAATTTAGAGGCTGCCACCTCCCACCTTGAGCTTCAGAAAGTGAACTCACAAAAGGCACTGCTGAAATTTCCCCCCAAAATATTCCCATCCAGAATAACCAAACACTGAACTTTACCACAGGGAAAACTGTAGCTGAAACACGTGCCAGTAGTAAACAACTAATGGAAAAAAAATTAGATTTTTTTATGAATAAGGGAACTGTTTATTATGTCTTTGCTCCTCTCCCTGAGCTCACAGAGCTGATAAATAGCATTTTCCACAGCAGTGTTGGGGATCAGCAGCCACTGGGCTCAGGATCGTGGGAGAATTTAGAATTTGGTGCTGAGGTATATGATGCAAAACTGTCAAACCAACAGCTCCTGCTGTTCCCAGGATTTGGCTCTTTCCACCAATATTATTTTTCTGAACAACTAATGAACCCCCAATTAGCTGTTCTTTAGGCTACAGGCATAATCCTAATTCTCATGAACCTGAAATCTTTACTCTGGGCTCTTCCAGACAGTGAAGACCAGCTTCTGACCAGCTTTTTAATTTTCCAAATGAACATTCCTGTATCTCCAGCAAGGCTGTATGAGGTTTTGATTTGATTCCAGAATTAAAAGTGAAATGGTTGATAAACATAAGCCTTCAGAGGTTCCCCTGCTTTGCTAAGGGGGGTAAATCCATCTAATCACAGGTTAATTACCAGCTATTTTCACACTACCTTAAAAAACTTGAAAAACAAATCAATGTGTAATAAATGATTTATGTGTGTCCAATAATTAAAACCTGAATGCTCAGCACTTACCAACTTACCAGGCTGGAACTGTCAGAAGATGCTATTTCATTCTAGCAGCACCAGGTTTTATACAACCCCCTGATTTCTGCACAAGGAAATAAAATTATTGAACATACAATTATTTAAACCCTCCCTGTGCTAAGGAGATGTAACAGTTGTTGGCATAATAAACTAATGCAGTTATTTTGCTTACTGGCACTCTCAGCCACATTCCTGTTTTTCCAGACAAGGAACACACAGACCTGGCTATACCAAACACAAAGGCAGCTGCAGGCAGGGATGGAGGTCATTCTGGGGCCAGAGAAATTTGAAGTTTTAATTTCCATGTAATTTTAGCTGCCTTCTGATACAGTTCTTAATTAACTGGCAAATCTGTCTTTTCATTTCCACCGAAATGTGTTGACAGTGCATTCTGACTTGGCTTGTAATCTGCTATTTTCCCTTTGCTGTAACCAGTACAGAGGTGCCACAGGTGCCACCAAAAAGAACTTTTCTTTATCCCACATAATTAATTGCCTCTCCATCTCCATTCCACTATATAATCAGTGTTTTAAAATAATCTAGAAGGCACTGGAGTGAGTGGGAAGAGAAGGTGTGAAGCCTAAAGTAATTCTTCAACACGAAGGACTTAGCTTTGTTCACAATTTATTTTACTAGATCCAGCAGTTGTAACCCAGACACTGAAATTCAGAGGCGGTTCTGGATGCTGTTGCTGGAGCTGAGGCTCAGGTCAGCTGGAATGAAAAAGCTGATGGAAAAATTTCCAGTTCAGCCAGCCTTTATGTCCAGGGGATGACTGGGTCGTGCTCACCGTGGGGGTACAGCCACACAGCTACACAGCCCTTCAGATCCCTCCTACACACAGGATGGGGCTGAATGAAGCTGTTCAACAGGTTGACTCCGTACTGCTTCTCGTGTCAACCCTACAAGTACTTTGTGATAAATAATAGATAAATACCGGAGGATAATGTTGCTCCTCTGCTGTGAATTGCACGCAGCTTTTATCATCTCTTAAAGCAGGCTGTGTCGTGGGGCTGTTGGGTAAAAGCTCTGGGATTTGGCACAACAGAAGGAAAGAACAAAAGATGACAGAAAAGGTAAATGAAGGTTACAGTTTTTGTTAATTAACTTCCTTCTTGGCCTTTACTTTCACTCCTGCCAGAAATCCAATTCCTGCTTTGTCCATAAAGCCCTGTAGTCACAGATGACTGATCCTGGGGGGAGTTTATGTTACATTTAAGATTAACATAATGCCACAGGTAAGCCAGAGGTAATGAGTTTGGAGCCACTCCCTGAGCAGCTGGGCAAGGAAAGATGGAGAGAATTGGGATTGTTCAGCCTGGAGAAGAGGCGGCTTGGGGTGACCTAATTGTGACCTGAAGGGAGCCTACAAGAAGGATTGAGAGGGACTGTTTACAAGGGCATTTAGTGACAGGACAAGAGGGAAGAACTCCATAATGAGAGTAGGTTTAGATTGGATTTTAGGAAGGAATTGTTCTCTGCGAGGGTGGTGAGGCGCTGGCACAGGTTGCCCAGAGAAGCTGAGGCTGCCCCATCCCTGGAAGAGTCCAAGGCCAGGTTGGACAGGGCTTGGAGCAACGTGGGATAGTGGAAGGTGTCCCTGGCCATGGAACGGGTTGGAACAAGATGATCTTTAAGGTCCTTTCCAACCTAAACTATTCTGTGATTGTACGATTCTGTGAACTCCATTGCCAAGTCTAGTGGGGCCTGATTATTCAGCAGTAATGAATCACAGAATATCCTGAGTTGGAAGGGACGCACAAGGATCCTCCAGTCCAACTCTTAGCCCTGCACAGGACACTCCAACCATTCCACCCTGTCCCTCAGAACGTTGTCCAAACCCTCCTTGAGCTCTGGCAGCCTTGGGGCCGTGACCACTGCCCTGGGGAGCCTGGTCAGTGCCCAATCACCCTCTGAAGGAAGAACTTATTCCTGACATGCAACCTAACCCTCCCCTGACACAGCTTCAGGCCATTCCCTCAGGTCCTGCCACTGACCACTAGTGCTGCCCCTCCGTGTCCCCTCAGGAAGAAGTTAATGAAGGCAGGACGCAAAATGGGGAGTGGAAGGGACAGGGCAGCACAGGAGAGAGCAGGGACAGGTGGATGCGAGGCGGAAATGGGGGTTTTGGAGGCTGGAATGAAACAGAGAGAGCCGCATGCGGAGAGAAATGGTGCAGCCCCCACCTTTCCCTCAGCCCTGAGGGGCCGCCCCCCGCCATTCCCCTCAGAGTTCCCGCCTTAACGGTCCCTCAGGCTCTGGCGCCCCCTGTCGGCGCCAGCCCCGCGCTCCCCTCACGGATCGATCCCGCTCCATTACGCGGGGCCAAACCTCGGGGTTTTTTAGAGCAGGTTCACCAAATTGTCAATTAAGTGCAAATCAATCCCCGGCCATTTATCACTGTGTTAATCCGGCCGCGCGCTGCGAGGCGAGAAATCGATCTGCTCCGTGTCACCGGGGAGCAATCGCGGCGCGCTGGCAGCCCGGCAGCTGCCGGATCAGGGCAACTGCGGAAATTTATAATCCCGGAGAAAAATTGCTACTTGCCAAGAGGCACATTAAGGAAGTTGGGGAAGTTGAGTGTGTGCAGGGGGAAGGGGATGTGACAAAGAGGCTGTGCAGGGAGACCCGGCTCCGGAGGGGACCATCCAGGAGACTGAGGCCTGAGGAGCTGCTGATCTATTGAGGAGATAAATAAAGGTTATTGTTAACTCGGATCAATGAGTTAATATGTGAGGGTTCGAGGGCATGGTGAGGGTGGGCATGGGTCTCCTGCTCATCAGGAGCCCCTGTTTGACTCCAGTCTGGGGAATCATAAAGTGAGGCAACAAAGTCTCTTCTCCCAGGAAACAGGTGACAGGCTGTGTCTCTTGGATATTAGGAAAAATTTCTTCATGGAAAGGATTTCAAAGTATTGAAACAGTGTGGCCTGAGAAGTACTTGAGTCAGCATCCCTGGAAGAGCTGAAAAAATGTGGATGTAGCACTTGGGGACATGGGTTAGTGGCGAACATTGTGGGGCTGGGTTGATCATGGAATAATTTGTGTTGGAAGGGACATTAAAGATTACCCAGTTCCACCTGCTGCCACGGGCAGAGACACCTTCCACTAGCCCAGGTTGCTCCAAGCCCCGTCCAGCCTGGCCTTGGACACTTCCAGGGATGGAGCAGCCACAGCTTCTCTGGGCAACCTGTGCCAGGGCCTCCCCACATTCCCTGGGAAGGATTTCTTCCCAATATCTCATCGAAACCTACATTTTTTCAGCTTGAAGCCATTCCCCCTTTTCTTGTCACCACACGGTCTTGTAAAAAGTCCCTCTCCATATTCCTTGTAGGATCCCTTCAGGTATGTTTGGACTTGATGATCTTGGAGGTCTTTTCCAACCTTAATGGTTCCATGATTCCATGGTCACCATGGCTGTTTTTTTAAAATGCTCAGAAAAAAAAAAACACCCTAAAAACCCCCTAACTTTGCAAGGAAATAAAGCATCTCAATTATCCTTATGTGGAGCTCCCAGAATTGCTGGAAAAGGTGTCAAAATGCCTTCCCTGGAGGTTTGCCAAAGGTCAGCACGGGAAGAGCCAGTTCTGGGAGAGTTCACCAAGAGAAGTGACTATTGGGGAGCTCATTTCTTGAGCTTTCTTTAGGGTCTTACTCAATGCAAAGCTTGAAATCATAAACACAAGCCAAGAGCTGGGGAATTAAAATGGTTGAGGTGATTATTAGCTTAAAGAGGTGAAGAGTTATTTCCTCTGGAAGAGAATTGCGGTGTGCTGGATGTGGAGCTGTGCCTCTGGAGATGAGGGGTCCTGGCCTGACCCTGCCGCAGGAATTTGGGGTTGTGGTTTCTCATTTCACAGCTGAGGTTGAAAAAAAAAAAACTTCCTCTGGCTGCTTTTGGGGGATGGCAGAGTAACTGTGCTTTCATATCAGCTGGGTTCCCCTGGTGCAGTATTGAGAATAAAAGAGCAACTCAACTCATAAAGGGAAATTAAACCAGATAAGAAAAAGTGTAGTTAGAACCCTTGAGGTTTTCATATCTGCAATTTTCACAGCTGTGTTTCAATATGAACCAAACTGAAACCTGCCATTAGGTGTCTTAGCTTGCCCCTTGCCAGAATCATAATTGGGAAGGTGCAGTTTTCTTGCAGAAAGGAAATCTCTGTCCAGTCAAGATTTGCAGGTTTTGGCAATGCCAGCAATCTGGCTGTAGATGAAAACAAAATCTGCTGAAAATATCATTGAGCTGTTCGGAAACTGCTGTATTTCAACTAAAGGAAAAGGTACTTGCAAGCTTCTCCTGCCACTTGGATGCTCTTTATCCATAATGCTGTGCAGTTATTTGGGTTAATGGGAGGAGAGTCACGTGGATCTTCTCACTTCCAGCAACTTTCATTAGAACAAAATAAATAATATTGAAAAGGAATCAACCCCTGCTGAGGGGTGTGTGTGTGTGTGTGTGTGTGTGTTACATTTTTCTTGTAAAATCTGCTAAAATATCACTCAGAATCAGGTTGGTTGGTCTTGGTTCCCAGATTAAGGAATTAAAGATCGACTAAACTCTTCTCAAGTATTTAAGAAACGAACCATCTGTATAAGAATCTAGGACAGATTACACTTAACCTTATTCTGAAGCAAGAGATTAAGATGAGAACAGCTACTGTAATTAAGATGCTGCAGATGCTGTTCACTAAATATTCAGCAAAGGAGATCCTGGAACCTTGTGCTGCAAGAGAGGGAAAAATAACACAGGCTCCTTTCTAAAAGAGCCTCAATATTTTGTGAATATTGTCTCGCTCCAGTCATTTTTCACTGAACCTGGTAAATTTTCACGGGCTGGTGATTCACTGCTGGGCTCACTTCCCGTGGGCTGTGCTGATGTTCCCTACTGAAGCCTTTAAAATCAGGTCAGGTGTCTGCTGAAAGGTCGTTCTCTTACCTAACAGCGGCAAAAATGTCTGGAAAAGGGCTTTATTCCTTTTGTGGGAGGTTACAGGAAAAGGGCAGGCTGCTCCAGCCCAGCTTTACAGCTTGTTTTGGGATTCCCAGCTACAACCCATCCTTCTCTCACCTTTTTCTGGGCAAAATTTACAATCCCTAAGAGAGGCTATGACTCAGGAGTAAGGAACCCTTGGAATTAAGACAGAAAGAGGGTTGGTTTGGGTTTTTTGAGGGCTTTTTGGGTCTTTTTTTTATTAGTTCTCAGTTTTTAAAGGTTATCCTGAAGCCTTTCTTGAAAGCAAAGTAAATAATCAAGTGACAGCATAAAATACTACGTGCCTCGTGTAGAATCTGTTTATCTTGTATTTTCCTGCACAAAAGGACTTCTTGTTGATGCCTGCAAGGAGTCCAGGCTCTTCCTAACCCTGAGTCCCTGGATATTGCCCATTCAGGGGTTTTTCAGGGATGCACATGCAAGCCATTTTCTCGCTGACCTTTGTATCTGACAGCTCAGGGAAGATTTTTGGCTACGAGGACTAGTGGTCAGAAGGTGAAATACCAGAGCATCAACCTAACTGGCCCCGAGAAAACCTGGAGCAGCGATGTGGTTCCCACTGGGAAGCCCAGGCCTGGAAGTGAGCAGATCATTCCCAGGGTCTCCCCTGTAAATCGTGTCCTAAACTCATCAGTCTGGTGCTTAATGAAGTGTTTATTATCCAGGAGGCTTCCAAATGGTACGAGTAGGAGAGAACTAAATCCCTGACAGTCTTCCAGCAACTGGGGCTCCCAAACGAGGTGGGAGGTAGGAATAAAGTCATCCAGGATGGTTTTTATAAAACTTATTTACCAGCACAGATCTAACTATTATTAGTAAGAATTTTCTTTTGCTTTCCAAGGGGGAGATTTTTATTAAAAAAAAAAAAAAAAAGAGAAAAGACACTGCGGTGTTCCCTGAAGGAACTGAAGTTATTTGTCCATCCTGCCTGTGCTTTGAGGATGTTTTCCCAGCCAGGCCTTGATCTGTGCTCACCAGCCAGACCTTGGCTGTTCCAAAAGCCTCACCTGAAAGGAGGGGGGGAACCTCCTCAGAATGTTATCTGCGCTTAATAAAAAGCAACACATTTGAAAGTGCTCCAGAAATGAGTTGTGCATTATTTAAAAGGGGAAGAGTATTACTGCCTTCCCTGGATCTTGCTCCTCTTACCTATCAGATTTTTTTTTTTTTCCCTGGGATGGCAGGGAGTTGCTTAAAATGAAAAATTGATCCCGATGAACAGCTGAAAACTGGTTTGCATAAGTCACAGTTATTATTCAGATATTACAATGCAAGCCAGTGAGACCCATGAATACTCTCATGGAAGCATTTAAATATAAAAGCTTAGCACTTCCAACCCCAAACAATCCCTGCAGCCTGCCAACAAACGAGAATCTTACTGGAATACACATAAATCATCTTGTTTCTGACAAATCCTGAAGAAGCAGGGGGAGGGGGAACAGAATCCCTTGCTAATTCCCCCAAGCTGCTGTTTATTGAAATTAGGCAGCAAGGATAAACTATAGCTGGATCAATAATTATCTGTCTAATATAATCAAGTGCCTCCTATGAGAGTCTGTCGTTAAGCACAACTTCCTGCCAAACCCTTGGACGATGTTTCATGCAAAGAGCCATCAGGCAGCTCAAATGCCGGGAATGCCAACTAGGAGGTGTCCTGCTGGATCTCCGTTCAGGAGAGGGGAGCTCCCTTCAGCCCTTGCTTTGTGCTGCTGCTCCCACGGCTCCTCTCGTTGTTCGCATCCTGGAGGGGCAGCACAAACAGGTGGGGAGAGACAGGTGAAGTCTGGACTCACAGGCTCCGAATCACCCTGATCCCGCAGCAGGAGCAGCAAGGCAGGAGCAGACAATCCCTTCAACTAACACAGAGTGCTCATTTTTTTAATATGTGGGGTTTTTTGTGTGTGTTGCAACCTTTTTGTTCAGCCCATTCCTGCTCCAAGTCTGGATTGTCCTGCCACCAGCCTGCTCTCTCCGAGGGGTAGATTCGAAAACCTGTTCCTGGGTGCTCTGACAGAGATCAGCTTTTATCTGCAGAGAAACAGGGAGTGCAGCTGTGAGTCCTGGAGCACAGCCCACCGAACCAGCATTCCAACCCAAACAAATGAACTGCGAGATAGAAATTAGCAGGAAACATTTCCTACAGCGGGAAAATGAAGGGCAGAACCCATGTTGCCATATTCTGCCCACGAAGCCCTGGCGGTTGAAACAACTCTATTTATTCTCCAGCTAGCAGAGGCACCAAGACTGCAGAAATTCCACGATTAGACACCTGTACAGACAGAGCTAATTGAAACTCCGTGATGAGGATGAAATCAGAAAAGTATTCCGGTCGTTCTCCCCTTCTCCAAACTGCTTTTAACATTCATCAAGAGGTTCCTTGCATTTTTCTGATTTTTAGGCTTCCTACTTGAAGTTTCACATCCGAGCATTATTTTGACAGACAACCCACTTACCCTGTGAATTAGGCATTTACAGGCGACTTTCTTGTGTTTCCACAGTTCAGCTGCAGAATATTAAAGGCTTGTAGGTGTTACTGATAGTCATATATTGCGGCAATAATGTGTCCTACTGCTCTGAACGGCGCTGCAGAATTCATCAGCTCCATGAAAAATAGTGGCACGTGCAGGAGTGTGGAAGTTCAGAGCAGTGCCTGTGCCTGGGCTGTGCCGCTGCTGCTGTCGGCAGCAGGCATAGATCACTCCCTGACACTGCTGAAAGCTTCCCCACATGCATATGAAAATGTCTCTCTGAAATGGAATTCACGATTTTGGGCCCTCCCCGACACCCCCACAGGTACATGTGTTCTCAGAGCAGCCTAATGTATGTTCTGCTGATAGGCACCCACTTATCTTTATATCTTCATCGAAGATTATCCTTCCTGCCTGCTCTCAGCTCGGATCTGAGCCTGGTGCAGGGTGTGGAATCCCCAGAAGTTTGGGGTTATTGTGAGGGTTCTTATTTCCTTTGAAAACTTGTGTTTCTTAACAAATTAAAAATAATTACATAATGAACACGAAATAAAAGACTTGACTAAAAGCCATAAGCTGATATATCTCTGTAACACATCCTGTCTGGTATTTGTGTTTCAGCTGGCAATGCAAATCAGAGCAGCCACAGCAACCCTCAGGTGCAAAGTCATTTCCTAACTAGGTAGCAAAATTCCTAATTAATTCTGTGCAAAATGTTTTATTAGACTTGCTTCCTAAAGCTCTTCTTACCAGCAGAACCACAGATCCTGCAGGGCAGAGAGACTCGGGGCTCTCTTCACAGCCCACAGCTGTGTAAATGCCTCCAGGGGAATCCCTTTCACCACTTCCCAGCCAGCCACCTTCTACTGCAGGCTGGGAAAAGCCCTTTGGGACCTGTAGGCAAGGGCAGCCTTCCCTTTCCTTTCTGATCAGAGAGTGAATAAACCAAATATTCTGTTTTAGTGAGGCTGCAAGGGCTGGTTCTACTGAGAGGTACAATCTTAGGGGGATTCCAGGAATTACATCGATTTTTAAGGAGCACAAATACCTGGACACTGCAGGTATAAGTTATGTTGGTTTATAGGAATATCCTAAGAGGCTCTGAGCTACAGGGATCTGAGTAGACTGAGCTCAGGTTTGCTCTAAAGGAAGAATTACTGCTAAATAAAACCTGGCATTAAGAAACAGGCTCCTAAAAATCTGTCAAGAATAGGAGACTTTAATACCTGAGCAGATAAAATCAGCTCCCAGCTTGTGAAATCTGGCTCCTCAGAAATTGCCCACCAGGAGAGCGTGAGAAACATTTAATGTTCTGATGCTCTGTAGCTACTTTCTGATTTAATTTTACACTTGGGTGAATAAGTTGAGCTGCTTTGAATTTTGCCAAGTGTAATTTGTAGTTTGCTCTATCATTCAGCTTCACTTAACAGAATCTCCACGAATAAAGAGCTGACCAACTTTGGGTAGATATCTATGACTACGAAGAAAGTAAAATGCTCTATTCTAGAGGGAGAAAAATAAACTTAGAGCTCTCCAAGAAAACAGGAGTTTGCCATTATAGAAACCGTGGAAATAGCCTCAAAACCATTTGTAGCACTTCGACCTGGTGATTTGTGGTTCTGCTCTTCGAGAGCTCTCGAGCTCCAAGTGCTTTATACAGCCAGAGGTCAATCCTGGCTGACTTTGAAGGATGTAAGACAGCAGCAGCAATATGTAAACTGAGAAAGATTTGACCTCTGGACCGTATTTACAGATAGGCAAAGGGCATCTCTGGCCATACCTCAAAGTAGGAATGTGCAAATGATAAGATACATTAAATTTAAACCCCACAGCCTCTCACTACTGGGCCTTTATCCTGGCTTATGTTGGAAAATCTTCACTAACAGAAGCCCTGTGGGCAATAAAGTGACTGGGCTCAGCAGGAATACGTGGGAAGTCAAACATGCACATGGATATTTAGGAGGCTGAAGCCCTCCCCAAACATCCTGCTCTGTGAATACCTGAAGCCATGAATAAAAGATCTCCATTTGCCTCAGTGGTCTCTCCAGGCTGGGTTCATTTCCACTTACAGATTATTACTCACCAAATGTATAGTCTATGGAAATGTAACTAATTTGTTGTTGTTTTCTGGTGGCTGCATCTTGCTGAGTTATTGATTGTCTGGACTCAAGGTATGCGTGTTATTGTAATAGGCTCCTGAGCTGTTAGCACACCATTGATTCAATATTTCTCTGGAGCAAAAGCCTACTGCCAAGGAATTTCCAGGCACTGAGGGGCTGTAACTATTCCTATAAATTTTATTCTTAGCGCTTTGAACTCGGAGAAAACTCTTCTGGTTGTTGCCAAAACATTTCTCGTTATTAGCTGTAGAAGCGGGAAGCTGAATAAAAAATAGGAGCAGGAGAAGCTCCTCTTCTGAAGGGAGGCTTCTAAACGTGTTTTACTGCCCAACCCCATGTTCTCTCACTTGCCAGACCCTAAACTAGGCAGGCAGGACACCCTGGTGAGGGGCAGAAGCAATAAATAAACTGAATTTTGCCCCCAGCTCTGATTTCCACTGGCTTTGTGAGCCCAGAGTCAGCCCCGCTCAAGCTCTTGAGATCTGAGGTTACTCATCACTTTTCCAAGCCTCAGTTTCCCAATTTCCTGAGTAGAATCCTGATTCTGTGATTCCCTGTCTAAAAACAGGGGTAGTGCTGGAGCTGCCTCACCGAGGAGCAACACACCAGGGTGCTCCCAAAAATGTGATTCCCATTTTCCAGGATCGTTTGCAGAGTGTGAGGTGACAGAGCCAGCCTTGAGCATTGTGTTCCTAACTGCTAGCGAGGTACACAGAAACACAGGCAACCCAGAAACACTTAGAAAAGGAGAGTGTGTGTGTGTCCCATTTACATCAGTTGGTTGCAGGGCTCTGCAGGATCACAGATGGAGATTCTCCGAGTTCTCCTGTGCTTGGCTTTGGGGGTTTTTTGGTAGGCAGAGCATTTCTTGCAGGGGCTGTAACATCTCCCGTGGAATAAGTGACACTGGGTGGGGTGAGGGCTTTATAACCATAAGTAAGGATCAGCCTGTATTTGTCAGCACAGCTAATCCCTCGCCTGTTCCAGTACTGATTCTCCCAGCTGAGCAACAAACCCTGCAAGGAACCAACTTAAAACAAAAAAAAAAAAAAAAAAAAAAAAAAAAAAAAAAAAAAAAAAAAAAAAAAAAAAAAAAAAAAAAAAAAAAAAAAAAAAAAAAAAAAAAAAAAAAGCTGCATGAAACTAAAGGAAATCAAAAGCAAATTATTTTCCAGATTATAGCCCTCCAGAGCTGCTGAGATATTGCCCATTTTTCACAGCAGACAAAAACATTTTCCTGGGGATCAATTTAGCTTCCAGAAGTCGGCTCCTTTCAACCCATAATCCATCATATTTCCCCATTTGCAATCTCTCTGTGTCTGAGTGTTTTAAGTTTCCTATGAATTATTTTATAAAGAGTATAAAGAGGCCTTTTTTCCTGCTGAAATGAGGGAGTTGCCTTTCTGCCCTATCAGGTCAGATACCATTAGACTGTTGTACAAGGGGGCCCTGCCATCCATACCTCCATATTGGCAACTACCTTAGTAGGCTCATCTGTCAAAGAGATCCAGTAATCAATCACTGCAGTGATCAATATGCAGCTTATGCATTCATCATCCCTTTGAGGAGACTATTAGGATGAAGTTGTCAGTGAGAGAGGAACAAAGGGAGAAATATACTGAGGTGGCTGAGGGGTGTGAATGTGTGTTGGGGCAAGAAAGAGGAGCTTAAAAAGAGGAAATACAGCTCTACTGGAAAAAGGCAGAGGATTTTGCACCTTGAGGGAAGGAGAAGTTTGTGACAGATTTATCTGGGCGCCCAGGAACGTGGTGCAGAAGGTGACTCATCTTTCAAGAGGCAGAGTGGTGTAAAAATTTCCAGGTCTCTTGATTGGTGTGTCACTATGATTTGTGGGCTGCTCTGCCAAGGTAAAGCAGGTACCACGAGGAGCTGGGCACAAGCAAGGCGAGGAGGACGATGAGAGAAAGCTTGTGAAAGAATCTGTGAGGAGCACGTTGAGGCAGGGAGAGGGCTATTTATTTATTGCTCTGAACTCGTGCCTTTATTCCATTTAATCTGAGCCCAGGAATTATTGCAAACATTGATGATCACTTCTGCCTTGAGAACACACCAGGGTCCCTCCAGGTGTCAGCGGCACAGGCACTTGGAGGCATTTCTGATGAGCATGAGCTGCCTGCACGGGGCACTGTGACCACCGGCCCCCAAAAACCCACCTTAGATCTGCCTCAGAGACAGGACTATGTTTTCCACGTTTGCCTTTGCCAGGCAATGCTCTGTGCCCACCCGAGCTCCACGTCCACAGGGACAGGGCATGTTGCACACACCAGAAGGAAACAGATTCCCTGTGCATTTCTCTTCTTCCACTGCTCCATCCACATCTTTCCCCGGAGTAACAAATATCTGATCACTCCTCTGGCCTTGCTGTTGAGTTAAGCTGCAGCAGTTTGGGATCTTGCCTTGCTCTCCAAGTGTTTCCCACTTGGAGAGTTGAGGAACCAGAGCAGGGTGACTGGAAGGACAGATGGGGGGCAGCTGCAGTTACTGTGATAGTTTTGGTGTTGCCCAGACCTTCACGGATGGTGATAAGAGCATTGGATCAGGCAGGCTCAGCTCCTGCAGCCAAAGGAGCTGGGCTGGTACCCAACTCTCACACCAGGTCCAGTGGAGTCAGGGGAAAGGGTTAATTCTGTTGGACCTTGGGACAGTTTCAGGCTCAATTATGATTATTCCCTTGTCTGATGGCAGAGCCATTATTTAGTCACTGTAATAATTTACATTAATTGGAAGTAATGCATAACAAATTTATGAGACTGGGGCTGGGCTCAGCTTTTGCATGAAACTCATCTTTGTGATGTGCTGACCAAGCACACTGGGCTCAGATCTGCCAGTCAGAGGAGAGCGGTGCAAACTAGGCCAGAGTGCAAACAACATCTCTGTGTAGAAGAAATTGTCTCCTGTCTGGTTCCAAACTGAGCTGAAAGAAGGAGAAACCTGGAGGTTTCTTCAGCTGAGTGTCTGAGCAGAGCCAGGGTCTGTCAGACAGACTGGGAGGCTCTGACCAGAGGTCAGAGAGGACTCAGAAACAAAGAGGAAAGGGAAAAGCCTGTGATGTGATCCCTGGTGCTAATTAGCTTGACCCCAGTGATTGTGTCTTAAAGCAACACGGGTGACCCCTGACCGTGAAGGTTCTTCAACTGTGATCCAATAAAAGTTGCAGGAATGAATTTTGCTTTGCACATGGCCCCAGGGTGTTTGTCTCTTAACTGATTTGTAAGAAACCTGGGAAAACATGGAATCCTTCCATTAACCTTCATATCCCTACTTTACAAGACACAGTTTCCTTCTCAGACCTACAGAGCTCTAAACTGACCTGCACTCAGCTCTCTCTGAAGGTGCTGTAGCTGTGTCACTGTTCTTCAGGCACCCTAAGGAGTCCTGTGACTTTAGCACATTAAACTCTGTGCTGACTGTAAAACTAACTTTCATCCTTCTCTAACCTTGGTGCACTGACGTTATGGACTTGTTTTTGTACCTTAAATTGCTGTTTTGAAGCAGATCCTGAGTGAAGAACACCCTGCTGGGCAGCAACAGTTCAGATCTTAAAAACTGGTGTGGGCAAAATCCCCACGTGTGAATGGGTCAGATGACCTGGGAAACAAGCAAAGCCTCCAGGTCAAGTGGTGCAAACTATTCCATCTTTTAGGGACATGCGCCTTTTGTGCTGAGATAAAGAACTGTCATCCTGGCTTTTCTCTAGGCAGCATCCCTGGAAAGCAAAGGAGAAAGTATTCTGGCTTCCTCTGAGGTCTGGAGCAGAACTGCCATGTGCAAAGGCACCAGTGTCCCCAGCAGGGACAGACACTGTCCACCACAGAAAATAAGGAAAGGATCTGGCAACTCTTCTGCTCCATGATGGTCCAACCAGTGACCAAGAATCCAAAGTCCTTCTCTCTTGACAGTCTCTTCCAGGGAGCAATGTATCTTAGTCATTTGTCCTAATAATTTATTACAGAATTAAGTGTATTGCCTAGGAAGCATGCCAGTAATGCTCTGCCAGTATATGTACAACACTTTGTTAATTAAAAGTATTAGGCAATATAGACTCCATTGTTGTGAATTAATCAGTTTAATTACGAAGAGGATCAAGTATCGTAGTTAAAATATTGGCCTTTGTCACACACCAAGGTGAATGCCTTGCATGTGGCAAATATTTTTTGCCTTTAAATGGAAGATCATTGGCCAAGTTCATTTCCCTTTCCCCCTACAATGTGTGGTCACCAACGTGGAGTGAAAGGGAACAGGATCCACTTCTCCCCTGCCTTTAGCCCACCCAGGTGGGACTCTCCCAGAGCTGGGAAGGGGAAGTGCCACAGGCACTCGCTGTTCCTGCAGCCTCCTCACACCTGCTGCTATTCAGGTGGAGAGCTGGGAGCCCGTGTGACGATCTCAAGGGGTTGCTGGAGGTATCAAAACCTATTTGCCTTATTTATTTGGGGGATTACTCCTTTCTCTTGGGCAGGAGTGGAGAGCAGGGGGGGTTGAAGGAGGTTTAATCCCCGGGACAAGAGGAAACCTTCGAAAAGGTTAATTGCTGGGCTTTGTGTTTTGTGTAGTGTGGCTGCTCAGGTTACAGCAGCGATGCCATCTGCTCAGCACGCTGCATAATTCAATAATTCACCAGCCCTGTTCGCATGGGCACTTGTGGGCTATTCATGAGGAAGTTACCTTTGGGCAGAGCTCAGGTAACAGGTTACCTGACACCCCGGACTGACTTCTGCTCTCTTGTCCTTTTGCCCTTATTGTTCCTGTCCCCAGGCTGTGGGAGTTAATGGTTGGTGCAGAGGAGCTGGCTGGGTGGTCTGTCCCCAGCCTCCTCCAAAGGCACAGGGCCCTGTCCTGTCCCCAGCCAGTGGGACTGTCCTGCCCACAGCCCCCACCCTGCTCAAGCATCACCTCTTTCCTGCAGCAGCACTTGAGTTGCTGGTTTGGACTGGAACAGCAGGTTTGATGCTATTCCCTATCCAACCCATCTCCTTGCCCTGTGCACGTGGACGTGGCCACGTGCCATGCAAAGACATTTAATTTTTCTTCCCCCATTAGAAGCTCAACCCGTTTGAAAGTTCCCTCTCACTTCTTTAACAGCCACAACCTCACACAGGACCTTTTCCTGCTGACCAATATGCCACTTTACTGGGTGACACCGAGGTAATTAATGCATTTCAGCAGCACAGCGTGATCAGGATTTTTTTTTCCTGCCTCTCCATGCCCAGGCCCTATGTGGGGTAAGTCACATCCACCAGGGTCTTTAACTTGATCTGGAGTGGCTCTCCTGTGCCAGCACACCCTTCTCATCTCCGCTGTGTAACCCGAGTTCTGCCCCTCGGTCAATAGCTACCTCCCCATGAATATTTAACCAAGGAGCTGAGCAGATGAGCTCCAGCTAACATGTGGCAAACAGATTTCCAGCACAATAGGGCCTCCTGAAAATGATGATGCATAAAAGACACGCTGGGAGGAAAGGGAAGGTTCACCTTCTGGAAAGGGAAGCGGAGCTGTTCGCAGTGAACTCCACCCGGCTGCTGCAGTTGGCTGAGGAAGAGGAGCAAGTGGAGCACTGGGGGCTCTGGCAGAGAGTGCAGGGAGGGCATTGGTGAGAGGCAGAGACAGAAACACCTCAGGCAAATAGACTGGAGCTCTTCTGTTTGGCCTAAAACCTTGTCCATGTGAGCTTGGAGTGGTTCAATTGATACTTCAGCCTTCAGCAACCTGCTGACCAGAGACCTCCTGGGTCAAAAGCAGGAGACAGACACATAATACATGAATTTGCATAGTCTTCTTTTAGCTCCTTCCCAGGGATACTTGCACTCCAGCAGTGAGTTCCATGGTTCATTAATTCTCGGGGGAAAAAAAAATAATCAGCCTTCTGCCTGATGACTTTCCTGTGTGCCACTTCATTCTTCCACAGAAAGGAACTGAACATAACCATGTTTTACTCCTTTGCTTGGATACTGTCTTGATTATTTGCAGAAAACTACCGTGTACAATTTCTCAATATACTCTACCCAGGTAAATCTGTGGTTCTGAGGTTCATTAATCAGTAAATTGAAGATTAATTTCAGATCTAATGAGAGATTAATTTGGCAATTTCCTTTCACCAATGAGGTGAAAACCAGCAGTGCTGTCAATAGCAAAAAGGTCTTTCTGCTCTATTGAACAGCCTGAATATTAACAGTAATCTCTGCTGCTCTCCTCAGCCAAAAAAGAGATGCTCTGACCCCCACCCCCCCAAGGACTCATTAATGATAAAGAGCCCAGATTACCAAATTAAACCGAATTACTTTGACCCAAGTAAGGGTAACAGGTTAATTTTTGCATTCAGTCCATGCCTGAATTGCTCTCCAGGCCCCTGCCTGGGTGTGGGGGCTCAGAGGACACCGAGAGGTGAAGGTCTCCAAGAGTCTGTGCTGCTGAAATATTGGCTGTTTCACCGGGTTTCCCTCGTGAGAGGGATGAGCAGGATTTACAAGGCAGGGCTGATTTGAACTGGAGCTGCCATTTGCACAGAATAATTTCCTTTTCAAGCCCTAAATTCAGACTTTACGGCTTCCCCTGCTCCTTTTGGTCTGCTGTGTGTCCTCCCTCTGTTCCCACTCAGAAGCTGCCCTGCCAAGGGCCAGGGAGAGGTGACAGCAACCTGCACTCACAGCCTGGAAAACGGACACTGTGAGACTCATTCCAGTTTGTAATCCCTGTATGTGCCTGTATTCCAAGAGGGAACACCCCAGCAAAGGCACCAGTGAGAGTGGGGCTGCACTGGACCTGAGTAGGGGGCTGGAAGCTTTGAACAGAGCTGGATTTGGGGGCTGTGAATAGAGGCACTGCTTCCCGAGGGGAAATTCCAGCCACTGAGGAGATGGAGGCTTGGCCACCTCTTTGCAAGCCCAGAAAATCTGGCACAAAGCCTGGGTTTGCTCCCATACTTCTGGAACCAACAAGACTCTCCTTCCTGACACACACTTAGGATTTAAAACCAATCTGTTGTGAAAAGGGGTTAAGAAATCCCTTGGGAAAGCACGGGAGGCTTTGGAACAGGACCCTCAGTGGTCAGGGCTCTAACAAGGAGCAGGGTCTGTCCAGCCCTGCCTGTTCCCACCTCCTCTCCCTGAGCCTCCTTGCTCCTTCCCAGTTGCCTGAGTCCCCCAGGCAGTGGATCCTCCAGGGAAAACCAGGATTCCTCTGGAGTGCAGAGCCCAGGGTGCTGCTGGAGGTGGCCCAAGGCAAGTGGGGTTCAGGCTGCTCCCTCAGCAACCTCTCACTTTGTGCTAAGCTCTGCAATTTATTGCTGTTAGTCAGGTTAATGTACTATTACTTTGCATATTAATAATATCTTATTACATTTGTTCTTAAGAGTGGTATCATGTTGAGGCAATGAGGATTAATGGCACCTCGGTACTATTTACATATTTACATTATTAAAAAGCAATACATCTTTTAGACAGCCCCGTGCATGGTGTAGAATTGCAGATGCTGTTCCTGAGCCCGTCGTGATACCTGTCCTTCTCCCAGCCTCCCGTCCCAGGTTTGCAGCAAGTTTAGCCACAGTGGGCAGAGCCTGTGGTTCCCAACACCCCCCTCCTGCTGAGCCCACCCATCCTCTGGCCACATCCTTCACAGCTCCATCCTGTTTCGTGGTCCCAGGGAGTCTCCTAAACGTCTGAGCAAGGGGTGCCCAAACCACTCAGCCCCTCACAGGCTGGGAGATGGTTGGGGGATGCAGTGGGATGGTGTTTCCCTCCCTGGCATGACTAAGGACAACAGACAAGGGAGCAAAGGTTTGTCCCTCTCCACCAGACCACGTCGCTGCCCCAGGGAAAGGCTCTGTGACTTGGCTGGAGGCTCCCAGTCACCTCCACAGTCCTAAACTTAATTAAAGCTGCCAGCTTCTAATTAAACCACTTAATTAAAGTGCCACATTGTCAGTAGGTAAAGATGGAGCAGACTTAATTATTTAACACAATGACATAGAAGAAAAAAAATCCCTTTAAAAGTGTGACACCTCCTAGGTGGGCAGGAGCCCACCCAGCCCTGCCCTGTGCCACCCCACAGTGCCACCAGCCCAGCCAGGATTCCCAGCAGCCTGAGGGGAGAGAGGCCTTTTGGAGCTGTTTTGGGTTTCTCCAGAAAGGAGACATCCAAAACTTGCAGTGACCTCGTGGTCCCACCCCTGCCCGGCACGCTCCAAGTGGGGTAAACACCCACCTTCTCACTGTCTCTCCACTCCCCCAAATCACCCCTAGATGTGGATCATTAACCCTGGAGCACAGAGGGGTCATCCTGACCCCGCTGAATCAATGAGCAGGGCCCAGCTGCCTCCCCAAGGTCAGGTCTTTGCTGTCACACCCTGGCAGAGGCTGCAGGACACCCTCCCTGTCCCCAGGCCCTTCACCCACCACCCACTTTGTCTCATTTCAATCTTCCTGTTAAAACTTCTCTGGCCAAACGCTCCTGTCTGCAGGGGTGATGTAACCTGAGTGACTGACTCCCAGGCTGGCATTCTGGGGGTAAGATTAATGGCAATGTCCTTGTCAATAAATCCATAAAGCCCCCAAACCCGGTGATGAACATGCAGAAGGTAAAGGCAATGGTTAATATCTTCCAAATAGGCCCCAGAGCCTTTGAGTGCAGGGGAAGAGGAAAGCACTAGTGACCCTTGTTAATCTTTTTATTGGCTCCAGCAGCTATTGGCACCTTTTGCTGGCCAGGAATTTGCAAGTCTTTGGGGAGCAATGATTTCACAGTCGGGGTCTCTTTGAGGGAGGAAAAAAAAATTCCCTTTGCTCCTAAAATGGGACCATTCTTCCAAATGAAAATTGACATTTGGTTTGAACTTCATGACCTCCAGTAATCACACTAATGGCCTTGGCTGGCTGGCTGGCTGGGAGGGAGCTGGCTGTGGCCAGGACTGATGGGGACCTGTATGGATCGCTGGAAATGGGCCGGGAGATGAGGATGAGAGAGGCTGCTAACACTGGGCTCTAACTGGCCAAGGCACTGCAGGTGATTTCTGACCTGCTCCAGACACTTTTAACTGCATCAGGTTTGATCAGAGCTATTGGCAGGGCAGTCACTGAGTGCTCTGAGCCATCCATCCACCCACCCACCCACCCACACACACACCCTGTGTCCATCCATCCACGCCGAGCTCTTAAAGCCAAGGAGAGCCCGTGGAGCTGCCAGATCAGCAGGAGTGGGGGGAGCTGGGGCAGTTCATGTGCTTCCCACTGCTCCCAGCCTCTCTTGGACACTGCTGATGAGCCTCTTGGACCAGCAGCACTGGAGAGGGGCTCCCTGCCAGCCCAGCTGTGGACAGTGGTGTCCAGGAACAGCACAAGGAAAACTGTTCCCACCACCGTGGTATTGCCAGGGCAAAGCTGGAGGCAGAATTCCCTTGGTCTCCTCTCCCCTCTCTTCCTCACTGACTTCTTTAAAGCAAATGCACTTTTCATGAACTCTCTATGGAAGGACAATTTTTTTAGTCGAAAGAGCTGCTCCCTGCCGTGCTCTGTAAAAGTGAAGAGAGAAGAAACACAACACACCAGAGGCAGGATATAAACCCTGAACAGCCCCAGCCAGGCCACAGTAACTCCCAGGCTGGAAGCTGAGTTAATATTCCTCAGCACTTTCCAACTCCCTCCCTTTTGGGTGTCACAGACATTTTTCTACCCTATTTTCAGTCCTTCAGTGTGTTTTCACCACGACCGTGGGAGGTTCTTGTCTTCTCCCTGCTGTGTTTGTTCCTGATTGCTGATTTTAGAAAACTCATGTAAGTAACTCTCTCTCACACGTGATTTTTAAGTAGTATTGAGTAAACTTATAAGGAGCTACTGCTGTCCAGAGGTGTTCACAGTGTGCCTTGGGCCAGCTGCTCCGACTTTCCTGAGGGATGGATGCAATCCTGGGGCAGTTCAGGTGGATCTGACATGCCTTGTGTGGCATCTCTGCCCTTCCAGCATGGCTGAGACTGTGGCAAAGTAGAGATCTGGCATCAGATAAAAATCCTTGGACCATCCAGATGGAAATCCCTGTGGATGACACGCTGCTGTTATCCACCTGCACCGTGGCAGCCAGGGTCAGGAATTGGCTGTAACTAAGAATGCAAGAGGGTCCTTTTATTTTATTTTTTTTTTTAATACCACATTTAGTAGGTTAATATTCCATGTTATTTTAGGCTGCTTGCTCTATACATCTGCCACCCAAGCCCGTACAGATGTTTTAGGATTCTTTAATCCTGACAAAGGACTTAGCGTTAAGGAAAAATGGGTTACATAAAGATCCTTATCTCCTTAAGAAATAAAGCATGTTTTGGGCATATTGTGTGCAAAACAAGACTAAAATAGAGACAGAACATTCTGGGGCCACTTACCAGATGTCCAGGTTGGAAGATGTGGGTCTGGCTTGCCTGCAGTTCTCCTGCCTGGCTCCTGGATCGGTGCCGCTGAGGAAAGAGGGGGGGAATGTTCTGTAGGGAGCAAAACTACCAGCTCTGGTGTAGCACAGGGGGATTATTGAGCTTGTAGAACTTCCCACTAACAGCAGCCTCCTGGATTAGATGGCAGGAGTTTTGCTTGGGAGAGGACTTTTCCCAAGGTACCAGCTCAGGCTGATTTCCTGCAGCAGGAAAGGTGCCCACAAGTTAAACACTTGTCCCAGCCTGGAGCTGCCAGAGTTTCCAGGCTGATGTCCAGGTTTTCACCCCATAAAATTGACACAGTTCTCACATTTTTGTGACTTGGTGATTGATCCAGCCCGTGTAAATTACAAAAAGGAGTCACAATCCTCCGGGGTCTGAGGCAGAATATCAAAAGAGCACAGGCTCCTACTGCCTTAATTAAAACTTAGTTTAATTAAAAACCTTGAGAGCTTTATTAGACTGGGTAATTGATTTAATTTTCTTGCGGAATTCTATTACAAAACACTTCCAGCATGTTGGATTTGGGATCCTGGCTCCAGCACCATCCTTCCCTCTAAACAGCACCTTTGCCCGCTCCGAGGGGCAAACCATGAGCTCCTCGGCCAGGCAGATCCTGGAGCCTCCCAGGACATTCCCAGGCAGTAAGGGGCTGACAGCTGGTCCTGGCTGGAATAGCAGCCTCAAAACTCTGCCCCTTGTCCCGTGAAGTCTCTCCTCGTGCCACCCAGAGGGGCTGACACTTTGCCTTCCCAAATTCCCTTTTTGCTCCCAGCTCTACTCTTCACTTGCTGCCTCAGACTGAAGTGGTGGCTCCGTTCAGGAATCGTTTCCCCCAGCCCTGGCTGCATCTCTGTGCCAGAAAGGATTGGCAGGGGGAAGAGCTCTGGGAAGTGCCCCAGCTCCACCTCCCCAGCCAGCTGGCAGTGGATATTCTGGAGAGATGCTGGGTGTTAAAGCCTTTCTGGCCAGGACACAGGGAATCAAACAGTCAAATAAGAATAATAATAAACAAAAACCCAACCCTGCCACCACACAATGATTGTCTGATCTATATTTATTTCATAACATCCAGAATTAATAGGATACAGGAGTTAAAGCAACCATGGCAACTGAATGCAGAAAGGGCTGTCCTGGTAAATAAATGAATTCATAAATAACTCACAAGTGCTGATATAAAAAGTCATGGGAATCTAATGCAATGCTAATGCAATTCAAGCCTTCCCTTTTTTTCCAGGCAGAATTAGAATATTGGGAGCGCCTGGCTTTGCTCCGTGCTACAAGTGTCATTCTTAAGATAATAGAACTTGCTAATTGTACCAGGAGGCAGGCTGTGATTGATGAGGGCTTTGGGTTTTTGTCTCCTTCATGTTCTTCCTTGCAGAATGTTGCACCAGGAAGTTCCAGGCTGGAAGTGAATTCCGGAAAGTTCGGGAGCAAGGAGCAGGAGTCACCCTGCTCTGCTCCCTGGGCAGGGAACTGTAGGGACACTCCAGCAAAATATGTCCCTTGGGTGACCTGAAGTGTGGCATTTTTGGGAGCAGCGTTCTCAGCTCTTGTTCCTGTGCTCCCTGAATGATGAATATCATTTGGTTTTGGTGCAGGGGCAACTTTGCCACCGAGATCCGCATTTCCCCAGTTCAGAGGAAATTATAAGGACAGGGGAAGTGTTGTGATTTACACTCAAAGCTTATTTCCTTGCAACGATTTCCCCCAGTTTGAAAAGACACTGCTAATAGATGATGAAATACTTGAAGATAGTTTTGTCTTACAAATCCTTTTTTTTTTGGTAATTTTTATTGTTACGGATTTTGCTGCTGTTTTGATGCTGGAAAGTCATTTTCTCCTTTGCACTACACAGCCTAAGCATAATCAGTGTCCAAAAAGATTCCAGGCTGGTTTTGAGCATCAAAAATTTCTCTGAAACTGTCGGTAAAGCATTTTTCTAAATTGACGCCAAAATATTGTCGCACCCCTTGGGCTGCCAGAGCCGATTCCCCTGGGAACACAGGGACGAAATTCCTCTTAGCCAAAGGGACAGAGGGTGCAGTTTGTGCCCCCCAAAGCAGAGAGGGAGATGGCTCAGGGTCACGGAGGATGCAGAGGGTTCCCACTGAGGGTCCTTCCCGCAGGCACCTTATTCCCATCCCGCATCTTGGATCCATCAGGAGGGACGAGACAGAGCACCCACCACCCTGGACCGAGGCAAGGGGGACGCGCGTGGTTCACAGCGAGAAGTTTCGCGCTGAATTCAAAGCTTCCAGCGCTTTGGAGCCGCTTTTCCCCGTCCCGCTGCTCCCTCCCGGCTGCGGCGCAGCAGCCGCAGCATCCCTGGGGCAGGAGCACCGCCACGTGGGATGCGGCCGCAGGCACAGCCCCACGCTCGCCCACGCCGCGGGGACCCTCGGGGGCTACCCACGCCACCGGGACCCTCGGGGGCTGCCGAGGATCGGGGCTGACCCTCGCCATGCGCTGTCCCAGATGGGAAGGGCTACGCGGGGGTTTGGGGTGTGTGGGTGGGGGCTCACCTCCTCCTCCCATCTGGTTTCAAAAAAAATAATAGTGATAATTGAAAAAGATCTCGACAATAATTTACCTTAAAATATTTTAGACGTATTTTGAGCATCCTGTCGAGAAGCACGTGGTATTTTGGATTCCTGGCCCAGTGGACCCCTTAGTGCTGAGAGTCGCAGATAATCCCAGCAGTGGGTGCTCGGCACTGATTGATGCTCTGGAATGATGCCTAAAAAATAGGCTGGTGTGGGGCTGAGCACCCTCCTGGGGGTTCAAATACCTCGGAAAATAGGGATGGGGGCACTGGAAATGCCAGAGACAAGACTTGGCCCAGCTCTGCTGCTGACCCAGGGGCAAGAGTTGCTGTGGCTGAAATGCCCCCCAGAGCAGGCAGATCTCATCCACACAGGAGGATCCTGATGGATCCACGCAATGAGGACCCGTCTGATACAGTCTGAGATACAGTTCTAATGAATGGAAAACCAGGGAACTGAGATTCCCAGAGGAAAGATGTTACTTTGCCCTGAAATACCCTGAAATACCACCCTTTGAGAAGCTCTTGGCAGAGCCAGAGGAGCTGGGAAGCTTCATGATCCTGCCCACCGAGGCAGGGATGGACTGGATCTGGTTTACTGCCTCGTGCTTACATTAAACCCAGCCTACAAAGGAACAGAAGGCAGCAATGACACTTCTCCTCAAGAGTTTTCTGCATAATAGGCAGTTTCTGACATCAGCCAGATCGGGACTCGCCAACATGATGCAGCAACAAGCGTTGGCAGGAGTTCTGTCCCTGGCAGAGCACCCGAATCTATTTTCATTTGTTTTAGAGACAGTTACTCACTCACCATATGTGTGCAGCTGGCTCCTGCTCCAGCCCCTGGAGGTTCAGCAGGAATCTTTCCATGACTCCAGCCCCTTTAAAATAACTGCCTTCCCATTCTCCAGAGGTGAGGGAATGGCTGGGCTGAGTGAGGCTCTGTCTTTCGGGGTAAAGTGTTCCTGTTATAGGACAACACACATTTTTGATGAACACCAAGCTTTTGTGGTTCACTGGGACTGGGCTTTCACTTCCTATCCTGATTCCTGGAGCAGGGAGGGAGCAGTTTTCAGGGCAGAGCCCTGCAGCCCCTCGAGCATCCCCCAGGCTTGCCTGGTTTTCAGTGCAGTGAGGGTTGGCAGCAGATCATTATGCCCCAAAGCATGCTGATGTGTCACGTAGCTGGAATGCATCAAACATTACTGTCTCACCAAGCCTCACACCAATCATTTATTTCTTTAGAAACTGCAGACTGCTCTGGTTTTATATTTCGCCAGTCACCTGTAAAATATATATCCATAAAAGTATTACAGGAGGGAGGATTCCTGCAGGGATGTGGAAACAACTCCAAGCTCTGCAGCCCGACCATCTGTGCTGGCACCTCGTGTGTGCCTGGCACTGCTGCTCCCCAGCTTTGCAGGGTCTGGTGTTCTCTGCATCTGAAGAGCTGCAGAACTGGGAATCAGTTCCACTCTCTGCTACGTGTATTTTTATTTGATTAGTCTAACAGGCTGCATTATTATTTACCACGTGCAAATCTCCCAGAGCTGATTAAAGTCGACGTTTCGGCTGCGAGACGGGGCCTGGAAAGGAGTAATGAGGGAAAAATTATTTCACGAGCTTTTGCACTTTAGATCAATTGCAGTTAAATTCTAAGGGCCAAACTCCATCCTAAATCTGCTTTAAGGAAAAGGAAAGACTGAATTCCTTTAATTTGTTACATTTCTGGCTCAGCAAAACCCAGGAGCTGCTGGTTTCAAATGGTGCTTTCGGATACGACTTGAAAAATACCCTGTCAACACATTTATTATCTTTAAACCCCTAAGAATGATGTCTGTTTATATGGCTACAGAATTGCTGTGGGAGTACTTGTTTCTGGGTCACCCAAGGAAACTCGGGGGTTGTTTTTCTGGATGCGCTGTTCAGCAAATTGGTTTTTATTTACTGATTTCTGCTGGGGACCAAACAGTGCTGGGTGCCAGACATTTAGAGAGCACAATCCCCATTTGAAATAAAAAGTTATCAAAATGGTCAGTTAGCCTATGGAAAGTGTATTTTGCAGTGAGAGAGAGAGAGAGAAAAAGAGAGAGAGGAAGAGTGTTGCAATGAGTTCATTCCCTCAGCAGCTACGTGGACATTGTTATTTTTTGTAAAACAGGTGTGGAAAGGTTAAAGACCAAATAAGGGTCTTATTTTCTGAGGTCCAGGTGCTTTATAGGGTTGAATTTACCTTACAGCCTCCTTCCCACGAACCTGGAAATGAGCAGCTCTCCATAAAACCCTGCTTACGCCTGCAGAAATGCCACGTTTGGCTCTCCACGAGTAATGGCATTGAAAGCTTTTCTAGGCAGGGGTCGGGCCCGTTTTATTGTGAGTGCAGATCCATTCAAAGTGCAAAAGGACCAAGCTAAAGGACATCTCAGTATTACAGGGTTGTTACTCCAGCTCCAGACTAAACGACCTGACCGAGGTGAAAGCCTGAGGTGGCAGTTCCCAGAACAGATCAAATTCACAGAACCATCAAAAATGTGCAGAGAATGCGCCCACAGGTCTGGCTGCTTTGCTCATCCCACGCTGAAACGAGATTGACTCTGTGGGCTCCCGCTGAACTCATCCATCCACACAAGGTCTGTCCATGACAGGCCTTTCTTTGCTGGAAAAAATTCCCCTCCGAATGGGAATAAAAAAGATGTTTCTGTTATAAAACGAGTCAGTGGCTGCTTTTTTGCCCTCAGCCTCATCTCCTGCATCCCTGTCTCAGCACAACCACCTCAGCGGCCCTGCACATGCAGCACCGCGGCCATTCATCATTGCCCGGCCTCCAAATTATTCCAGTGTTGATTAAATTAGTAAATGCAATCACAATCTGAAGCGAGTTAATTGAGAGAATTTATTTGGCCCTGACAGTTTTATGCATGTTTGATTAAGTATTATAAGGTTTGTTTTTGATTTTGCATAATTTAACTTTAAATCCTGCGCTGGCGAGGGGGGGGCATCAGCTATTAATGACCAAAATAAACTCTTTTAAGACTCACATATTTATGATTTATTTCGGAACGCAATATCTCCCAGATTTTTTTTGTTCTGTTGCCAAAGTGACAAATACGTTTCAAGCAATGTTTTGAGCTGCCGGGCTCCTGCTATAAATCTCGTGAAATGCGCACAATTCATTAAAAGTTTTGAAAGAAGTACAAGTTAGCATTTATATGGCAACAAGTGACATATAAATGTGCGTGTTTGTCTTCGGAGGGCGCCATAAAACATCCCAGCCCTCGCCGGCCGCTCTGACGGGGACTAATGGCCCCTTCTCGGGGCTGGTGATAAGTTCCACCACAAATCTTCAGAGCTGTCGACACAGAAAACTGTTCAATCAACAGGAATATGAGTTGTGTCTTTAGGAAAATTAGCACGGGGAAGAAATACAGCCCCGGGGAGCCGGGGGCGGGTCCCCCACGGGTCCCTCCTCCGGGCTCTGATCTCTGTGAATGTCAAAGCTCCAATTATTGCCCAGCCCGAGGACAGGTGGTTGTTTCAGCAGGACAGGGGTCAAAATATGCCGGGCAGATAATGGAATAGGGCCGTCCTGATTTTTTTTTTGTCATGGAACAGTGGAATGGGTTGGGTTGGAAGGGACCTTAAAGGTCATCTTGTTTCACCTCCAACTAGGCCAGGGTGCTCCAAACCCTCTCCAACCCGGCCTGGAGCTGAAGGTCAGCCTGGAGTCGGTCTCAGCACCAGTGCACACACGTGTTTGGGTTGTAGGATGTCCAGTGGAACTCCCTGGGTTTTTCTGGAGGAATGGAAAGCCTTTTCCCACCCAATGGGTTCCTGCAGGACACCCTTTTGTCACACTTGCATTCAGCAGCACCTCCAAGGCAAAGCTGGAAAAGCCAAAGAACCTTCATAGATGTTGTTGCTTGGGCTGAAATTCCCATCTCCTGGTTGTGGCTCCAGTCCCAGGGAACGGTGGAGGGAAATCTATGGAATGTGGCTCTCCTGCTTCACTCGGTCACCAAACAGACATTCCCAGTTCCAGGCTACTGGGAAAACTCTCCAGCTCCACTCCCTCACATCAGAAGCTTTGGGGGGGGGGAACACAGAGAAGCCAATTTCCCAGGAGAAGACCCCAATGATTGCCTTGCCCAGAATTCCCCCTGGATGTACATCCTGCACCTCAGGCTGTTCCCTGTGTTTCAGGACCGAACTGCTCTGCAGGGCAGTGGAACAGGGAGGCCCCAGGACCCCGGGATGTGTTTGGCCTGGAGCCCTGACTCCTGTGCAGGGCAGCAGCTCTGAGCTGTGGCAGATGGCCTGAGTTATTATTATTTAATGTTTTTCCACCGTGGCACTGCCCAGCCTGTGTGAGCGGGGCAGGGAGCCAGCGACAGAGCTGTGTATTCTTTCCGTTATGGAAAGTAATTCCTGATTGAATCTAAGGGAAAACAGCAGGGAGGATGTGGTTTCGTTGTGGGGTTTTTTGGTTGGTTTGTTGCTTTTTGTTTGGTTTTTTTTTTTTCCCCTTCTCTATGTATTGTTTTGAATTTTTGTCCACCTGTTTGTTTTTCAGGAACATTTGGAGACCTTTGTGACCTGCCAGGACATCGGGGTCCCTTTCTGTGAAGAAATCCCTCCTGATGTCCCACCTGCCCCTCCCCTGGCACAGCTGGAGGCCGTTCCCTCTCCTCCTATCCCTTGTTCCCTGGGAGTTCCTCTCTCCTGTCAGGGAGCTGCAGAGCCAGAAGGTCCCCCCTGAGCCTCCTGTTCTCCAGGTGGAGCCCCCCCCAGCTCCCTTAGCCCCTCCTGCTGCTCCAGCCCCTTCCCAGCTCCGTTCCCTTCCCTGGACTTTGGAAGGACACAGAGATGTTGGAGCAAGTCCAGAGGAGGCCCCAGGATGACAAGATATTAGGAAGAAATTGTTCCCTGTGAGGGTGGGGAGGCACAGGCCCTGGCACGGGTTGCCCAGAGAAGCTGTGGCTGCCCCATCCCTGGAAGTGTCCAAGGCCTGGTTGGAGCAACCTGGGCTATGGGAGGTGGGAGTGGGCTAGGGGGTGGGACCGGATGCTCTTAACGCTCCTTTCCAACCCAAGCCAACCCGTTCCGTGATTTCTCAGGACAATCCTGCGCTGCCCCTCCCTTACACGTTCCCCTCGTTGTGCCCCGGGCTGGGCCCAGGCCCGGCCGCCCCCCCCCCCTCGTTGCCACAGCAACGCGTCCCCTCCGCTTCCGGCCCCTGTTGGGCGGGGTCGCGGCTCGATGACGCCATCCCTGTGCGCCGCTGCCGCCGCTCCCCGCGCCGCCGCCGCCGGAACCGGAGGCCCCGGGGCCGCCCCCGCACATGCGCAGAGCGCGCGGCCCGCGGCCCGGGCCTCGCTCCGCCCGGGCCCGGCGCGGCCATGGGCACCGCGGTGAGTGCGGGGGCACCGGGGGAGTGCGGGGACATCGGGGGACACCGCAGGACACTGGCGAGCGGGAGAGAGGCCCCGGGGTCGCGGCGGGCGGGCGCAGCCCTGGCCGGGCCCTCCCCGGGGCGGTCGCGGTTCCCTCGGGATCGCCGGGGTGCAGGAGGAGCTGGTTCCGCTCTCCCCGGCGCTCCCTGTTCGGGTGTCAATTCCCTCGCCCTGGGGGGCTCTCCCGGGGTCCCTCCGGCCCCGGTGCGGGTCCCTCCCCCCGGAACGCCCCGGCAGGTCCCACCGGGAATGCCCGGGGGATGCGGAGAAGCGGCTCTGTGTTCCTGCGCCTTTTCCAAAGGACGGGGATGAGAACTCCCCCAGATGGGCAGTTCTCCAGGTTTTTATCGCCCCGGTGAGGCCACTCCAAGTGTGGGGGGAAGGACGAGGAGGTGCCTCGAGCCGGAATTCCTGGAGCTGTGGGATGGTGCCCACAAGAGGCAGATTTGGCTTTCCGGCCTCGCAGTGATGTGCTTTGAGAGAAAAAGGCCCCCAAAATTACGGGGTGGGTGTCCAGATCTGTTTGTGGGCATCGCGTGCCAGCACATGGATTGGGGGATCATGGAATGGTTTGAGTTTTGAGGGACCTCAAAACTCATCCCATCCCACCCCCTGCCATGGGCAGGGACACCTCCCACCAGCCCCGTCCAACCTGGCCTTGGACACTTCCAGGGATCCAGGGGCAGCCACAGCTTCTCTGGGCAACCTGTGCCAGGGCCTGCCCACCCTCCCAGGGAAGGATCTGCTGTTCCATATTCAGTTTGGGAAAGGTTGGCTATGTGTGGATGAACAGTGTGACCACAGAAGGTGACCAGCACAGGTGTTTGTGATTTTTCTCTGTCCTGGCAGTGAATTCCAGCTCACTGATTCTGTCTGGCATGGATCAGTCAGCTGGAATCCTTATTTTTATTGAGTATGGGATTCTTTCTAGAGCCTTTTTAGGATTAAAAATTCACGCTTGAGGAGGGGCCTTGTGATTCTGAACTTTAAAATGAGCAAACTGAAGCTTAACTCTGTCGTTTTGTCTTTCAGATCAGCTCCTGTGTAGAGTGTTGTGAGTCTATGAAGCACCTCTGCAGTGTCTGTCACTCTTCCTAGAAGGTGTCCCAGGAAAACTTCACTGTTTGATTCCAAGAATTCCGTGGTGTCCTGGCACAGCAGTGGAGTCCAGACCTGCTGAGTGGATGGCAGCACCCTTACAATGTAATAGCTCATCCAATTTATTCTATTTTCACACTATCCCTCTGCTTGTGGCTGTTCCAGTGTTGATATTTGAGGGGGTTTTTTTAGGTTTCCTAAATTCCTTAAATCCTTGATTAACTCTTACTCCTTTTTATGAGTCCCCGATCCATGCAGAGCTGAGACATTGCCTCAAATTCCTTTAACAGCAAAAAGGAATTAGGAGCTGGGGCTGAGCAGGACAGATCAGAGCTGCAATTCCCATTTCCTTGGAATTTGAGGCAGGAAACAGCACAGAGTCTTCCCCAGTGATGACGGTTTTTGATACCAAAGCACAATTTCCTGCAGCTCTGCCACTGACCCCGTGATTAATTCTGCTTGTAATGAACCTAAAAAACTCTGCAAGTCACTTCTAAATGAGTTTTACTTTTAGAAGCAGTCGGGGTTTTGGTCCAACAAAGGAAAGATCTGGGTGTGTGAGGAGCTGGGGAAGTGCCTGTTGTTCTCCAGCATTATCTGATGAGCGCATTGTCATCTCATAATTCCCGGAATTTGGCACGTGGGGAGCCTGGGGTGAAGCAGAGAGCAGCTGAGAGGCTCCTGCTCATCACTCACACAGCAACAATGGCTGTGTGGAAGGATGTTAAGATTATAAATCCCAAACACTCCAGAAGATCAAGATGTCTCACTTATCTCTGCAGGCCCCAGGGGGAGGAATAAACTGGGGGGCGCCTTTGAAAGGCCTTGTAGTGACAAGGAGAGCACAGGGCTGGCCTGACCAGGGGAGGGACATCCTGTGGGGTGTGAAAAACACGACTGCCTCATTGTTCTTCCAGGACCTGCCATTATTTTCACTTTGTTTGTTTGGGGAAGCTTTGCCAAGTTTGGAAAGGAGCAGAAATCTGGAATTCGCTTGCAAAAGTACTTGGAGAACTTCTTTTTTTTTTTTTTTTTTCCTAAGCTTTTAAAGGAAATACGATCCAAATGCAAATACATGCTTTAGTATTACTACTCTCCCATTAATCTCACTGCTCACAGGGCTGGACTGTCGTTGTAGGGTGGCTGTTTGATTAAGAAGTAAAATAAGTGAAGAAGCAAAACCAAAGTTGGTTTAAACTATAAGTAAAGAAGCAAAGCATTTGTTTTAAAACTGTAAGTAAAGAAGCAAAACCAAAGTTGTTTTAAACAAGAAGCTGAGGTTTGTAAAGCAGGTTTAAGTGTAGAGTCTCTGCCCTGTGGCCTCTCCAGCTGGGGCTGTTAACTGTGTTTGGAACAAAGAAATTCCCAGCAAGTTATGCAAAAAATACAAGGTTCTTGTTACATTAGAAGCACGGATAACTGCATTAATAATAATATAATAATTCTGCATTAATTCTTTGTTACCTGTTTCCTAGCTAAGTGTTAGTATATTAAGATCTTAAAACTTTTTTTAAAAAATGCACATCCATGCTAATAAATCATCCAGAATGTGCATGATTTACCAGCTTTTTTCAGTGTGCAATATTTAAACCCCCCCTCCTTCCCCCGCAGGTCTGTCCCTCCCTGGCGATCCCGGCAGGAGTTGCTGTTCCCGGGCTGGCGGACGTGCCCCGCGCTGAGGGATCCCGTGTGATATGTGGGGCGTGGCTGCCGAGGGGGGGTGCCCGATGCCTGTGATCCCCATCCCCCGGCGGGTCCGCTCCTTCCACGGCCCCCACACGACCTGCCTGCACTCGGCCTGCGGCCCCGTGCGCGCCACCCACCTGGTGCGCACCAAGTACAACAACTTCGACATCTATCTCAAGTCGCGCTGGATGTACGGCTTCATCCGCTTCCTGCTGTACTTCAGCTGCAGCCTCTTCACCTCCATCCTCTGGGTGGCACTCTCGGTCCTCTTCTGCCTCCAGTACCTCGGCATCCGCATCTTCCTGCGCTTCCAGTACAAACTCTCCATCATCCTCCTCCTGCTGGGCCGGAGGCGCGTCGACTTCAGCCTCCTGAATGAACTGCTCATCTACGGCATCCACGTCACCATGCTGCTCGTGGGGGGGCTGGGCTGGTGTTTCATGGTTTTTGTGGATATGTAAATAAAAACCAAGCGCATGTGGGCTCAGCGGGTGGCTTTTCTTCTGCCCCGGGATGTGCCGATAACCCTCTTTTTAATATAAATTAATTTATTCATCAGCGCTCGTCTTTATCGGTAAATCGACGTGCTGGGCTCAAGGATTTGTATCTTTTTGAGGTGCCATTTGGATTATCCAAGTGCAACACTTGGGTAGGTGTTTTGGTCTCTGGAATTTTTCTCTTTCTGAGGTGCCTTTTGGGTCATCCAAGTGCAACACCTGAACAGGTTTTAGTCTCACTTGAGCAGGTTTTAATCTCCAGAATTTGTATCTTTTTGAGGTGGCTTTTTCCTTCTCAGGCAGTTAGTGCTGAGTAATTGAGTCTTTCCCTACCAGCACAAATCCATGGAAGGCATGGGAGAAGGGCTTGGTGCTCCCAAAATTCCCAGTCACGGCAGATATGTCCTCATTTTGCAGTGATTAAGGGGAACCCACAGCAATGATCCTCAGTGTTTGGATCTTGGCTTTTGGTTCTGCTTTCCCCTGGATTGATTAGTTCCAGTTTTTTCACAGGGATTCTTCTGTCTCAGGGAGTACAATGAGGTGAGACTGTCTTACCTGGAGGGATGGAGAGCTGAGTGTGGTCTGAAATGGCAATAATTGTTCCCTGAAATGACATCAGTGAGGGGGGGTCACTGCAGAGCTTTACCCACAGCTCCAGAAGGGAGTTATATATTAAGCTCAGCTTTAATGGTCTTCATCTAAGATGTCCCTGTGCAGTCAGTCAAGTAGCTCTATTTATGGAGCCCAGAAAACTGGCCTGAAGTTTATTTTTCCCCTGCTTTTGTTTGTTTGTTTTTCCTGATGAGGGAATGTTGCTCTTTCCCCTGCACTTCTTTAAAAACAAGTTGGTGAAAGTGATGGGGACCGTTTTTCCCTCCCTCCACAGAACCTTTGGGGTCAATCACAGCAGAATAAGCAGGACTGGAAGTACATGACTTGTTTTATCATCTTGGGCTGAGCTGTGAGTGTGGTTGAGAACAGGCCAGTCTGCACACAGGGAGAGATGCTTCCCATTGCAGCTTGTGACTTTTCCAGCCTTTTGCTGGCACACTTTGGTTTTTAGGCCCAGTAACTCCCATCCCAGCCCTTGTTTCACCTGGGAGTGGCTGAACTTTGGCTCCCCTTGAGTAAAAAAGGTGATTTGTGAGGCTTGCCCCCGACTCCTGCCTGCCTGATGCTCTGTGAGGGACACACTCAACTGCTGGGCCAAACCTGTGGAGGTTTGGTTCAGGATCCCAAGGAAATGAAGCTCTGGGCTGTTCCCAGGTCGTGAACTTAGCTCTAATATCAACCTGTGCTTTGCAAACCCCCCACAGGAACAGGGTGACACCGAGCTTTGATGTGTGCAGGACTTGTAAAACCAGACCATGTGATTAACACATGAATAGCAGGTGGTTCTTCCAGCACTAATTTGGTCAGGGAACAAAGGAGGTTCAAGTGGGTACAAGGAGTCTCATATGTACATTTTTCAGCCCTGGTAATTTGACTGCCAGCCAGGGGCTTTATTCCATAAATATGACAGCCTGAGGGAGCCTTTTTGGAGCTGCTGCATGGAGGGGATTCCCCCCTAGAGCTGGGACACCTCTCGAGGTAACTCCTGGAAGTTGAGGGACCCCTTGCAAACTGCAGATTTTGGTTAGACAACCCCAAAATCAAGGGATTGAGGAGGCCTCCAAGGGACCAAGAAGTTCAGAAAACCTCTCATTTTTGGTCCTCACCAGCACTTGGACACCTTGAAACACCCCAAGTGGTGTGATCCTACCAGCACAGGGGGGGAAGTGAGGTCCCTGTGAAGTCATGCTGGCAAAGAAGAGGAATTAATTTTCGAATTATTTGGTTTATGATGTAATAATTCGGACATTTTAGCTCTACCTGAGTGGGGCAATACTTGGCACTTCTCAAAGCATTTTCCAGCTGGAGCTGATTCCAGCTCCCAGCATCCCCAGGAGGTTGCAGAATAAGTTAGATCTTGGTAAGGGTTCAGGATGTAAATTTGTTGGGTTTAATTTTATTGTTTTAAAGCTTTTGGAATTATTTTGCCAATATTTTTTTTCTCCAGGAGCTGAGATTCTAAAAGGTTCTTACTAGCTCAAAGGGAGCCAAGCCACAGCTGAGGGAGGAAAAAGAGTCAGACTAAACATTGTATTACGTTTATGCAAAGAATAACCTGTTTTTTTCCCCCCCCACATTCAGTTTAATTGAAAAAGACTGGCAATTTTTGTTCAGGTTTGGAGGGGGGACACACAAAACTATAAGTAAGGGGAAACTGAATTTCCTGCTTTTCCAGAATCAAACAAGTGGCTTATAATGGTATTTGCCAGAAATATTTCACATTGAGCAGCTTCTTGCAAACTGTGCCTTGTTGGGGAAAGTTCATATTCCTTTGGATCTTTAAGTCTTTCCAAATTCATCATTGCTGGGAGGGATGGACCAGGCCCCAGAACGTGTCAAGTCTTCCCTTTTACTGTGTAGATGGTTTTTAACTCTGAAGTAACGGAAATTTTCATTGCAGTGTTCCTTCGTGCTGACTCCATCCTGAACAGCGAGAGCAGATGGTTTGTTTGGTTGGATTTTTTTTCCCCTCTCTTTCCACGTTTGGCCTTTAAATGTTGTTATTCTACTTAGTGGGTTAAAAATGGCCTGGAGAGTAATTAGGAAAACATGGATTTGGGAGAGTTGTGTCCATCCTAGAGCTGTTCCAGCCCCTTCAGAGAACGTCCCCCATGAGTCCTGCTCTCTCCAGAGCCTTCCAGGTGTTTGGGTGCCAGAGGAATTCCAGCTCAGGCCCGGGGCTGATCCGGGGGTGGCGGAGCCGCCGTGGCCTCTTGCGGAGCCTGTGAATGTGGGAACGAGACTGAAGTGTCGGAGCTTCACCTCGTTATCTCCTCCCAACATGGCACCAGCTGGTGTTTTGGGTGCCTGCAGAATCCTGCATGAAACATGCCACCTACATTAAACTTGGGTTTTTTTTTTTAATGTGTTGCTGCTTGGGAAGAGAAAAAAGGAAGAGTTTCGTCTTCTGGTGGCGGCGTCTCTCCGGTGTGGGGATGTCCTGGCTCCTCTTCCCGCTGATGGGATGGTGGGGCAGGGGTGCAGTTTAGGTTGAAGGTTGGACTTGATCCTGGAGGTCTTTCCCAACCTTAGTGGTTCTGTGGAATAGTCAGGGTGAGGGCAGGGAAGAGGGGATGGGAAGGAGCTGTCACTTCCCATCGAGGGGCACATCATTCCTTGCTGGAAGGCACCTTTCCTTGGTGGAGCTGAGCTTGCAGTGCAGAGCTGTATGTAAGGACACAGTTGTGATGACTCCTATGGGAATAGAGGAATATTCCTGCATGGAGAGGATTGTTGGAGACCAATCTGCAGAAATATTTGTGTGGATAGAGCACCCCACATCCCCATGTGTGTAGGAGATGCTCCTCTCCTGTTATCCCGATCTAACAGCTGAAAAGTTGCAGTGGAGGACCTGAAAGAAAGGGGAAGGAGTTATCCAGGAGAGAGACAGAATGATTTGAGCAAGGCTGGATGTATCTTCCCTTTGAGCAGAACATGGGAAACCATCAGCAATGCTCAAAAACATAAATGTATATAAATGTGAATTTTCTACTGTTAATGTTATTTTTAAATACCTCTCTTGAGCCTTTGCCATCTCCTGGGGAAGAAATCATTTGCCCAGTTCCTAGAGGGAGCTTTGGGGCCAAGTTTTGAGCCAATTTATAGCTGTGAGTCT
>NW_020955397.1:0-2182 GCF_003031625.1 Empidonax traillii | reverse complement strand
TCTCTCCTCTCCATTTCAACTCCAAATGAGCTCTGCTTAATAGTTTCTTGGAAACCCGTTTGCTCGCACAGTTCTGTGCAGTGTAGGCACTGCTACTTCCCTCTTTTCCCTGGGAGGCTGACTGCAAACTGTCTGCTGGCAAACAAGAACCCAGCGTTGTGCAACAGCAGGGTGGGATGGGGGAGGAGGGGGCTGAGGGGGGGAGGGGGGGGCAGCACACACGGCTAAAAGGGCCGGAATTTTCAACGGGGGAGTTTTCCCAGCGAGTCCTCGTGCCTCCGTTGGTTTAATCAGCCCTTTCAGCGACACGAGAAGTGCTAAGAGTTACATAACCACGTCTCGGGTTTGCCAGGTTGTTTAGGAGGGATTTATGCGCCCTCAGGATTTGGAAAACTCGCTGAGCCCCAAGGACCGAGGCACGACGGGCACTTGCTCACAGTTGTCCTGCTCTCCAGCCTTTCCCAACAAACTGGGAGTTGCTGATTTGCCAGCAAATTTCCTATTTACTGTTCAGCAGAGCATCAGTTGTGACAAATAAACAGAAGAAGGCAGCATTTCACTGAAAGCATTTTATGCACTGATTAAGACACTGTACAAAGAGCTCCTCCGGGGTTCAGGGGGAGCCCGGCTTGCAAAGGAGCTGTTGCAGAGCCTGGGGGGGCTGCTGGGGAGGGGGGGCTTTGCTGGTCAAAAATCACCAAAACAGATGTATTTCTGCCCTCTGGGTGCCCCAGGCCAGGTGGGAGCACTCAGGGCTCTTTGCAGGAGCAGGGGGTGGTTTCCACAGGGGTTGTTTGAATCGTGCCTGTGCTCACACGGTGCTCAAGGCGGGGAAAACACAGGAACATTTTTATGATCAGTGAGGACACGATGGCAAAGTGCTACAATAAGGACCAGCAGATTTCATGATTTGAGAGCTGTCACCACTTCCAGAGAGGACAGGGGGGGCCTGGTGATGCTGGGCATGGTGGGCATGCACAGAGGGGGCTGCAGGACTTTTGGTCTCTTCCTTTAAAGCATCAGGCACCAAAGAACTGAAGCAAGACCTGAAACCCTGATCATAGATCTTTGTAAATGTCTGGTCCTGCTGGAGTCACTGGCAAACTCTCAGCCCTTTCAGCAAGGTCAGGGTTTCACCTTGTCCCTTCTCAGACAAACCTGCGTGTTCTTGGGGAAATAAATAAACCAGGTGAAAGCAGAGCCCACGAGGTCAAGTTTCAAAGTGGGCACGTACAGAAGATGCAAATCATCTGTGTCCTGTGTCACACAAGAAATATGAATCCACAAACCCCAAACTCCCTCATTTCAGGCCCCTGCTGTGGGATTTTTCCCAGGCTGACTCTGCTGTAGCTCCCGGGTTGCTGCTGCAACTCCTGGCTGGCACGAGGAACAGCACATGGATGGGACCAGCAGGAGGAAGATGAGTTTGCTTTTCCCATGTCAAAGGCAAGCACAAGGGGTTGAATTCAGCCCAGATGTGAGAGCTGAACCTCCCTGTGGAGAAGTCCAAAAGCCCCCAGCATGATAAGAAATGAGTGATTTGGAGAAACCACCTACACAAGGTCCTGCTGGGCCAAGGCACCTGTGGCCTTGAGCTTGAGCTCCACGGTGGTGGCACCAAGGACAGAGATGGGCAATGACCAGGTGTGTTTAGGGGAGAAATTCTTCACAGAAAAGGTGGTTAATCACTGGAAGGGGCTGCCCAGGGAGGTGGTGGTATTCTCATCCCAGGAGGTGCTCAAGAAATGACTGGACGAGGCACTCAGTGCTCTGGTCTAGTTGACAAGGTGGGGATGGGTCACAGGTTGGAATTGATGATCTTGGAGGTGTTTTCTAATATAAATGATTCTGTGACTCTGTGATTCTGTGACTGTGACTCTGTGATCCTGGGGTTCTGTGATTCTATGACTCTGGGATTCTGTGACTGTGGTTCTGTGACTGATTCTGTGGCTCTGTGAGTCAGTGGCTCTGTGATTCTGTGGCTCTGTGGCTCTGTGATTCTGTGATTCAGTGGTTCTGTGACTGCTCACAGCCCGCCCATGACCTTGAACATCTTTTCCACCCTTCCAGCGCATGATTCGGGGGAGAAAGCAGCGACGGGGGCGGCGGCACAAGTATCGAAACGTTTGTTCAGCAGTTGCTGCAGAAAAGCAAACTCGCTTCAATCTGCAGAGATGCCAAC
>NW_020955396.1:1123027-1130161 GCF_003031625.1 Empidonax traillii | reverse complement strand
AGCAAAGGATGCCAGGGAGCCCAGGATCTATGCCTGCCTGCCTGCTGCCCTCCCTTCCTCCCTCCTTTGAGGGTCTTCTCCTCCTTGGAGCCCCCAGGTGAGTCAGCAGATGTGTCCTGGGGTTTTTGGTCCTACAGACTGGCTCTAGGGAGGAGGGTTGGTATGAAATCACTGCATGCTTTTCTTCTGTTCTCTGCTTACGAACGAAATGGCCTCAAACAGTTCTCCCAGGAAGTCCCAAAAGACCCACATACACTGTCACAAAGTTTACAGTGCACATCTATCTTCTTTCCAGATCTTTATTACTCTGCTAAGCTAAGATAGAAAAAAAGCTTATTCTTAAGCTGAGACATCATCAAAACCCTCTGAAGCTCAAAGAGTGCAGATGAGTAAACTTGTTTGTAGGGTATATTTCCTGAATTTCTTAGTCAGACCACCAAGCAATTACATTTTTGGGCATGATATAGAAGTGGTGTCCTACCACTGATCAGATGTCTTTCTCCAGGATTTCCATTTATTGGAAGAAGCTTCAGGTTGAACTCTAAAAAAGCTCAAGTTTTTCTTGAATATAATTGTCCATATAGTTCAGACAACTGTCAATTTGTGTCTCATACATCTTCATTGCAAGCACCACAGTAATATTTTTTAAAAATTGTGATGCTTTAAACAGGAATGTTTCCACTGTATTTTCCCTCTCATTTTTCATTGGATGTCCTTTTAATGTTGAGTGCCCTAGGGCTCTGTGGAGTTCTGTGGAGCTGCAGGAGCATTCACTCCGCAGGTTTGAAGTCTTTTTGGCTTCTTTGCCACCTGATGGGGCCTCTGGAGCCCTGGTGACAAAGGGCCACACTTTCTGTTCTCTGAAGACCTTGCTGCCTTTCACCAGTTACACGAAGAGCAACAGGCAGAATCAGCCAGGCAAGCTGTGCAGCAGTTCCTTTTGCTCTGCTTCAGCCTGCAGAAGTTGGAGGTGACTCAATACGAAGCAGAAGTCACACAAACCTGCTGAGCTGTGTCCAACTTCAAGAGAGCAATGACTTCACACACGTACGGTAAGGATTTCAAGTTCCCTGTCCCGTGTGCTTGGCTTGTGCCCATGCCACGGGCATGTGTGGTCGGCAGAATAGTTTGTTGATAAGCAGTTGGTTTCTGGGAGGGGTTTTTCAAGGGAAGGCAGAACAATATGCTACCCGGAATCTGAGTTTTAGGTACCTTCATGTCCTCATAACATGACTCAGAATACCAAGAGTCTCAGGCTTAACAGCATTCCCATATTTGAGTGCAGAGAGCCAAGTTTTAAGTGAATCATGGAATCTTAGAACTGGAGCCCCAGCTGGTGGGTGACCCTAAACAGTCACTGGAGAAGTAAAAGACCTCTTTAGCAGGCATGTACAGTTTGAATAGACACCTACTCCCTGCTCTTGACCCCGTTCCCAGGGCAGCATGTGCTGCAGATAACAGGTGATCTGAATTGCTCACGTCTCACTGGGGCGTTTTTTGTGTTGTCCAGGTCCTTGTCAGAGGAGATCTTCGCACAGTCTTAATTTTCAAAGGTGAAGTATGGCTTGATGTGACATGTCAATTTTAATTTATTTAAAAAAAAAAAAAAGATATTCAGAAATTCCTGTTACCCAGTCCCTGAAAATGAAGCCCCCAAAGCCTTGGCATGCTGGTTACACAAACACTGCTTAGTTTTGAAAACTCAGCTTAGGCTTTACAGTGACCAATTTAAGCCCACTGTGGACTACTCTTCATCTTCTAACTTCATCCTTTAGCTGGCATTGATTCTTGTAACTAAAACAGTATTTAGAAATGTGTTTAATAAATAATTAAATGGGGCTGGAAGTATTTCCTAATTTGTTTTTAAATAAAAGTCCTCCATGAGGCACCAGTAGGGCTGAGACTTGCTGAAGATGATGTGCTTTATAAATCCTCTGCTTGTTCCAGAGAGATATTAAGTAAATCCTACTCTTGAAACAGAAAATTGCATCATCAGATAAAAACCTCCAAATGCTTAAAATCATGCTGGAATAGTAATTTTCTTTGTTCAGCTATGCATATCATGGTAAGTCTGGGCTCACTATCTGACATCATGTAAAGGCACTCAGAGTTCCTTATCTTTTGTAGGTATATGGTTAAATACTTCTGACTCAAGAGAAAGAAGGGGAAAAAAAAAAAAGAAAAGAATGGGAAAATAAAAGGGAAAGGGGGTGGGAAGGAGAAGGGAAGGGAAGGGAAGGGAATCGTCACCAATGCACCACAGCTCTTGGGTTACGGAGTGAGTTGAATTAGGAAATACTTCAGCTCCGTGTTTCTACTTACCACATGCAAACTGAAAATTTAATTGGCTTGTTACACATCCAGATTTGAGCAGAAATTCATATGAAGAGCAGAGAAGCCACCTTTAACCCAAGTACTCCTCCTCTCTCCAGTTCCTATCAAAAGCAGAGGGGGCTTTCCACAAGAAAAGGATTCCACAACCAGAACCTTGGGAAACATTTTATTTCTTTGTCTCATCTTTGAAGCAGCTGAGATCTTCTCTTGCTGGAAGAAGGGGGAGGAGCATGTGAAGGAGAATAAAGGAGGAATGGGACCTCTCTGACAGGAACTCATGGCATTTTTGTCCTAGTCGAGTATTTCTGCTACTTTTTTATGAAAAAAAGAAAGAGGAGTATTTCTAAATTTTTAAAATAGCTTTGTGCTATTTTTCTTCTAGTTAAGAGCCATTTCTAAATGTATTTTATAGTGTTTTGTAAATATTTGACATTTCTTCTGTATTTGCTTGCCTTTTTTTAAAAAAAAACTCATATAGTTTCATAGAATGACCCTATGGAGACACTTCATATGGGTTGGCATGTGTGAGTGGGAACAAATGTGCTTACCAGGACTGACAAAAGAGAATGTTTTCTTCACCCCTTCTGCGTTACAAAGCACCTGGCTTGTTTGGCAGCTGCTACTGGAGCGAGACCCAGCTCAAAGTGCTGCAGCGTGAGGGCTGGGCTTTGTGTGCTCCTCACAGCACGAGGGCCCTCCCTGCTGCCAGATGCTGTGAGGAGCTGTGTAGCTCACTGACAGAGGGCTCCATGGAAGGGTCTTGTTGCAGCACACTGTTTGAACGCTCCAAGGATGTAATTAAATTCCAACGAACCTTTAACAGTCAAGTTTCGAGCTGAGGCACCGGTGTCTTTGGCCTCAACCCAGCAAAACACTTCAGTGCATGAATAAACCTACTTTGAATAGACCTACTGGCAAGTCAGTGGGAACTACTGATTGCTTCAAGTTAGGTATGTGTTCAAGAGATTTGTTTGATGTGGACTCAGTGCCCCACTGTAAGTGCTGTGTTGAACCAGAGCCTAAATGCAGTTTACCATGTGGTGCCTTTTTGGTGTTGGTGATTTCTTACCAGGCAGCCTTCCTCATTTTAAAAGGAATATTAAGCACTTTTAAATGCCACTTTCTCATGATAAGCATTCAGGGATGGCTCCCTTTTGGACAGTAATACAGTGGTAGATTTACTGTGGCAGTCAAACTGTTAATTAAAAGTCCCTTGGGCAGAAATTACAGGATTAGAATACTATCATAAACATCTGAAACCGCTGCACATACTCAGTCATACTCAGGAGATAAATAGGTATCAAAACCTGCCAGTAAAAATGATGTCCACTTTGGTAAAATCCTGCTTATGCTTTCTTTTGTCTTCATGCCTCACCTTTAAATACAGTGTAACTAGAATTTTGTCTCTTACCGTGTTTCAGCCAAATGACAAAACATAAACCTCTTTCTGTTAATTAAACAAGGATTCTGAAGCAGCTAAAGCGGAAAAACAAACTTAATAGCATGGTTTTTCTTCTCTTTTTCCTTGCAGAATGTTCTAGGAAACCAAATTTTCCAAAAACATGGTTGTTCAGACAGACTGTGGGACGTGCAAGAGCCACTAAATTCATTACTGGTAAAACAATCCCAATATTCCAGCACAACCACTTCAGTTCATTGAAACCCGAACTGTGGCTGGAACATTGCCCGTGCATTTGGGCACTCTTCCGAAGCTTGACACTTCCTGTATTCAGATTACTTAACCCAAACACAAAGAGAAAAATAGGAAGGTAACACTTGTGTTTTCTGTTAGAAATGTGTCACTCATGAATACCAGGCTGTATGAGATTTAAAGCGTCTTAAAATTTGCCAGCAAAAAAGAAGCACATTCTTCAGCTGTTCTGGACTGTATTATTTAAAGGGTGTTTGACTCTTAGGTTTTGTGTCATTAAATAAGCTCTGCAAGGTGCCTGCAGTCGGTCAGTCCTGTCTAGTACCTGAAAAAGTGAAGCCATAATAGGCCAGATTTCCAGGCAAGTAAATCCAGCTGAACTCAACAGAAGCAGTTTGGACAAACAGAGATATTATGACATAGTTCACATAATCATATAATCACAGAATGATTTGAGTTGGAAGGTACCTTAAAGATCAGTTCCAGACCCCTGCAATGGCAGGGACAACTTCCTCTAGACCAGGTTGCTCAGATCCACATCCAGCCTGGCCTGGAACGCTTCCAGGGATGGGACAACCTGTCCCAGATCCTCACCACCCTCACAGGGAAGAATTTCTTCCTAATGTCTGACCTTAACTTACTCTCTATTCCCAGTCTGAGTAATAATTTTCAGTTATGGATTCTCTCAGCTTCTGTATGATGCCGGAACTCATTTAACTCGGGTGTTTATTTTAGCTGCTGTTCAAGGTGTTGTTGAAAACTACGCCTCCATGCAAGTATCTCTACCTGTACCTAGATATATAAAGAATTATTAGCCATAAACACTTACATAAACAAAACTTCATTTGGACAAACATAATTGTACACTCAAAACATTGTCTGAGGTACCTCTGCTTCATAATAATAATGTCCCATTACCCACCAGAGGGAGCTCAGACAGTCAAATGTAATGGTATCTTTTTCCAGTGTAAATAGATGAGAGCTATTTAAAGGGTTATAAATAGATTTAAGCACATTTTTAACGGTTAGTGCATGGTTAGATGTAATTTATATTAGCTAGGAACTGTTATGTGTGTAGGGTTTTTTTTCCTTGAAAGAATACTCCTTTTTTGAAATGATTTCAATAAGAAGTGTTCGCATCCTTGGTGCAGATAACTTCATCAAGAGGTACTACTTTATGTGAGTAGTTGTTTTTTTTTTTTACAGCCAAGGGAAGAAACACCCTGAATAAGCCTAATATTAAAACAGCATTAATAGGAATATCATTGAATGTCTTGCATGAATATTAAGACTTGTAATTTTTTGTACTGACATCTAATCAGTAAACATATATATTCATATACTTGCAGAACATTAATACAAAAGGTTCTGATCATAAGACAGTCAAGGTTCTTAGCAGGTAATGTTGTTAAATTATGAACTTGCTTCTGACTACTCGGTCATTAATTTATTTCAGTTCTCCATGGACAGCAAAGTAGTGAAACAGTTAAAGGAACAATCTGAGGAGAGCACTGTGACGAAATGGCTGTCGGAAGGTCTGTGGCCACAAGGCAATCTGGACTGTGCACTGAGATGTGTCATACATTCGTAAGACAGTCACAAGATAGAGGTGAAAGTTCTGATGACAGAACATCACATCACTGTCCCTTCATGTGGGAAACTGGGGATCTAGTTAATAAAAGTTCCAAACTCCACTTGTGTGATGAAAGCAGCAAAAGCCCATTAGTGGGGATGCAGTTACTTCAGTACTGCAGTGCTCTGCCTTCAGTGTAGTTTTTACTCTACATGGGCTATTTATCAAGGCTTTATTTATCTTTAATGCAAATACAGCAGTTGGCATAGAATTGGGCTCAGTGGTCCATATGGGACTCTCCCAACTCCAAGTATGCTGTGATTCTATGATTAGCAGAATAGACTCATATCCTGATTCTGGTTATTCCTCTTTCAATAGAAGAACCGTCTGCAGCACTGTGAGTGTCTGTATCACGTCACAGCTCTGTTGATACTAGACACAGTCAAAAAACCCATAACCTTAATGAAGTAAATGTTCATGCATATCCAAACAAAAGCTTCTTAATGTTGAGCTAAGGACAACAGCCTATACATCCCACTGGTGCAAGCCATAAACAGCAAGAAAGCAAGCAGATAAGGCAACAGCTCACCAGCCAGTTCCTCTTCCTAGCTGTACCTACTTCCTTTCCATCACTTACAGTTCTCATCAGTTTACTTATTCTGAGTACCCAGAGCACAGTTTGGCATCTGACTGCACATTTCTTACATCAGCACACACATCCTCATTTCGTTTCCCTAATCTATGTATGAAAGTTTAGTATAAGATTCAGACAAATAACTAAATTCACAGACCACCTGCTCTCATATTTTCTAACCAGTTCAAAGAAACAAAGCATCTCTCACAGCTGGCACCTGCAGGCTGGTAGAATACTTTGCTGCCACAAACCAGCACCCAATTGCAAAACATCATATGACTGTAACATTTGGAAACCATCTCAAGCCCCTGGTGATCATCAGACCATGTCATGAGATCACCAGTCAACTGGATCTGAGTTCTAGGCTGGTGCTGCTTACTCAGTGGGGAGTACAGATGCATGGCTTGTGGTCAGGGAGGATTGAAGGAACTGAGGTTTAGAAGGGGGAACTGATGGTTGATGTGTAGGAAGGCAGAGTGACTCATATGATAAATCTTGTGCTTTCTGCAGTGTAAACCACCAGATTGTGCCATGTAGGAAGCCTGGGTCAAGTGTGACAGTGATTTGTGAATGGTTGTCATCTTTCATTGATGTGGTATGAGCAATGCATGACATTCCCTGTAAGGAGCACTAGAACATAGAGGTGACTGGCATGTCCAAAGCAAGGTAGGTTTTTTTCATTCTTATAATCTACTTTGAATTTAAAGTGTCAGCCACGCAGTTTTGGTGCACATCTGAAGGACCATCTTGATCATAGAATCATAGAATCATAGAATCATAGAATAGATTGGGTTGGAAAAGACCTCCAAGATCATCAAGTCCAACCCCTGATCCAACTCCAATTACTATATCATGGCACTAAGGGCCACATCCAATCTGTGCTTAAAAACCTCCAGGGATGGTGAATCCACCACCTCTCTGGGTAGGCTGTTCCAATGCTTG
>NW_020955396.1:1121557-1121678 GCF_003031625.1 Empidonax traillii | reverse complement strand
CAGGAGTATATTATGGGAGACAGTGTCAAAGGCTTTGCTGAAGTCCAGATAGACCACATCCACAGCCTTTCCCTCATCCACCAGGTGGGTCACCTGATCATAAAAGGAAATCAGGTTGGTC
>NW_020955396.1:1115711-1117694 GCF_003031625.1 Empidonax traillii | reverse complement strand
GCGAGGAGATCTGTTTTAAGATAACTTCCAAACACTTCAGGCATGAGGAAAATAATTCAAAAAAAATCTTCACCAAACTAAATTTAACATACATGTATTCCATATACTAACATTGTCCCTGCTGTATGCCTTAGTATGATCCAAATTTCCAACACAGGAACTATTTATACCATTTTCTAGTGTGTCCATATCTTCTTAAATTGGAAGAAATATGTTTAGAAAAGAAACTTGATCTAGTAGAACATATAATGGAGATAGATTAACTTCAATTATGTTACTTGAAATAAAATATCCATTATATAATGGATAAAATATCCATTATATTAAGTTACTGGCTGGCAAGCATTGAATCAAATATAGACTTCTACATACTCCGTATCTGTAGTAAAGTATTATAACATATTAAACAGATCCTTATTTTAAAATCTCTTTCCAGCACAGGACCAACCATTTATGAACTGCCTCACACAAGCCAGTTGGGAGTTATGAGGAACCCTGTCTTTTTTGATACTGTATTCTGAGCTTTTCCAGTTGCTCCACGCACTGCGTCTGGGCCAGCTTCAGTGTTCGGTTCTCCTCTGTCAGTTCTGCGTACTCCTTAGCCAGCTGAGCAGCATCCATGCTTTCTTTTTCCACTTGTTCCAGCCTGGCAATCAGCTCCTTTCTAATGGTTATGAAAAAAAAAAAAAAAACACATATATTAAAAATGGCAGTATGCAAAAATTTGTCGTCACGTCAAAGCTGGACTGTAGGTTGTTAACATGGCATTACCAGAGCTCCTGTGAAACAAGAGCCTAGAAAATTAATCTGGTAGAGTCCTCTTTTTTCCCATTAAAAGACAAAGCTTCCAAAATTGCTGATCAGTTTGCTGTTCAGTGACCAAACCTGAAAAATGTTGGTTTCAAGTATATGTGTTAGGGGCTGTTCAGCCTGGAGAACAGAAGGCTTCAGGGAGATCTTAGAGGGCCTACCAGTACCAAAAGGTGCTCCAAAAGAGCTGGAGAGGGACTTTTCCCAAGGGTGACAGGACAAGGGAATGGCTTTAAACTGAAAGAGAGCAGGATTAGATTGGCTGCTGGGAAGAAATTCTTCCATATGAGGATGGTGAGGCACTGGCATAGGTTAACCAGAGAAGCTGTGGCTGTCACATCCCTGGAAGTGTCCAACGCAATCCAAACCATCCTGTAACTGTAAACGCTGCACATGCAGTTCATGGTGGTGAATCAGGTTCCTGGACATTGCTTGCTAATACTTTACCAGAAAAACCAACAATTTATTTTTCTCATAGTACCAGATACAATTGAAAGAGAGCAAAGTTTTTTGTTCAGTTAGTTAGATTTATCAGTAAATTCTGTGAAGTGCACCTGATTTCCTTTCTGTGCCTCAGATGATTCTAGCAGACACTAGGCACATGAATCTGAACTACCACACATTGTTTCTATAATGTGTTTAGGCTCCAACCTTAGCCCTACTACTGAGGCAGAGTGATAGACCTGCAAACCTGATACTTCCTAGTCCTCTTAATAGCAGACACAGGTGGATTCAAGCTGTGGTTTCTTCTGGATGGAGTAACACAGTGCCCTGTATTCCCAGAGCTGGCCGGGAGCTGGAGTCTCCTGTATAGTATCAACTGAAATTACCTCAGCACAAGTTAAGATAAAGGAGGTCTTAAAACACGCTGAAGGCATGAGTAACTCACAGGGTTGGTGAATTACTAATTGTTCTCCACTGAAGTCATCCAGCAGGCTAGCCTGGCCTTTAAGTTTTTTTCCCTTTAAGTCAAAAATTCACCCCTGCTACAGGAAGTCTCTTCTAAAAGGTTCTTAGTTCTTTTGATCATTCTATCTCAGAGATTAGTTAATCTTTAACGGTTCATAGCCCTGTGACTTTATTTCTCAGTCATATCAAAACAGTGCTTGTAGGTCATCAGTGGGAAGATGTTAGTACCTTCGAAGTGGGTAGCTTTTGCTGCAGTCCTTAAAG
>NW_020955396.1:1100925-1114966 GCF_003031625.1 Empidonax traillii | reverse complement strand
AGGTTTTTTTCCCTTTAAGTCAAAAATTCACCCTTGCTACAGGAAGTCTCTTCTAAAAGGTTCTTAGTTCTTTTGATCATTCTATCTCAGAGATTAGTTAATCTTTAACGGTTCATAGCCCTGTGACTTTATTTCTCAGTCATATCAAAACAGTGCTTGTAGGTCATCAGTGGGAAGATGTTAGTACCTTCGAAGTGGGTAGCTTTTGCTGCAGTCCTTAAAGGAGCCCTCTTGTCAGGCTGGACCTGTGCTTTCAGACAGGAAATTCCTACAGATCTGTAATTCTATTCCCACAGGTCAGAGTATTAACGAAAAGATAACATTTCTGTATTTGCTGATCGTTTACGTTACTTGTAGCTGCAAAGCTACCACTTACAGCAGCAAAAGCACCTGGGTTTTGAAAAACACTTCTGTCTAGGCTGCTTTTAGGATCAATTTGACCTTCCTCTGTCTTTACTGCAGCTTTCAGTGATAGCAGAGTTTGCCCGTGGTTTACAGCCGCAGTTACTGCAGTTCAAGGAGTCACAAAGTTAGAAGAGACTCTTGGCGCAGCCATTTCTCCCAGCTATGCTTCCCATTGAAAAAATAATAATAAAAAAGAGTTAGCAGCCATTACAGAGATTTTAAATCATCCCAAAGAGGCAATATAGAGGCATCCTCCTATAGCTTTTAAATATGCTGGCTTTGTTTTATACCGTTGAGGTAACGCAGAGCAGCTATGCTGCAGCAAAGCCTCTTTCCTTTCACCAGGTGAAAGGTGTATCCAGTCAGGCCCTTGAGAGAAAACATCAAGAGCATATTTTAGCTCAGCAAAATTCTGTTTACATCCGACACAACATAGTGGTAAAACTTTGAAAAGCAGCAAGCCATTAACAGGTTTGTTTCTCTTTGGCTGGGCCATGCGAGATCCACCAGTTTTCAAAGGGGCCAAGATGATTTTGCTAGACAGCTCTTATTGATGGGACAGAGGCCATGGAGAAGTATTTTAGAAAGTGAAAAATACATTTAGGGACAATGAGGTTTTACAAGTCTTTTATCACTTCAGTCTCTCAAGGGCTTCCTCTGGAAGATTTTTGTTTCTGGAGACCAAGAGAGAGTGTCAGCAATATTTCTTCCCAGTTATTCTCTGATGCAGTGCTGGACTGAAGGATTAAATTAAGCTCTTTCAAATTACAGACTGTTAAAACAGAAGTGTCCAAAGAAATGGATTCAGAATCATTCTTCCTTACTTTTGTACACTTATGAGATTCTTAAAGAGAGATGCAGTGAACACACTAACAAGTAATCAGCATCTTCAAAGCAGGCAAATCTTTTCTGCGGTGACTTTTAGTACTTGAAAAAGAATGGTACTAACTACTCTATTTGGACTTGAGCCAGGAGTGGCACAGACAGACAATGTGCAAACTCGGACAACTCAATCAATGAATGTCAGTCCTGATTTGATGAGACTTTGTGGAGGCATGGCATTCATGCTGCTCTTTAGTAATATTCAAGCAAAACGGGTAACTATTTCCCCCCCAGGGATTTACCTTTGCTATTAAGCTATAAATGTGCTAAAATAAAAATATTGCTGTACTCTAGAACCTCCCTCACAGAAAGCAGTTTCCTTGCACTCATTCTGTGATCCAGTAGCACTGTCTGGGCAGAAAAGAGCAATTCAGCCTTCGTTCCTGTATTTTCTGTTTGGGATGGTCTCTCCAGTTGTCTCCCAGTACATTGGAGGCAAACAGCTGTCCAAATAACTAATTTCCAGTAAACTGTCAAGTAGCTACTTATGTAGCTACTTGTGTGTACAGCTGCACGTCTGTGTTATTGATTGACCACCCATGAGATTGTGCTGGAAGTCGATAAATGCTACAGGCTGGATATTAGAAAGAGTTTCTTCACCCAGAGGGTGGCTGGGCACTGAACAGGCTCCCCAGGAAGTGGTCATAGCACCAAGCCTGACAGTGTTCAAGAAACGTTTGGACGATACTCTCAGGCACATGGTGTGACTCTTGGGAATGGTCCTGTGTAGGACCAGGACTGGAGGATCCTTGTGGGTCCCTTCCAACTCAGCCTATTCTGTGATTCTGTAGTAAAATTGCTCACTTCTGAGTCAGCAGAACCTGCTTATTCCCTTCCCATCAGGATCAACACCTGTTTACAGGGTAGGGAGGTGTTTCAGGCAAATACTGTCAGCTTGCCACAGATCTAAAATTAGAGTACCAGGGAATTGCTAAATGTTATGAATGGTGTAGCTTATGAAGCTCACAAAAGGATGAGGACAGTAACATTTGCTTCTGATCTAATCCAGGATTTGAACTTAGCTTCCAGAGGTTAAAGAACACCACACTAAGCTCTTGCACCATGTAGCCTTTGTTACAGATGCTTAATAAATAGGTCTAGCACTGTGTAATCTGTGTTTTCTGTTAATGGCTACCTCAAGTTTAAATATTAACAGTATTGATAAGGTATTTTCTAAACTGGTGCTGAGGTACTCAAAGCTTTGAGACAATCTGTAAGGTACACTCTAAGTGTTCTTTTTTGGTGAGGGATTTGTGAGGGAAGGGAACATTAATGTGATTTGAATCATAAACCACAAGCCATGCCAGAGCAGGAGACAAACACAGCATGGTCTTAGGGAAATTATTTCTCTTGGCCTTAATGACTGACCATGCAGACAACAGAGCTCCTTAACACTAATATTCACAATGAATAAATACCAAGAAAAGTGACAGACTAAGCAGATAAATCTGTCTGGAGATGAGTATATTTAGAGATGGATGGGACACAAGGAAAACAGCTTCCAGAGTACAAAGAGTCAGGTTTGTCTTTCCCCAGTTGTGAATAATGTATTTAGGATCATCTGTGGCATCACACATTTCTTCACAGCTAATACGTGTCTGTGTTCTGGTGGCCATAAGATCGTCTTCACTTCCCACATTATTAGGAAAAACTTCTTCTGGAAAGGGTTGTCAAGCTATGGAATGGGCTGCCCAGGGAAGTGGTGCAGTCACCATCCCTGGAGGTGTTTAAAAAACATGTAGATGTGGCACTTGAGGACGTAGTTTAATGGCGAACGTGGTGGTGGTGCTGGGTTGATGGCTGGACTTGATGATCCTAAAGGTCTTTTCCAACCTTAATGATTCTATGATTCTATGTCTACTGTGACATGTGCAAAAGGAGAAAAGAAGTCATACCCGTGGCAAAGAAAAGGAGTGATCCTAAACCAGGTGGTGATCAAATGATATTTTCTGGAGAGTTATATTAGAATTGTCTGGGGGAGGAAAAAGCGATAACCAGCCAGTGCTAAGAATATAAGACACAGCTAGCAACCATGGCAACTCTAATATTTAACTACATAATCCAGGGTCATTATCTAGTAATAGCAATATAACAAGTGCTCAAAATAACCAACCATCCCACCCCTTTCACCCAAACTTAGATACCCCAAAACATCTGTTATGGAAATACATGTGTGTTTCTGGAACATAAATTAAATTACATTCTGCGCCCTAAATGTGGTGTGCTCTCGCTTCCACACCCTTTTCTTTATTTTCAATCGTGTCTCCCATTCCACAGTGATTTTTTTCCCTTGTACTACATATTCCTGGCATAAATGGGAAGAGTTGGAGTGAAGAGAGCAAACAAAGCTATGACTATATTAGCAAAAAAAAAAAAAATCTACTCAGTCTTCTTTTAAATTCTTTCAATTTCTTACTTCCTTTTTTGGTCTTCTTCTTGAGTAACTTCTTTTACCCTTCTTATTTGCTTTTGTCCTTTTATTTTCCCTTTTTTGAAACTGCAGCCTCTTTTTCCCTCACACATTTCCCATCTTCCTGTGAAATAGTTGTCATCTTCTCTCCCACTCCCAGCCTAATACATTCTTACACCATCTACACTGCATACAAGAGAAAGGGCAAATAAGTTCTGTTCTTGCCTTGATGAAAAGCAATCCTCCTCACATCAATGACTTTTGATACTTTGGCCATACCTGATGCTCACAATTCAGTGAGAGAAAAGTCAAGCTAAGCCTTTGAAAAGTTGTAAAAGATTAAATATTTTTGACTATTTTAAAACGATGTTTTTCAACTTTCTATTTCTTAAAGATACCTCCTTTAGAAATATACCTGCATATATTCTTTCACGTATAAAGGTGACACTGAGGCTTGAAGGCTGGAACAAATATTGTTTAAAGTAGAATGAACTTAATTACTTTTTTTTTTTTTTTTGTACTAAGAAGGTCTGACACTGCTATAGATATTTATGCCAGCTTAACTTAACGTTACCTTACCAACATATAGAAAATATTTGCTCCATCCATTTTCTTTTTTTTTTTTTTTTTCTCCTGTCAGTCATAGCCTTCAGTATTCTGTGTGCACAGTGTTCTATCAGCAGGCACCACCAATGCAGAAACTGCGAGGTGTGACTTGCCATTGTAATTACACAGCTGAGTTATCTGTGCAGCGAAGATGGGAGCACTGGCAAGGGTATCATCCAACAGAAATTGTGGTTGCATTTGGGAAAAACGAACACTGAACAACATTATAAAGCTGTTTGTTCCCATTAAAAGGGATGAAACTCGATCATTGTACATTTTATCAAAGTAGTATTTCAGTGGAATAGACAATAGATAACAGGTGCATTAGGCAGTTGTGGATCTTTATTTCCATTTTCCAGTTTTAAATTCAAAGGTAGAAGATAAAGACACCCACAACAAGGGCAAATTTCAGAAAGCTCCAAATGCCATCTTTTCAATTTGATCAGAACTACTTTTGAGGTTCCAAGCTTGTCCATCTCATCAGACTTTTCTAAAAAGTCAAAGCATCCATTCTAAGAATGTCACGCTCAACTCTTCCAGTGATGGGGCAACCACAGCTTCTCTGGGCAACCAGTGCCAGTGCTTCAATACCCTCAGAAAGGAAGAACTTCTTCCTGCTATCTAATCTAAACCTATCCTCTGTCAGTTCAAAGCTATTCTCTCTTGTCCTATCTCTACATGCCCTTGTAAATAACCTCTCTCCATCTTTCTTGTAGGCTCCCTTCAGGTACTGAAATGCTGCAATAATTAGGTGTATATAACTACATAAGTGTGCTCAGGTTTGTAAGCCTACATGTGTGTAAAAGTGTATGTGTCCTAATAACTTTCTAATCCCCCTTCCAATTTTAACCAAACTTCATGCAGTGAAGAGGTCCCAGTTAGTTTCTGGAAGGTTTATTAAAACAGAAAGTAAAAACATTCCTTTCTGCTACAGAAAGGAATATTACCCCAGCTGGGAAAGTCGGTCTCATGAGACCTGCTCCAAAATACTACAAAATAGAGAATCTACCTGGAGGGGAAGTTATAAACTGTTTACATTTGGAGAAAAAAAAAATTCAGTTGGCACTTGCAGCTTGTTAAAGCTCAAAATCAAGCAACCAGTGCACCAATCTGTAGGAAATTGCACGTCTTTGATCCCGGTGATCTAGGACCACGTCTTCAGATTAAGAGACATGGGCAGTGGCGAAAGGTGCTGCACTGATATTTGTCATGTTTAGGCATTTCACAGCTATACAGCATGTGAACACAAGGCCACAAATATGTAATTAGAAGGCACATAAGAATCACAGTAAAATAATTCCATTTGTTGCCTTATTCAGCCATTCTTAACATGTGTTTACTGGGGCATGGAATCCACAGAACAGGTTCAGCAGAGGTAGCAGTGGTGGAAACATCCTGGCATTGTTTCGTTGTTGTCATCCACTGGTGGAATGAAGAAAAATTCCAGCCTGAAGCCCATGAATTGATTCAGAGTAATCACTGCAGAGAGGCTGACACCTGGGCTCAGAAGTTGATTAGGACAGCTGTGAGCTCTGGTAAACAATTTTGTGCATGTACCTGCCATTGTCAAGAAGCTAAGTATTTCTAATTCAGCTAGTACCACAGACTCCATAGGTTAAAAGATGGCATTCAAACAGGATATATTTTTCATTTAAGAAAGTGCAAAAATAATAATATAAATGTCTATAGTTATAATAATAATAATAATAATATGAATGTCTAGTTTATAGAGGCTTCAAGCATACTTCATCAATAGCCATAACTGATTCCAGGATGTGTCAGTAATAATAATGGATTTTTATCAGTAGACTCTAAAATCCAAATGATCCAAATGATCTAAGGCCACCTTTTGGGTTTATAGATATAAAGTCAAGCACTTAAATGACCATTTAATATTTTACATTCTATTTGGATTTTCAGAATAGAAAAAGTCACATGGGTTTCCACTGAATTCACTTGATTACTAAATACATATGTAAGTGGCTTATATTAGACAACCATATTTGACAAATCATTGCAAAATTATTTGAATTAATTATCTTTTCCTCATCTTTCCAAATGTACCAATTACATTTGATTGATCAGGTTCATCAGGAATGATGAATCAAATCCAAACACTGCATTTTCATGCCTTTTTTTCCATGCAGGGACAATGTAGTGTTATTCTCCTCTGGCTATTTTTTCTTCTCTTTTGTGCCAGTTTGTCAGAACCTGAGTGCCACACAGATCCTTCAGTGGAAGAGGATTTGTAGTGGGAAACCTCAAGCAGCTCTGACACTTTAAGCCAAATGTAACTATATTGTGACTGTAGCCATCAACCCCCACAAACACATCTCACTTTCTTACCCTGCATAGTTTGGATTCAGGGAGTTCTTTGGCTATCTTGTAAGAACACAGGTTTTCAGTAATTTCCCTCCCATTAGCTTGATTCTGCAGCTAAAGATTCCCATGGATGCAAACGTGGCTGAACTTCAGCTGGGTCAGCTGGGTAGGGATTTCACTACTCACCCTCTTTCCCCTCTCTGAATTACTTTTTTAGGTTTCTTGTGGAGATGGACTGAGAGCCACAGCGTGCACTTTGCCATCTAACAGCCATGCAAAGGATGACAGGGCTGTGTGTACAGGCCACAGACATGAAAAAAAGTCTCCAGCTTATGCACTTTGGATACAAACACCTAAAATGCCAATGTGTACAGAAACAGTGCAACTCACAAAAACACATCTACCAGTATTGTCAAGCACTCTAAGCCTTACTGAGGATCTGTTACATTGGTCATGAAGACGTATAAAGTAAAATTTAAAAAAAAAAAATTCCCTAACATCAAAAAGGAGATTTGCACCAGTTGAACTGGATTGTTATGTGACCTGGGGGCTGTCAGTGAAGGTTTTAAGGGGCATACACTTTGGTGAGGGTCTGGAACTGTGACAGCTCTTAGTGAGTCCAGTTGATCCTATGGAGCAATGGCCTATTTGTACTGTGACTGTCAGGCAGAGGTCTGGTATAGAATCACAGAGTCATACGAATGATAGAATGGTTTGGGTTGGAAGGGACCCCAAAATCATCCAGTAACAATCCCCCTGCCACGTGCAGGGACACCTTCCACAAAACCAGCTTGTTCAGAGCCCCATCCAACCTGACCTCAAACACTTCCAGGGATGGGGCAACCTGTGCCAGCGCCTCATCGCCCCCACACGGAAAAATTTCTTCCTAATATCTCATCCTCCTAATATCCAAACCTTGGCCTCTGTCAGTTTAAAGCCATTCTCCCTTTTGCTATCTCTTGTAAATAGTCTCTCTCCACTTTTCTTATAGGTTCCTTTCATGTACTGGAAGGTCACAATTATAAGGTGTGTGTGTATATAAGTATATACATATGTAAGTATATATGTATATAAGGTCGGAAAACATTATGTGAAAACCTCACGTTTAAAACAGGATTTTACAAGGAGATTATACAACAGTAAATCCTTTGGGAAATTTACTTACTTTCTTTCTTCCAGCAGAGCAATTTCTTTCTTGACTTCATGGTACTCTTCTGCTATTTTGCAGTGCTGTTTATACACCTGCATAGATTCCTTAGACTCGTTGCAAGGAGGCAGAGGCTTTAACAAAAAGAAAAAAAATACACTGTTTTGGGATGAAATATTAGTTTAAAAATGCATATTTTGAAAGATCCAATATTTATCTTAATTCCTGTGAGAATTTTCCCCCCTTAACTGTAGGATATTGCCAACTATTCCTAGTGATGGCCTTTCATGGAAGGAAGAAACCCCCAAACGAGCCCACTTCCCTGCAAAAGAATACACGTAAACCTCCAAACCTTGTAAGAATTTTCAGAACTCTCCTTGCCAGTTTTGCAAAGTATTCCTAAAGATCAGTTAAAGAGAGATTACATCCCTTACATCCCTCTTTTTCAGCTACAGTGAGACATGAATGCTAAGGTTGATGCATTGCTCAGACCCATAACACACATGAGGTCTTTTCACTGCAGAAACTACAGCTCTGGGCAGAAGGAGAATCTGAGTGCAAACAAGCTCTTATTCCCCAGTTCTGCAAGAAGAGAACAAAACACATGAAAAGACACAGACTAAATACTCTTTGCAATACTCAATACAATGCTTATTCCAGTTTATTCCTAAATGGGAGAGGGCTGTGAATTGGAACACTGGGGTTGATTCTGCTGGACTCAACAGGAGTTACACTGCTGACTCCAGTGCAGCCAGGACTTCATGATGGGTTCTATCCCAGCAATATCTCAGGCTGTAAACAGCTTGCTCAAGACAATACCATTTCTCTGCATCTCTATTTCCTGTAGAAGAAGGGGATATGTTTACTTAGTACAATGATTATGAGGGTTAAATCAGCTTATTTGCAAAGTGGTTTACATTTTCCTGTAAAGCACAGGTGAGATGGAGCGCAGAAGGATGATGGTAATTAAAAAAAAAAAGAAAAATCAGGTTAAAAAAGAGACACATTGAAGACAAAAGCATTATATCTCCTATCCTAAGTACCAATATCATTGCTGCAAAACTTTAATGTTTTTCTAATGCACACTGAATGTAATAAATATGGCAAATATACCCACTCAATCCTAGAACTCCTCATGTGAATTTCAGGTGAGATCTTGAAAAGACATTTTTGGTTAAATGTAGGTACTTTTTGTTCCTTAAAAAGAAAGCTGCTTAATTCAGGCTTCAGGCTTATCACATTTTGGCTATAACACTTTCAGGAAGTACTTCTAAGTTATTAGCCATGAATCTGTTGACTGTAAATGAACTCCAAATAGCATGCTTGAGCCACCTGTTTGAAGCAAAAGGAAACACTTAAAATAGTTCCCTTACTGCCCAGTTAAAGAGCATCCAAACGCCTTTCACAATATTAGTAGATTATTTTACATTTCTTGCTGTCCTACTTTGACTCTTCTCTGTAGCATAGTATTCCTTTAATGACATTTTATTAGGAAAACAAAACCAAAAGTCATTAGACTTTTCCTATTTATGATCTTCTAACCCTTTTTTTTAAATCTAAACTGGAAAATTAAACTTAAAATTCAGAGACAAAGGTTAAAACCACTTTTATCCAGAGACAGGGTAAGTTGGTTCAGATGTAACCCAATGCACAGATGTAAGTAATGTATGGATCTTGAGAGTACTTGTAGATAGTATGTGATTCCTCATGGAAATTTTAACACAGACACTCATTTCCCATGTTCTGAATGCAAAAAAGCTGCAGCAGAATTGTTTCACAGGACATTCTCTCTGATTTTGAAGATTTTTGGTTCCCAGGGAAAGGGCAGCCCATTCCTTGATGAATCTAATCCCTAGGGAAAGGGCTTTTAATTGCATTTCAATGTGGATGAGCAATAGCACCATTCATACAGCCACCCAAATAATAAGCATAAATTTAACAAGACAGAATATAGAAGTCTCAGTGCTCTAATCCAAGAATTCAAGGATGAGCCAAAGTAGCATCTCTGGTATCTGCCAGAGATCAGCCATCAACAAATGCGTCACAATAAAAAAATTCTGAACAGCACCAAAGGGAAAGTCCCCAAACAGTGATACTTCAAAAGAAAATCAAACCAAACCAAACCAACAAAAAAATCACCTTGGATTTGCTTCCAACTTAGTTTCTGCTAATCTAGCTGGTTTAAATAGTTTAAAAATTAAACAGTATTCAGTTTCTATATTCCAGCTTCCCACTCAAAAGATATATATAGAGAGCTAAAAATTATCTAGTCATGCTGAAACTTAGTATCTAAGTTTCACTTAGAACCAGTTGCTGATTTTCAACCCCCTTCTTACCACTGTCCTCTTCAGTGACATTTTTTCTTACACTGATATTTTAGCACTTAAAATAAACTTACAACAAAAAATACAATCGGTTTACTAATGTTCTGTTCATGCAATTATTTTCAATCATGTCTGATTGCATTAAAGACTATGTAAAGAACTTTTTTTAGTGTATTTTTCTTTAAAACATAGATTTGATTCTGTTTTCATATGACTAGATAGAATCATATAATTGAATCATATAATAGAATGGTTTGGGTTGGAAGGAACCTTAAAGATCATTCAGTTCCAAACCCCTGACATGGGCAGGGACACCTTCCACTAGACCAGGTTGCCTCAAGCACTGTCCAACCTGGAATTGAACACTTCCAGGGATGGGGCAGCCAGAACTGGACAACTTGCCTTGTTCTTTTGCAATTTGGAAATTTCTAAGAAAGGTTTTGGTGATAGCATTTGGTGATAGATGTCCACAAGTAATTTCTGGCCAGCAGGATATTAAACTGGCCAATGCATTCATTATTTAACAAATGCCTCTGTTGCAATCACATGAGAAAAGGAGAGATGCAAGTCTCCATTCCACCTGGAATGACCTTTTTGAATGCAAGGGACCAGACCATGGACAGTGTTGCAGATGCTACTCTGATGGCACTCCATAAAGTCTGTGTACCATTTTTTTGGTGAGAGTTTGCTATTTTATCCAGGTAACTAATTACAATAGGCATGAATAAAGTTCAATTTGCAGTGTGTACATTTTTCACTCAGAAGCAATCAGCTATACATTTATTTCCTCTTAGGACAGCCCAAGCTTGATACTTCATGTAGTACCTGGCCTGTCCATAAATTAATACACATAAAACCATACCTGCTAGACAAGTCAAAAAACATCACTGCCAAAGAAAGTTACATTTAGTGGCAACAGTTGCTACTTTTAATCCTGTTTATTTCAGGCTTCAGCGTCATCCACCCTCATTTCTCAGTGCTGGCAAGATAATGCACATGCAGGATCTCTGATTTTGCTCACAAAGCTATTACAAAAGCTACAGCTCTAAGTTATGCTAGTGGTCTATCCTATTATGCCTGATTTTCAACAAGGTCTGATTTTATCTTGGTTGAATAACTCACTGTATTACTGAGAAATGGTCTATGGGACCATTGTAATTCACCATAGTTTGTTTGCATTTCCTTTTTGACTCAACTGTGAAAAAGAAAATTAAAACTTTCTCCTGAAAATGTTGACGTTTCAAGAGAAAATTGTATCAGGCAGCTTTGCCAGCTCATGTTAACTTGTCTAGAAAGCACTATTTACCACTGGTCTAAGTAAAGAGTGGTATCTCGCTTTTTGTAAATTTGGTAACTTTCAGCTAAACTCTTGTGGAAAACTGGAAAGTTCAGTGCCAATATTTTGCGTGTTCATTATACAGCCTTGTGTACTCTTCCATGATGGAAGAAACCACATTATTCCCTGAAAAAGTAGCACTTTGCAGCTACTTTTTGTTGTGCAACTGGAACTCTTTGACCAGTTTCAGATACTTGTTTCAGGATATATCTTGCCTAGTCTAGTTTTACCATGAATGTAAGCAGCTCTTTTTCCTCCAAACAGTTCAGGTCAACTGGATAAGAGCAATTGAGACTTTTGCTCTCCCTTGCTAAGACATTTTCTAACTTCAGGATGGTGTTCTGGCTTTGTGAACATCCATGTCTTACATAACCTAAGACCATAGTTATTATAGCAGCATTACAGGAAATTTTTCAAGTTCATATCTAATTTTAGAGTACCCCAGAACTCTAGGAATTCTTACAGAAATTAATATTAAAAATATTAATAAATATTAAAAAAATACATCATCCTCTTTAAAAACGCAGTATACTTTTAAGCTTTCTAAAATAATTTTATGTGTCTAACAAGAATCTTGGCATTCAGTAGAACCAATTAAAGTTTTAGAGTAAACAAGGTTTCTGCTAAATGCTTATATCATGCACAACAAACTGTCTCTTTCATAACATTTTCATTGCTTCTTTTGTACAGGCATTTGCCACTAAAGCATGAAAAACTATCCTGTGGCTTAGAAAGCTGATATTATAAATGCTTGGAGCTTTTTCTCTGTTGCAGCAATTTTGTTTTATTTAACTACAATAATCTCCACAGATTTGTAGTACAAAAATACAAAATATGACATAAATCCCTCTCAAGCTCACAATTTCATGAGAAGACATCACAGAATCATAGAATGGTTTGGGGCTGGAAGAGACCTTAAAGATCACCTTGTTCCAAATCCCCTGCCATGGTCAGGGATACCTTCCACTAGACCAGGTTTCTCTCAGAGCCCCATCCAACCTGGCCTTGAATGATAAAGAATTACAGAACACCCTGTGCATCCATATGCGACTTGTGTTCTTCCCTCTTCAGGATCAATTTCCCACCTGAAATAAAGACTTTGAGGGAGAACAGGAGATGAACTGAGCAAGTCACAGGAAGTGCTGGAACAGGACAGGCAACACACAGGGCATAGCAATGCAGGTACTTAACTCTAGATAGTTTCCTCTGCATTCAGTGACCTGAACAACAAGGCCTTAGATGCTGATGTAGGGGTCTAAATATAGCAGACAACCCATAGCAGAGTGTCTGTCAGAGGGGCCACCACCCACTCTATGGATAATCAAGGAAGTGCCTTCCAAGGACCAGTCCAGCTTTTACACAAGGAAAAGGATAAAGTTTCCAAGTGACAAAGTGACAAGTGTAGCCCTCACTGCACTACCCACCACTCGACTCACACACAGCTGGGGGAAATAACAAAAGCCCAAATTAGCATGTGTTTTATTCTCATTCAAACTATTGCTCATAAGTGAGAAGAGAATAATTTCCAATACTGCAAACAAAAGAAAGAGGTTTATTAATATGAGTTTTATTTCAGTGATAATTTAGCAGGAACTTCTTCATAGTTTCTTTTTTTTTAACAATAAAGCTGCGAAAGACACCTACATACAGCTTAAACTGCTCTGTTCTCGTATGTAGGGCTTTTGTGTCTAGTTTACCACAAACCAATTTTGATTTAGGTTAAAAAAAAAAAAAGATAGTAGTTGAGTTATTTCCTTACAAATTGCTTATTGGAGTGTGTTCCTCTCAGTGCAGTAGAAAAATGTAACATTCACACTGGCAATTTGAAAATAAAACATTTCTAGTCTGAACCTACCTAGTATATCAGAAGACACAGACTGATCATTTTTATTCTTCAGAAAGAAGCTGTAACTAGGACCGTCCTTTAGTGAGAGTCCTTACAAAGAATTAGCTCTTTGCTGAGCCTCCTAGAAAGACCTTCTCTCCAGTCAATCCTACCTCTATCTCTGCAGAACCAGTGCTGGTGCTTGGACAGCAGGGTTTGTTACCCTGCCTTGAGGGGGCTGCAGTGAACTTTTCCCTGCCATCAGATAGTGGTGAGAGGGGGGCAGGTATGGTAGAATTGTGTGAGGAAAAGTGGGAACACTAGGTAATTCTGCTCAAATAGCCAAGCTGTCTGCCAGGGCCTAACATAGGAGGACGAGGGCTTGAAACCTAAAACAAGAGGTGCAAATTGCTGGGTACTCAGGCTGTGGTCTGCTGCCTGCATGCACAGAATTCCAAGTGACTCAGTGAACTTACATAGCATTCAAGCTGCTTTCAAGATCCACCCTGAAGACCAGCTAATTTTGGCTTTTTTTTGTTTGTTTGTTTGTTTTTAAAACAGGTTTCAAAATTTTCCTTTGTATGTTTGAAACCTGGAAAGTTACTACCTTTTTTTTTTTTTTTTTTTTTTTTTTTTTTTTTTTTTTTTTTTTTTTTTTTTTTTTTTTTTTTTTTTTTTTTTTTTTTTTTTTTTTTTTTTTTTTTTTTTTTTTTTTTTTTTTTTTTTTTTTTTTTTTTTTTTTTTTTTTTTTTTTTTTTTTTTTTTTTTTTTTTTTTTTTTTTTT
>NW_020955396.1:1098911-1100591 GCF_003031625.1 Empidonax traillii | reverse complement strand
TTCTTTAAATAAAATACAAATGCTTTTGACTGTACTTATGGCACGGTGTTGAACGTCTTGTGGCTCTAGATGTCGTATTTTTTTACAAAAATATGTACCAGCATTCTTGCAAATTCAAGCATTTCAGGCTGCTATGCCACAGTTGATTAAAAGGTTCATTTACAGGATACTTCATGTGTGGTGCTTTATCCTAGCTCACTCTGGGATAGAGAAAAGCATGGATGGAATGACAAGGGACACCACCATTCAGTACTTCTGCAGGTCCTGGTGGAGCCCGTGTTGTAGCTGTTTCTGCACTACAGGATCTACCTGTTTCAAAGCTGGCATGGTTACGTTAACACAAATTGCAACCACATGCTACACAATTCTGATAACCCCCCAGCAGTCTGGATTATAGTAATTTAAAAAAAAATAATTAATAAGAGAGTGTAGTTAGGTAAATTACAACGATTGTTGCTTGTTTGAAATTTTAAAGTAGTGCAAAATTATTGTAATTACATTAAATAGCTACCATGTGAAGCTGTGATCCAGATTGACAAAAGCAAGAATATTCAAGTTTTCATTGCTAAAATGAAGTGTACTGTTATCTCTGCATTAGCTCAGAACCCTATGTTGACTTAACTGACTGTGGCTGAACATAAAGGTTTTGAAATATAAATATGAAAACAAGCTTGAAAAAGATAAAGGATGAAACACTACCACTAATTTTATACTTTTAAGTGGTTGAGTCAGATAGATAGTCATCTTTTCAGTTACCCCAGTGTTACTGAAAGAGTTTCTGAAAGGTAATAAAGAGACCATTATCTGAATCAAAGCCTTTGATTGTTTCTTCAATGTGTTATCATATTGAGATCATGAGAGTAAGGAAGGTTTCTTAAAAACATGTCAAGTACTTTGGAGACCAACAGGGTGTACTTAGTGGAATTGCACTAGTGAATGCTTAAAAACTTCTACCGAAGGGCTATTATTTATCCAGCAGACTTGAGAGCTTCGAGAGGAGCATTGCCAGTCTATAATGAAATTACACATTTAGAGTATATTACATGTTTTAGAAATATGGGTCAGAAAAGTCCTAATAAAAAAATCATCACTTGTCCTGTAAAGTACCTATATCTAATATTAGTGATTTTGTTTTTATGTGCCAAGAGCAGTAATAATAATCATACTTTGCTCTTTTAGAGAAATCCTCACCCACTGATCTTAATGCTCTACAAGAAAGATAAAAATTAACCTAATTTCAGAGGTGAACAGAGGGATGAAAGCAACTGAAGGATCAGGCAATGTGTCACCAACACAGCTGGGTTCTTTACTTTCAATTCAGTGCTTCAGCCTTGAAACATTATTGCTCTCTGAACTCTTCTGAGGGAAAAATAGCCAACCATCTTTGCTGCGCTGGAAGGTCGGCAGAATAAAGGGGCCAGAGAAATGTCCTGTTCCTTTTGTCCCAAATCTTAATATGTTCTTCATTCCTTTAATCATTCCTAGTTATGCCTAAGGAAGCTGATGAGAGGGATAGAGCAGTAAGAGTCTCTGTCACTGTTCATTCCTTTTGCAGACACCCTTTTGATTAGAGCAATAGGAGAGAATAGTCAGCCCTTGAAGTCAGGAGCCCTCCCGTGTTGTCTCACTAGCTGATGGATACAGGAAAGATGACATTATTGGACAAACATGGTCTGCTAA
>NW_020955396.1:990527-1098703 GCF_003031625.1 Empidonax traillii | reverse complement strand
TGATGAGAGGGATAGAGCAGTAAGAGTCTCTGTCACTGTTCATTCCTTTTGCAGACACCCTTTTGATTAGAGCAATAGGAGAGAATAGTCAGCCCTTGAAGTCAGGAGCCCTCCCGTGTTGTCTCACTAGCTGATGGATACAGGAAAGATGACATTATTGGACAAACATGGTCTGCTAATGCCTTTCTCAATTTACACCCAGGAAGCAACTGCCTTCATAGTGAAATATCAGAGGAAGTCTAAATGCTCCCGGGAAAACAGATGATCTGAAGTACTTTACAAAAGCCAACAAACACTCCAGAATCTCCACAAAGAGAAGTGAAATAATTCCTGGATGTGGAACTGGCTCTGTGCCTGGTGAACTATGGAGCTGCCATCAACTGCTCATTGTCCAGTGTATTGGGGCTCTGTCATCCTATGCTGACAAATCAGTCTGGTCACAAAAGGACTCATCACTTTTATCCCAGGCTGTCTGCAGGCACCTGCCAGGGCCATCATCAGGGTCACTGACTATGCAGCACGAACTGCAGTTACTTTGATAAGGCTCCCATCAATCCTGATGACTAGCTTTATTTCCCCAAGATTAAAGGTGAAACAGCACTACAGTAGACAGTACATCTTCTGTTGGAATGCTTCAGAGAAAGCTCATGACATCATCATAGCACAGCCTGCAGACATAAGAATATAATACTTGGCTCATTCCTTCTCCTGTCAAAGACACAAGAACTCTCTTCATTGCAGTGCAACAGCATGTCCTGCATTTTACACAGGAATTGTATAAAAAGTCTTAAAATCAGGTGAGGTTGTTGCAATAGCAATTTCCCTGCAATTCGATTAAAAATGTCAAACCAAATTTTCTGCAGATGGTTTCTTCCACGGATATACGTTTTCTTCTATGGATGTGTACAGTCTTATTAAATGTCAATGGGTTAGAAAAGCACCACTAAAAAATTCCACCTTAGTATAACAATGTTTTTTATCGTAACAGGTATAGTGACTGTGAAATAGGCTGTTGTAACCAAAAAAAAAAGTTTACCTGCAGCTGCTGATCTAGTTCTGGAAATGCCAAAGACAAGTTTTCAGGGGCAGCATCATCTAAAAGGTAAACATGATGTTAAAATTCAATGTCTACCAAAAAGGCCATTTCAAATAATCTGTCTGATGAAGTTCTATATTGCATATATTGACAATAATATTGGATCCTGAAAAAAACTCCATATCTTATCTTTTACAGTTGAGATTTCTTAACAGACTTCTTGAAAATACTAGTAGGTTGTTAATAAGAAAACATTTAGTTGCTGGAAAGACAGAAAATCTATTTTGTATTGCAGTGATTAAGAAACAAAACAAAGCCAGTTAGTCCAGTGGAACATGTAATAATTTAATAAAACCAATAAACCCAAACTGTCTTTCTTCCTGGGCTCTCTCCATTACACTGCAAAGCAAAGAACCTTCTGAGGACAGCATCGCTACTACCAAAGGGTTCATCAACTGAATGAAGGCAAAAACAATCACAAGAACACACAAACTGGCCTGGCAACCCTGAAACACGAAGTGAAGGCTTTGGGGTGACCTAATTGTGGCCTTACAGTGTTTGAAGGGAGCCTACAGGAAAGATGGAGAGAAACTATTTACAATTTACATGCAGTGTAAGGGACAAGGGGGAATGGCTTCAAATGGAAAGAGAGTAGGTTTAATTAGGTATTAGGAAGAAAGTTTTCCCTGTGAGGGTGGTCAGGCACTGGGATAGGTTGCCAGAGAAGCTATGGAAGTGTTTAGGGCCAGTTTGTGTTTAGGGCCAGGTTGGAGCTGGGGAGGTTGGAATTAGATGACCTTTAAGGTTGCTTCCAATCCAAACCATTCTATGGTTCTGGGATTCTATGATTCTATGAAGACTGTTACCTGCACAGACATGATTAGAATGGGAAAGGCACCACAAATTTCTCCATACTACAGAGACATGATTTTAACCTGTCCATTACAATCCTTATGGGTTAGAGTTAGAGCAATCTTGACAACAAGCCAAACCATGTTTTTATTTGTTTGTTTGTTTGTTCGTTATTCATTTATAGTTCAGGCTTCCAGCAAAGGTGGGACAGACTCTGCCAGTTACGTCAGGCTTGTGATGTGGACACCCACCCAGTAGTAGCTGGACTGAGGTGGGACACATACTTGGAATCACACTTGGTAGCATCACAGCTAGCCATCCCAGCATTTCCTTCTCAGTGACTTCCACACTATCAGTTTTGCACTGGATTGTGATGGCTGCTTATGCATCTTACTACACGTTATGGGAGGTGAGGAGAACGCTACTATTAGCTTAGAGTCAATTATTTGTAATGTATCAAAATCAAGTAAGGATGGTTATCAAAAGAGAAAATTGCTAACATGGTTCAGATCCTGAAACAAGCTGTATGCTGGCAGACTTGTACACAGCAACAAAACCCCAACAAGATTAGGAGGACCACATATCAAAGCAGGATTCTGGATATTCTGAAAGAGTACAGGCTAGGATCTAAATTATTTGTCAAATATTTGATATCTTTTTATCCTGCTCTCTGTGGTCACATAGCAAAGGAAATTAGGGGGGGAAAAGTAAAAAAAGTCACCTTATCCTATGAAAAATAAGCATACAGACTAACACATGGTCAGAGCCTAGGAAGGGATGCCCAGAGAAGAAAAAAATGAAGTAATATTTCCATGCTGTAGGAGTCTTGCTAGCATTACCAAGTCATACCCGTGTCATGTGTGCGCTCCCCTTCATTTTTTCACACCATGTCCCAGACGTGTCCATTCTGGAATATACTTAAATTGCTTTAATAGTAGAGGATTGTATCATGAGGATATGCAAGTGTTTACCTTTAATTTGCTCTTGCTTTCTTGTACAATATTTATAAATAGACTAATTTTCTAAAAGAAGAAAGATGAATCATATGGCAAGGCTAAAAGGAAGGACAGAATAAAACTCAGTCCGACTAGGGCTACAGCTGCTCTACAAGTATTTGGCTGAATAGCTGTTAAATATTCTGACAGAGATATTGGACCAGAGTCATGGATGGCAGTTAAGCTGCTATTTGTTTTGACAATTCCAGCAGTACAATCTCTGGTACAGTAGCTTTAAGGAGGGAATCCTGAACATTTTTAAAATTAAGAAAAACATAGCAAAAGCAACCCTTCAAAGTACTAAAAAAAAAAAAAAAAAAAAAAAAAATTGAAGCAACATCAGCCAGTAATTACTTTTTGACTGTGTCAGCTATTAATAAGAAAATAAAACTAATGTAGTGTCAGAATATTAGAAAATAAATTGGAATATCCTCTTAAAAGAACCAATTAAAAAAGTTTGGAAGCACTTCATAAAGGATGGAATAGAGAGAGAAATTAATATAGAGGAAATCCTTTCAATAAACAGATGTTCCCTGTTTATTTTTTGAACTCAAGTGACTGAGTCAATGGTACCATAAATAGAACGTACTGGTATCCTAACCATTACGGCATACCATAGTACATTTTATAATGGGCCTGCCCTAGCATCTATTGAACAGCTGCTAGGGGTTTTTTTTAGTGATACTAGTTTAAGACTTGTTTAAATCATCATCCAATGTGCAGAACATCATCTAGAAATGTTGGGGAGGACTTTAGTGGCTTGAAATTTTCCTGAGCTCCTGATTCTCTTAGGCTCTTTTGAGATTTTTTGCTCAGTTTAACAGAAAATTAACAGAAATCCTCACAGCTAACTGCAATCTTGTTTTCCACAAAAAGAACAAGAAAAGACTTTCCCCACAGCTTTCAGTGAAATAAATTACTGCCTCAGGTCAGTTTGTATTCCACTGTTGTCAAAGTAACAACCAAAACAATAACAACAAAAATCACTCGGTAAAAACTAAACACGATTAAATTTCACACAAGGGGAAAGCAAATGAAAGCAGTCATTCAGCTCCTAAAACTTCTTTGAGGATGTTTTCAGAAAGTCAAGAGCAAGGATATAAACTCTTACATTTTTTTTCTGAAAGAATCACTATTGCCCCTACAAGCTGAAATACTGGGCATTATGCAAAAGACCAGCCAAAATTACATTGATTTCTGCCTTCAGAATCTATTGACTCTGAAAATCAGAAACAAGAAATGTCTGAAAAATTAATGTAAGTATTCTGAAGAACAAAACACTCTCAGAACTATCTCCTTATCTATCTGTATTTGTTATTGTCTACTCTACATCTCCTTAACTAGACAATAAATTTCAGAAATATCTCTTTTTCTCCTTTTCTCAATTCACTATCAATTTTTAATGAGTGCTTAGATTAGGAATCACTGATCAGTGCCCCCCCTCACAATAAAGTTAGTGGATTTTCTACACCAAAAACCCCTGAAAATATCTAGGTTGATTCTTCGACAGCTACAAAGAGAATCTCACCTCTGTGGCCACTGTAAGAAAACTCACAAAGAAAAAGGATTTATAATTCAAGTTGGATGTTGAAAACCTATTTTCTTAAAAAAAAAAATTTAAAAAAATCAAAGACAGGAACTTGCTACACCTGAAAATGAGTTAAGATACTGGTCAAAAGGAAATGAGGAAGTTAGAATAACATACATATGGATGCCATGGCCATCCCAGCAAACTCAACAGCACTGACTGGTGATGTAAAAGGATCATATCAGGGACCTCATTACAGCCACCTAAGTTAATGCATCTATAACGTGATTTCTAAATGAGGAGCACTTCCTGATTTCCCGTAGATCCCAAATCTAATTTTGAAGTTCTATATTTGAAAGTGCCCTAAAGACCTGTAACCTGATTACACGATGAACACTCGATGGTTTTTTGACCCAAAGACTTGGTTCATGTGCACAAAAGGGTTTGATTTTCCTGTTTGTTTCATGGTTCACGTGCTTGCTTTGCTTGTTGCTGAAAGCCGTCATTATAACAGAGGGCATCTGAACTCTGTTAGGATGGATTGTCTTTATATAAAAGGCTTACTACTTATGTTCTTATGTCCTGAGGCATTCCTCTGATATATGCTAATGTTGCACTTTAGAGAATGAATCTTGCTTTCTGGAAAGCTCCACTGATTTAATGATGTTCTGGCCTCCTGGAGATTCCAACATCCCAGATCTCCATCACGTTGACAAAGATGAGAAATCCTTCACATGTCACTGTCTAACTGACACAATGTCTGGTACAATGAAGTGTAATATCCAAGTCTCTTCCTATATGGCTGCTCCCTTTAGCTAAAATCGTGGGCTACAGGCAATAAATCCTTTAAGAACAACATCTGATTTGCTCGCAGTATAAAGCTACAAATTAGTTTCTCTATAATCTTCATAAAGATAGACAGAAATAGAATAGAAAAATTTAAATGCTCTGAAAGCACATTAAGGCTGCTAAATCAAGCACTCGAAACATAGGAAATGCCAGTCACAGCTCTGTTTCCTTGAGTAACTGAGTTATGATCCAGTATTTAATTATACAATCAGGTACTATTTTTTTTCCTCCTCCATGTATTCAGATTTCTTGCTCCTAAATTAAAGAATTAAATTGGTAACATAAGTAGGCTGTTATCCTGTAAGTGGATCAGCCCTAACACAGGAAAAGTACTCAAACTCAACTGCAATCACCACAACTTGCAGTGGGGCAACACCAGCAAACTGTGTGTCAGGGTCCATTCTTGACCCTGGGAGAACAGTGAGATCCAGCAGCTCTGGCCCTGTACACTGACAGACAACTCATCAAATTCATCCTGGAAGGCTGTGTGGCTAAGTGACTGCAACTTGGCACTGCTGTGTGAAGCTCCAGGGCTTATATTCACAGCCCTGCCTGCCACGACCTTATAAAACCTCGCAGTTACCTCACTCATAAAATAGTGGGGAATGGTCACTGCCTCACCCAGGAATAGGATGTGAAGTCTTGCTCAATAATAAGAGTTATGGACCTCCCAAAAATAGAAGCAGTCCATAACAGAAAAGATGACAGCAAAATCCTCCTACTCCGTATACCTTCACTAAAGCATAAGCATCCTCAGATGAATATCCTTTTGAAGGTATCTCACATGAGTTCCTGTCTAATTCCCCAAAGACCAAGCCACTTCCTTGTAGGTTGGGTGTAGTTTTAGGAAACTAGTTTTGTAAATTTTAGCCATATATTTTTAGCAACCCTTCCTGGAAAGCTGGGAAGCCTCTGTTGCCATTACATGCAAAATAAGGATGGAGAAGGGATTTGAAGGTTGCTTTTGAAGAAGCAACCACTGCAAAGCAGTCTTGCATGATCAGCTAGAAAGGCAAAAAGTTCTTTGTGGTCACTGGGATGGTGAGCATAAAGAGGAGTAAAATAAGTAATTTTGCTATGCTTGCAAAAATATTACTCTGTTTCACTGTCTGTGGGGTTCTTTAGAAAATTTATGTTTTGCCTTCTTTGTCACTGATTTTTCAGGAATATTCTATCAGAGGTAGACTAATTTCAAATAAAAGAATTCACTAATAGTTTCAAAACCAGTCATATATCACCACATGTCACAAGCAGAACTTTTCATCCAGACTCAAGCTTTTATTCTAGGAGGCAAGGTGAAGAAATGTTTACCTATAAACCTTCCCTTTGAAGTCATGCACAAAAAAAATCCACTTCATGAAGTTCCTCTTATAATCATTGCATCTTAATATATCCGTAAATAAGAGTGATAAAGATTAGGACATATTGAATTTCACTGGTTAAATGAAGTTGATATTGATAAACCACAATGAATTATCAACTTTGAAACACTTATTTAAATCTTGGAACACCATATTTAGTTCAAACTGCTTTAGTTTCCAAGTGATGTAAGATGGGCTGGAATAATATGTTTCCAATTCATTAATTTAAAATGGTACCTGAAGTCAAAACTGGTGCAATATGGTGGGAAACCTGTGTTAGTGAACTTGAGTGAAAGAGCCAAACATAGAGATCTATACATACAGGAATAAGACATACACAATAAAACTGTCTTATATAGCACCCACTAATGGGCTGCTCCTGAGACTTTTAAGTAACTGGTTACCCTACTTTCAAATTAAAAATATGGCACAAAACTGGCCAGGATTTGCCATCAGGTGTTGACTGACAAATAATATAGCGCAATTAATTTATTTCTTGTACACTCGGGATAAGCCAGCCCCAGTCTTGTAGGGCAGTTAACACAAAGTAATTTCTTCTCGTGAAGTTGAGAGCAGTTTCTCCTTTCACTGCTTCTCACACCCAGTACTTGGTTACAATCCTAGCCAGTGAGATAATTGCCACCCAGAAGAAACATTCCACTTCCCCTTTTTATATCCAGTTATGCTGCCAGTTCCTCCTAGTAAGCAATTGTACAGCCCCGGAAGGAGAATGCAGCCTTTTTTGGTCAACTGTGTCATTGTGCCTTTCAAGTGAGGTAGAATTTAAGGAAAAGCTTAAGTCAGACCAATTTCCTGACCACTTAGCCCTGGTGAAGAACTTACTGTTCATGCCTAGCAGTGCATGAGCCTCAGCTGATGCTTTACTACCACACTTACAGCAGGTAACTCCTGTTTAAACTGAAAAAAAAATATATCCTTGTCAAGGAAAGAAAATAAATAAAGAAATATAAAAAAGAAAAAATCTCTGCCTGGAAAACCATGGAATACCTAAAGGTCTACCTGTTGAATGCTTTTCCAGCTCATCTTGAAAAAAAAAGTTTTAAGTACTTGTTTTTAATTTCTTGATTCAACTAGAGTCTGCTAGAAATTTTCATACCTGTTATAAGCTTATTTCCTTTGTCTTCTTTAAATGTATTAAACATAATAACTCTTGAAACTTGTGACATGGTAAAACAATATGTTGATTTAGGCCTCCTGGTAGCCCTCACAGGCATGTGATGCAGAGGAGTACACGGCATTCACTCTATGGGTTGCTATTTTCTTTTATCAGCACTCATGAAGATTCTGGATTGCATACTGCAGGAACACTTGCATATATACCATAAAGGATTCAAAATTATGGAACAGCTTAACAATATGTGGCAGGAAAAAACTACCTTTCTCTAACTGGGTTCATTTTCCTAAACATTACGAGAGAGGCTGGAGTTATTAGCAGGATAAAAAAGTAAAAAAAACCAAAACATGAAGCAATGTTAAGGAAGTTAGGCTTCCTGCCTTTCATATCCCCTTCTTCCAAGCTAGTCACAACCTTGCAATTTCCTATTGTCATCTCTTGTCACAAACCAGTCTGCTGTCTTTGATTTTCCCATGGTTTCAGCCTTCCCTGACTTGTTTGCAGTGTCTCACATAAGCATCCTTTTTCCATAAGTGACATCTCTCTTCAAGACCTATCTTTGCCATAATTCCTGTATGAGATTTACCACATGACTGTATCTTGAGAATGAGAATGATTCTTTACTGCTTTCTGTAATAAAAATGTAATTACTAGATTATGTTAATTTAAAAAAAGGGTACATATATGATCACAGTTATTTCTTTATATTCCTTGTCCTAATCTTTCTCTGTCACTCATCTTTATGAACTGAAAGTTAGGTTCAATAACATATGAAGGTTTGTTTTTTAATTCCCTTGCTTAGGGAGTGAGATTGTATTTGAGTATTGTAGCTGAAAATTAGTATTACAGAAAAATTAACTAGGAAAGATGATGCATATTCTAAAATATTTTTTGCATGAGAAAAGTCTATTCAAGCTGAGATTCTGTTCACACAAAGCTCAGGAAGCAGCCTCACACGTTATCCCACAGTGCAGAGTCCCATAAGACATGCAACAGTAGAGGGTTTTAGTTATCAGAGATCCATAAACACATCTTAGCCCTGACTCCAGGCACTTTTAACAAAAGCAATAGCCAATTTTTTGGGGATGCTTTTCAGCTTCCTTTCTGCTTTATTTTATTCTGGCTTTCATTGTTTGGCAACAGCTCTCTGGCACTTCATAATACTGAAGGTGCAAACTAATAATATTCATCTGTTCCAAAGGCCAAAGGGTCCGTGTGTATGTACAGTGTGTGTTTGGGCACTGGCCAACAGTATAAACATCAGTGAAAGTTCTGCTGCTTTCTCAGAGATGTCATGTGGGATATGCATTTCCTGAAACCTTTCACCAAGCTGGGCACATGTGGCACTTTTCAACCTTCCTGCTAAAAAAAGTCCCTTCCTGCTCTAGGCTCATTCAAACTTGTCCTTTTACTTTTCTTGTTTTACAATTCCATAACATCAGATATACTGCACGTGCAGGTAGATTTGATAGTTAATCACAGTCCTCAGTATAGCCCACAAACCACTGAAAGAAAGCTAAGTTCTAAACTGTCAGTCTAGTGGATTTACTCTAATGAAATTGTTAATGGAAACATTAAAAGTTATCAGACAGGAAAAATGATCACAGCTGCCACTCAGGAAAAAAGTCCACCCATTATCCTGGACTACATTTGATATTGTAAACACTGGTAAGTACATGTAAAATTCAAAACCAACTATTTCATTGTGGTTTACTCCGTAAATTAAACTGTACCTGGGGAGTCATTCAGGCTGAAGGCAATTCGTACTTGCTTATCAGCAGGTACCCTGGCGGTAGTGATCATGTGGGCACTTGAGTCAATGCTTTTACTTGTTTGTTCCAGCTGCAATAATACAAACAATATATTTATTACAGAGCATGTGACATCATTCAATAAATGAGTTTTAATGCTGTTCATGCACTCACAGCTACCTTTCCCATTCTAGCTAAGCAACGTTTAGAATCAAAGTCAAGGGAGCACCATTTCACTTTTCCCTTTAAAAAAGGAATTAAATGAAATTCAGCGCAGAGACTGCCTTTATTTTTGATATTTATAGATTAGAAAGAATGATGGCAAAGGAAGCTACCCCTCTCCTCACCTGCTTCCTCCCCGCCATTGCCCCTTCAGCAAGCCTTGACTTGTGGCAATGTTGCCTGGTTCTGAAGGTGAAGAAGGAAGAAGGGGTGGGGAGTTGAGAGTAACATGACCCCAAGCCTGCCCTGTGATTGGAAATGTGCACACCACTCCACATGGTGTCAATGAGGAGGCACCCATCCTCCTACCTTCCACCCATGACTCCCCCAGTCCAGCTGTGCCTGAGAGTTGCACATTTAATGGTCAGAAAGTTACGGGGTCTCCAAACCTTGGTGGTGATTTTTCAGTGGAAGTCTGTGCAGGTGTAGGGGTCTGTCTGCATGGGTTTGGCTCCCGGATCGGGACCTTATTCCGTCCTCCGTCTTTCTTCTGAGACCATCAATTACAAAAGGTGGTTTTACTGAGATGAAACCCTGTCCATTAAGAAAACAGCTAGTTCATTTTAAACCTGGCACTAAAGAATTGGTGGGCAACAAAATCTAGCTGCTATTGATCTCTAATGGTGTAATTAAAACATATCTGTACACTAAAGAGTTGTACTCAGAGCTCTACTATGTATATTTAACCTTTTGGATGAACAGTTTTGGTTAAACTGTTGAATAGCTGAGCACAAGCAATCTCCTTGATTATCTAGCACACAGCTTCTAAAATTCAAAGATATTAAACTTCTGATGTGTAAGCTCCATGTGTGGATAACATGAAGTCACTGGGACTTCATGCATGCAAAAGATCTGCCCATAAGGAAATTATTTTAGGACTGTGGACTGCTATCCAGCACACATTGTATTCATACCAACTATGTGGAAAATTAAGAGAGTAGCTTCTAAATTACCATAAAAACTTCTTAGTCAATTAGAAACCAAATTCATCAGAAAAATACAATGAATTTACTAATTCATTATCAACAGAAAACTAAGTATTTAGCAAGTGAAAACAAAAGCCAGTTTCCAAAGCCAATAGTCTTGCAGTTTTTCAGTAAAGTGGCTATTATATTGCAGGGAAATCCTATAAACTCATTCTAATTTACACTGAATTATTTGGCAGTCTCAAAAGGTCAAGAGAACAGTATTTCAGTCTTCCTTGGTGGTGCACAAATGAATCAAACACTTCCCTGGCATCACTGCCATGCAGTCAGTGGAATAGGATCAAATTTGAGTTGTGTCCATTAATTTCAGCATTTCTTGTTTATTTGCTTTGTCTGTTTTGATATTTACTTAGCAGACTGATATGGTTACTTGTTATTTGAAGTGCATAATCTTTTCTTAAAATAACAACAAGTAATCTACAATCCTTACTTCAAATGAATCTTATTGAAGCTGAGAGTGTCTCTTTCTGCTAATACACAAAGGATACCAGGAACTGTTCTTAATTCTCCCTTACTAATGTTCAAGATATAAAAAACCTGAACTGGTATCTGTGGAGCAGAGACACAGAAAAGTCAAATAATTGTAGCCATGTATGTTTTTGGACTCAGCAAAAGACCCTTGGAGTCAACTGAAATACTTTATTTTGAAGTGTGTTGCATCAAACTGAATAACTTTTACCTTCTGAGCATTAATGATCTCTTCCCCACCTCCCCACCCTCACTTCATAGGAAATATCTGATACAACTCATTGTTTTAAAAAAAACAACAGAATTATTAAGGCAAAATTCTTTGTCATATTTCCCTTCCATACTTTCCAATACAAGGTAAAGAAAAAAACCCACAAAATGAGATTTTAAGTAATAAGTGCATCTTTAAAACAAGGTTGTTTATCCTTCTGTGTTGTTGGTACTGATTATCTCAAGTGGTCTTCCACATAAGAATAAACATTTCCCATCACGACCTAAGAAATTAAAATGATGCATTCTGCTAGGGGTTTTGAAGTTGCCAAAACAATATTGCTATAAGTCTGTTGTTTTATCCCAGTCCCATACTCTGTGGTGTGCAATGCTTTTAAATTCTCTCTTTTAATCATTCTCTTAATGTGAGAGCAAAAATCAATACCCTTTCAGTAAGAAATGGTGAATTCTATCAAAACACAAAAAAGTGTTTTCATTTTATTCCAATCCTGAAAAAGAAATCTCATCTTTATACGCTACAATTACCCTGTTAGCCTTTTTTTTTTTTTTGATAATATTGAATTTATCTCTTTACTCCTTTTTGTGCCAAATCCTCAAGCTCTTCATCACAAAAAGCAGCCACAGAGAGGGATAGAAGAAGCCTGTGTGCAAACAAGGTGATACCAGGAAACATTCAGATCGGCTGCCCCCAGTTCCCCACCTGCTTCCTCCATGCGTGACGAGCAATATCGCTGTAGACAGAGATGAGGGTCAGTGGGCAACCTGGAATTTAATGAGATTTAACGAGCAGCTCTTTTCTTCCCAACAATTGCCTGGAGAGCTGGCTGCTGTTCCTCTGTAAAAAAAAAATCTGCAGCAGAACTCAGATTAAACGCTGTAACAGCTCTACCGAATTTTTTCACACCTGTTGCCTTACCTCACTTAGCGGAGTGTCTGCACTTGTATAATCCAGGGCCAGCCACTGCCTTGGCTTGTCGTTGCCTTTATGGAGTAAAGCTTCAATAAAAGAAAAGGCTGCACCTGCTGCATAGCAACGAACTGACAAGGTCTGAGAAGCTGAGACAGCTGTCAGGGCAACATGCTGCTACCTGCACTTCCCATAGGCTTTGCTGTCCCAAAAGATCACCCTTTTCCGCTTTTCTCCACAATTCTGCTTTTCCTTCCTCTCCTTGCAAGTGACAAAGGATTATGATGCTGTCACGCTTCAGGGAGGAAAAAATCCTTCTGTCACAGGCATTATTAAGCAGCAAACTGTGGTGAGCCCAAGATTTTTAATTCATTAGTCCTGGCAAACCTGAAATACAAACAGACTTGCTTCATAGGACAGGAATGTTTTCAGCATGACCCAATCAGTGTCTGTGTCTATTCCAGCAAACTGGCAAAGATAGCATGACTCCAGTCAGCAAAAATGTCTGCAGCTCCAATCAGCTTGGGCTGACACTACCAACTTGGACTGGCTGCAAGTGCATTTTCAAATGATAGCAGCGACTATCAAAGCTGACAACAACGGATGGGCTTGGCCTCTCGGGCTAGGTTCTTGTTGGCTTTTGCCAAGCCAGGCTTGTTTAACAGCAGGCTCTAGCCCCGCTCTTCTGAGGAGGCAATGGGCAAATCCCAGAATGCGTGGGCTGTAAAAGCAGATGTATTTATAGATTAACTGGTGATGGCAGTGATAACTGAAGCTGACTCAATCAGAGATTTGACTGAACTCAGAGGATTTCCTAGCGTGATTTTGGATAGCTTGTTTTCAGTTTTGAAACCACTGGCAAGCCATTAGCAGATAAACCTTGAAATATCACAATAGATTAATTTCTTCAGCCTAAACTTTTACTTCCTATTGCCAGAAAATTAAGGTTTAATCCCTGCCTTGCACAAGTACTCTGTCACACACTTGTACTGCCTACATGTCTTTGATTGATTGTTACCACTGTCATTAGAAAAAATGGAGAAAAATGGAGAACGATTATAGAATGATTATACAGAATGTCTTTATTGTTCCGTGCTTGAAAAGGGGGTTCTCCTTCTTTTGTAGTTCAAAATGTATGTCATATCTTGAAATTCCAAATGGAAAGAGTTTATCTAATCCAGATCTGTGTAGACACATTCCTAGATTCTCTTGGCTCAGCAGAGATATAGAGGGGTTGCAGGACAAATAAAGACAGTCTGAAGTCCTTCCTCACCCTCTCACCTTCTGGCCCTAGCCCAGGATTGATCTCATCAGGGCAAAAGTCTGGAAGCCAGCAGTTGCCTTTGTGGCCTCAAAAGACCTTTTTTATACTTCAAAATTACTAAACTGCAAAAATATCCTACCCACATTGCCTCTCCCCCAGCAATGACCTGGGAGGGTATCAGATAGCTACACCATTAGTTAGGTATCTCCTGAGGCTCCAGACCCCTCATCATCTTTGTGATCTCTGCTGGACCATCTCCAGTCGCTCCTTGTCTTTCTTGTACTGAAGAGCCCAGAGTGTAGCCACAGCTACACTCTTCTATGGAGTTTGCTGCTTCTGAAAACTGTGACTCATGGGCTAAGATCCAAAACTACACCAAAAAAAAGGCCCCTAATTTGCATTTAAATATCAGTTCCATGGTTTATGCAATGATTAGTCACCTGAAACTACTACTTTATGGGAGGTGGCATACTTTTAAAATGTGAGAATATTATAGCATTCTGCATACAGAACATCAAATTTGAAGCATCAGGATGAATGATTTGACTGTAATTGTTCTAGCATCTATTTATTATTGGGGTGATTGTGCTAAAACTCCCAACAACATGAATTTAAACAGCACATTTTAAAAGGTTGTTTAAATTACTAAGAATACATTAGGGGAGACCTCAGTTTTAAACTATGGGGAAATTAAAGTCCGGGATGTTTCGCTTCCTTGACTTGCTCAAATAATAGTCAAAGCCATTATCAATTTTGGGTCGAGATAAATCCTGCTTCTCTTACTTACTAAATAGGTGATTAAAATATGTACACCAAATCACTCTCCCATTTCTTGCAGCGCAAAAAATGCTTCTTTCTGACAGGCTTCACATACACCTTATAGTCATCTCTGTGAAAATTACAGAATTCTGGTATCTCCAGGGTGTTGTTTTTTTTTTTTTTTCTTTTGCAGGAGCACAGCCTGCCCTGTTTCCTTTTCAGTATACACTTAGTCATCAGATGCCTGGTCTCCAAGCAAAATTCTTCTAATCCTGCATCACATTATGAAACTGGTGATGTGCTAGAAGAGGATATCATGTTTTATTAGCCAAAAACACCTTAAGGGAACATATCCTAAATTAAGAATACTGGGAGTTAATGATAATCAGTAGTGGAAACATACAAATTTGCAGCAAGTTTTAGGATGAAGTATCAGTTATTCTACAGATGTTAAAAAAAGCCAATACCTGCAATCTAATAAAACACCTGTTGCTTTCACTTTTTTAGCTGTGCTACTTTCAATTCATCTCCGTTTCCTAGCATAAGTAGTATTTTGGTAGCACATGACCTCATTCACGCTAAAATGGTATTTTGCAGATTGCCAGCCACTATTTTAAAACACACTTTAAATATTCTAGCATATGGAAGATGTTCCAAGAAGAAATAAAAAAAAAAAATGTATTGCCTGAAATTGCACATAGAGCAATATCACTCACAATCCAAAATCCCAAGTCCTGACAACTGGAGCAACGAACAGAACATTTAATTAGTGTTCTGTGGTATTACCTCCAGTCTCTATTACCTACCTGCCTAGGTAGCATTTTACACAGGCAAAATAATGTACTTTCCCCCAAGCTCTACTGTCATAAATGGCTGAACTCTATCAGATTAAACTAAATCATTAACACCAACACTAAACACACATTGAGCACTGACTTACAAAATAGCACATAAGTAACTTTATAAATGATGGCAAATTGATATTCAATAGCTGAATCACTTATATAGGATCATATAGGCCTAATGAAGGAGACTGTTGCAGAGAAATTAAAGAATTGGCTCAGTCAAAGTAATGTGTATTTACAGGAGCTGAACCAACAATTTTTACACCTGCCTTAAGATCATCTGGAAATAACTACATCTTGAATTGTAGTTGTAAACATGACTGGTGCAAAACTCCATCACTTCCACAGCAAACTCCAGACAGAAATTGTAAAATGCTAATTCTGGTGAGAGAAAGAAAGCTGAAGCCTTTGAAATGTTATTCTGCTGAAGATCCCTGTGTAACTCTGCGTGGAAAACAAGATGAAAGCTGAAGCTGGAAATATTACTGGAAAAGCTGGGTGGGGCTTTAATATTGCCAGAAATCAACATGTGCAAACTTACACATTTCATTCACATCAGCGTAAAGATGGAAATAACCTTTGTAAACTAATTATGGGAAGAAGATGGTGGGTCATCTCAACGGTGAATGGTGAAGGACGACACGGATAGTGTGCAACAATTCTCTGGGATGTCAACAGCTAAATGTTCAAAGCCAGCACTGGCTAGCACTGGCCAACTAGAAACACTATCACTTAATAAAAAATTCATCAGTTTTGCTTACCAATTGTGCCACTAAACCACCATCCTAGAAGAGAAGGGTAGTTCCGTCATATCCATGTAAAAGTGTATTAATCACTCTGCTTCAACTGGACTTGCCATTCCTTAAGCTTTCCTTACTTAAGAACTTACCTGAAGAGGATATTACAAGACATTCCCCCTTAATGATGGTTGAGTCATCATGCTTTCATGGACACATGTGTAAGACTTTCAAATCAACACAGTCTTTCATGAAGCTTTGCTGCTCTAAGGAAGAAATCAGCACGCAGAAGATGTGGCAAAATCCCAGGCAGCAGCTGGTATTCTGGCAAAACTGGAAACCTCACTACCGATTCAGCACTGAAACTGCCTTAGGTAACACTGCCAGCTACAAACATAGAGGAGAAGTTTAGAAACAATAAATGCTAGAATATTTATCAGCAGAAAAAATGCATTAGTAAATTCATCTCATAATAGTCCAGTCCTCATGCATCCTCTAGATATATATCTGCATTTGGAGCCCAGAGAGCCAACCATATCTTGGGCTACATCAAAAGGGTTGTGACCAGCAGGTTGAGGGAGGTGAGTCTCCCCACCTGCTCTGCTCTCTAGAAATCCCACCTGTGGGATCCCAGCTCTGGGAACCCCAACAGTAGAAGCACATGGACCTGCTGGAGTGAGTCCAGGGGAGGCCATGGAAATGCTCCAAGGGCTGGAGCACCACTGCTATGAAGACAGGCTGAGAGAGCTTGGGTTGTTCAGCCTGGACAAGAGAAGGTTCCACAGAGAGCTTAGAGCCCCTTCTAGTGCCTCAAGAGGCTCCAAGAGAGATGGAGAGGGATTTTGGACAACGGCATGGAATGACTGGACAAGAGGGAATGGCTTCATACTGAGAAAAAGTATGTTTAGATTGGCTATTAGGAAGAAATTCTTCCCTGTGAGGGTGGGAAGGCCCTGGCACAGGTTGCCCAGGAAGCTGTGGCTGCCCCATCCCTGGAAGTGTCCAAGTCCAGGCTGGACAGGGCTTGGAGCAGCCTGGTCTAGTGGAAGGTGTCACTGTCCATGGGAGGGGGGTTGGAATTAGATTATCTTAAAGGTCCCTTCCAACCCCAACCATTCTATGCCTTTATGATCTTCCCTCCCTCTCTGAAGAGAAAACTTATGATATTACAGTTATTGTAGCAAGAGTGGTGTGCTAGATGTATCAGGCATGTGACTATCATACAATGACAGGATGTGTGTATGTGAATTTATCTTGGTCTGTAGAATAAACTGCATTAAACATGAAATCATATGGTTAAAAGTCAAAAATTATCAGTCTTATGACCTGTCTCCTCATTAATAGTCAATTCGGAACCCTTGTGCTTCTCTGATGTGGCCTATAATGATGGATGCTTTCACTAGTTTCCCCCATGAACCCAAATTCAGCCAAAATTGCTTATTCCAGTGAAAGGTATTATATTTTTATAAACCTAAAGATATTATATTTAAAAAAAAAGCGGCAAATACTTTGCTCTGGCAGATAAATTAGACAAGACAGTTTCAAAGATTTTCTTACCCAGAGACAACTCCTGCCCAGAAAAAAAATACTCTGCCAATTTTCTACTGGGACACTCACAAGACATAGTAGGGTAAGGGCAGTAAAGTGCTGCTTTTTCAGAGGGGAGGAAAAGAGCCCTTGAACTTTGTTCTCCCTAAATGATCACCCATGTCCGTGCAGCAGACTGCAACTGAAAGACTAAGCACTATCTGTCTTTATTAGTGCCACACTCTTCCTCTTGTGATCTAATGTACAGGACTAAGCCAGCGATATCAATACTCTAGAATATTCCCACATTATAATATTCCCACCCTAGAGGCCCTGAGAAGCTGACTTTAGTCATGGGATGGGTTGTGGTGGTGCATCCCCCTGCCCAGGCCACATTATGATCCAACGCTTGTTAGGCCTTGGCCTTGACAAACCACACTTCCTGAGGTTATCAGAAACACTGTCTGTTCCCAGGAACCAGTGGTGTCTAAGGAGCACCTGTTTTTTAACAAAGAGCCTAGGAAACTTATTTTTTTTGCCTGAATAGTAACCTAAGTGGAATAGTATTTTTGTTACTGAACCTTCAAAGAAAGTTACTGACTTGAATTGCAGCCAAGATGAAAAATTATACCACTAAAGGCCCTATAAACAGCAATCCAAATGAGGTCCTTCGAGCTCTCAACTATAAGGAGCTAACGCATTCTGAAGCCCACTCTTTAAGGACCCTATAAACAGTGGTCCAAAGTGAGACTCACTGAGCTCTCGATTCCCAGAAGTTAAGGGGTTAATGTGTATGTCTCAAACAACGATAACCAGATGGCTGTAGAGCCAACCAAGGACTGTTAGCAGTAACAGACAAAAATTGTTGGTAATAAGGACTATTGGCATTAACATGCCAGAAGAAAGAACAAGTTTTGGCTGGAGAAAGGGGGGACAGGTGGAGATAGGGCAGCACTTTTCTGTGAGAAAGAACCACATGCAGTACAGAACAAGCACACGAATGAGTGGCAGAGGTGGACATGGATTATAGGGTTGGATTAAGATCACCAAATACAGACCCCCAAAGCCCTCTGACCCATTTCCAGAAAGGCCAGAAAGAACAGACTGCTCATGATATCTAATGTACATAGAAAACAAGAAACCTAAAAAGGTACCCCCTCAAGCCCAGGCAGTGCCCCCAGGACCCTGGACATCTCATGGCCCAGACTGATGCAACCAGATCACCACTTGCTCTCACACCACTTATCAGATGGATTGCCACTGAAATCAGGATTGTCATCCTCTCAGCTGGATTGATGCCGTTAATCTTTTTTTTTTTTTTTTTCCTTTTCTTCTTTTTCTTTTCCTTCCTTCCTTTTACTAATTTGTTAGTCCCTTCCTTACACCTACTCCATAGTACGACTAGAAGTAGCTGTTTACAGAGACCTGCTCTTCAATGCTGCCCCTTAGTGGGCACACTTGAGAAATTCATAAATCATAGAATGGCCTGGGTTGGAAGGAACCTTAAAGACCATCTGGTTCCAATCCAGGCCATGGACAGGGACACCTTTCACTAGACCAGGTTGCTCAGAGCTCCATCCAACCTGGCCTTGGAACACTTCCAGGGATGGGACATCCACAGTTTCTCTAGACAACCTGTGCCAGTGCCTGACTACACTTATAGTAAAGAATTTTCTTCTAATATCTAGTGTAAACCTACTTTTGAAGCCATTTCCCATTGTTCTGTTATGCCATGTCCTTGTAAATAGTCTCTCTCCATCTTCCTTGTAGGCTCCCTTCAAGTACTAGAAAACTTCAATTAGGTCACCCCTAAGCCTTCTCTCTTCTAGGCTGAACAAACCCAATTCTCTCAGCCTTTCCTTATATCAGAGGTGCTCCATCCTTCTGATCATCTTGGTGGCCTTCTCTGTACTCGCTCCAATGCTCCTCCTGTACACTGAACCACGGAGCTGGATGCAGCACTCCAGGTGGGGTCTCACCAGAATTGGTCCTTCTCATATGACACAGTCTTTGAAGACAACTTGAGTAGAACTGGATCACAACAGTATAATCTGCGGGTTCTATCTGTCCTGGATGTCTCCCCAGGGCAGGAGGGCTGGTGTGTGTTGGGCTGGTTGCAAGCTGCATCAAGAGCTCACAACTGGTGTGTACCAGTCCATACTCATTGTCTATGGTAGTTATGGCATACAGTGGTAGTGTCATTCAGCAATGAATATTATACAATTCAACATTACAGACTCTTGTCATTCAAAGAATCAAACCCCCTTGGGGTACACACGGTGTTTCCCCATCTCTCTGTATTACCTGCCAAATGCTCCTGGCTTGTTCAGCAAAAACAGTCCCACAGATGAGTTTGCCTTTGCTTGAGGCAGGACTAATCCACTGTCTTCCCTAACACATTTCTCATATGCACCAAAGGGACTTTTTACCCTTCTGTTGCACATGGAGGTTTGGATTGGGTGGGGCCAATTCCATTGGTTGCACCACGAATTGCTTTCAGTGTGGTTTTTGACAGTCCATTCAATTATCCCAGAGGCTGGTGCATGATAGGGAATATGATATCCCTCCTCCACACTGTGCCATCTGGTCCAGGTATCTATGAGACTATTTTTTAAATTAGTCCCATTGTTCGACTCAATTCTTTCTGGGGTGCCCTGTTGCCACAAGAGTTGCTTTTCAAGGCCCAAGATGGTGTTATAGTGGTGGAATGTCTCCAGGGTATGTCTCCAGCCATCTGGTGATTGTTTCCACCATCATACGTAGCACTTGCCTTGGTGGGTTTGCAAGAGTGTGATGTAATCGATCTGCCAGGTCTCCCCATATTTATAATCTGTCGATTGTCTACCACACCACAGAGGCTTTACCCACTTGGCCTGCTTGACTGCAGTGCACGTTTCACAGGCAACTTGGGAGATGGTGTCCATCTACCCCCTGATCACAAACCCATCTGTGTGTAGCATCTCCTCCCTGATGACCCGAGGCATCACAGGCCCACTAAACCAGAAATAATTCACCCTTACGCTGCCAGTCCAGATCCACCTGAGTCAGTTTAATCTTGACAGCTCAATACACCTGTTCATGGTGGCAATGTTCTTCAGGAGCCCGACTCTTGGGTATGTGGGCACCTATATAATGCACTTTTACAGCCAATTTCTCTACCAGGGCAGCGATGTCTTGCCATAACCCAGCAGCCCAGATGTGTCTGCCAATCGGTCCAGCCATTCCCACAGAGCATTTGCTGCCATCCATGAGCCTCCCTTTCTCCAGGCTAAACACCTCCAGCTCCTTCAGCTGCTCCTCATCAGACTTGTACTCCAGATGTTTCACCAACATGCAGGATCCTTAACTCAGCTGGGGACTGGCTTCACTACTTCAATACGTCAGCATTTTCAAATAATTTAATCTACTGCTTCCATGGAAAGGCAATCCCCAGAAGTGCTTTCCATTGACTCAAACTAACTAGATTAGCTATGGCAGAGAGAGCACACACTGAGATAAGAATACCAAATGGTAAGGAAATCTTCCTTTCCTAATCAGCTTGCAATCCTCTGCACAAGTGAGAGAAGCCCAGGATGAGGGTAGCATTTAACCCAGGACCTGTAGCAATGACCTAAGCAGTACTTAGTTGATTAGACTTACTCTAATGGATTACACCGTTCCTTCTCATTACGACACAAGTGAAATAAGTACAGTCTGGGAAAAGCTGATGTAGCTGCAGCTGCGGTTACTAAGATAATTATTCTGAATGTTTGGCACTCCGTGGTTCACAATTTTCTGTTTCATGTCTGATCATGATTCTCTGCAAACTAGGCATGGTCCTCAGCCTTCCCTCAAGATGCTACACACATATTTTTCACTGGCCAGGTGACAGTGTTATTGGACAAACAAAATTATTATACTCACACTTCAGCAGATACTTTTCTGTCCCTCGTTTTGCATTGTTTGGTTTCCCACAGCCAAATAAGTAAACAGAAATTACCATTCTGTCCTTTTTATGAACTTCCTGAGATCCTGTTAAAATTTTACCATCCTAGAACTTCACAAACAAGTGCCTACAGATAAGGTGGGGATTTCCATGTGTACAGTAATAGATTTTAGCTGATGAAAGCGCAGCCAACTGCTAATAGCCAACCCTCTGACCTTTGGATGGTCCTTTAACATGGCAATGTCTGTGCAGAATATAAATGGTGTAGATGCATAGCTAAAAAAAGATCAAGGCCAAATCAAAGCTGTGATTAGAAAGCAAGTCCAAAATAACTGCTGGTTGTAACACAAAGAAATGTTCTATTGATAACTGAATACAGATTAGTACATATGTATATTGTCTATATTCATAGTCACAAACATACATGTATATCTTGACTTTAGTGGTATTCTGGCTTTAAAAACGTAGCTACCATAAGCTTCAATAAAAGCACTGTACAAAGAGCGGGGCATGGCCAGGACCTGGAGATTATTCTATACTACCTCACATCATTGCCAGAGGTGGGGGTACGGGAATCTCTTCAGTAGAGAAGGGGTCTCTTTTAGTCAAGTAATTGTGGTGGAGGGGGCAGTTGGGTATTGTCTACTGTCAGGGGGTTTCTGAGTGAATCGTTATTTCTTTTACTCTCTGTCATTAGTATTGTTGCTATTATGTGTTGTTTTCTTATCTCGTTGCTGTTTCCTGTGAATTGTTCTTATCTCAAGCTGTGATCTTTACCTTTTTTGCCTCCAATTCTCCTCTCCAGCTTGCTGCAGGTGGAGTGGGGCTGGAGGGTAGTGAGTGGTGCATGGTTTCAGTGGGACACTTAACTGGGGAGTACCATTCCTAAATCACAATAGCGCTCAGTCTCATCTTCTCCAGGCTGAACAAGTGACCTCAGCCACTCATCATATGACTACCCCCTTGAGACTCTTCATCATCTTTGTAGCTCTGCTTTGGATGTTCTCTCATAGTTTTATATCCTTCCGATACTGTGGTACCCAGGCAGAGCAGAGCAAGACAATCACCTCCTTTGACTGGCTGGTGACACTGTGATTAACGTACCCCAGGACATGGTTGGCCCTCCTGGCTGCCAGGGCACTGCTGACTCATATCCAACTTGCCATCGACCGGGACCCCCAGGTCCCTTTCCACAATGCTGCTTTCCAGCATCTCATTCCCCAGTCTATCCGCACATCCAGGGCTGACACATCCCAGGTGCAGAATCTGCACTGGTCTTTTTGTTAAACCGCATACAAATATCTGGAGACAGCAGACAGAGACACACTGCTGCCCTGTCTCCGTCTCTCCTTGTGCCAGCGCAGAGTTTTGCACAGCTATGTAGTGAGCAGGAAAGCTGAAAGCTGGCCAGGCTGCTTTTGGATTAATCTTAATGCAGATCATTCTAATCTAATTCATCACATGGATGCACAAATATTTGACAAGACAAGATTTGAGAGAAGAGGAAGGAGAATGCAGAGATGAAACAAACAGCCTGACATGGGATTGGCTTTATGGCCACTGCCCCTGCTTAAAATAATGGACTTTCAGTGTAGCATTGCTGGACAACACCAAATTCACGACTGCAATGTTATGAGAAGAAACACACATGGGTAAATTTACTTTTCCAAGCAAAACTGACTCTTAATAAAAATCCTAAACTGGTGAGAACTGGACAGCTGAAGTGCTGAATAGGAAGAGCTGAGTCTTTCACCCCCAAGTTGCTTATTTTACTCAAGTGGAGTTGTGTTTTTGGAAGGCACCTTGCAATGCTATGATAGTTACTGTTGGCCTGAGTGAACTGATTTTGCTTTTTGCTGTAGTTCCAACATTACACAAGTTAAATTTTCTGTATATAACTCACTTCAGAGACTAATTAAATAACATAATTTAATTATCAAAGAGTCAATAAGGGAATCTCACCTTCCCAGTCTGAAGAATGCTCACAATTGTCAGACAACAATAATGTCATGATTTCATTTCTGAGCTAACACTTACTAAGGTTCTGATGAAACGAGTGCTTTGGAGAGATCACCCCTGAAAAATCAGAGAACAGAGGTCAGACGTTATGGAAAGATAAATATTCAGCCTTTCATGTTATGGAAAGATTGCGATTAATGTAAACTTGAGAAGTGTTTTTAATAGTAAAATCCCATTTCTTTATTATCCTACATACTATTTGTTGCCTTGATTTTTCTGTCATTTGTCCAGGTTAAAAACAAGGAAGGAGAATAACACCAATGTATATCAATGAACTCAGAAGCATTTTTAAATACAAATCAATACTTTTTGGGGTATCATAATTAAGTCCAGGTTGGCATGCAGCTAGGTAAGTGGTAGGATCCTACATAAAAAAAGACATGAACCTCCTTGGCTGAAGACTGCAAAATATCCACTAAGCCATTTCAACATTTAACCATTCTATTTCCTATCTGGGAAAAAAATGTACTCATGTTAAGTCCTCCAGCAACAAGGTAGCTACACCCAGATGATGGCATTGAGAATGCAAAATACAAGGTGAAAAAAAAACAAATGCAAAACTTTGAAGTGTTAATGAATCATTAGAGACTTGCCTGAGGTCATGCAGGGAATTTTCGGCACAGAGAGCTGAAACACATCCTGCAGTTACTGATCAGCAGTCCAAGGACACAAATCATCTTTCCTCTCTGCCCCAAAACTAATGTCTCTGACTCAAATGCATTCAGCTATTGATATAAAGTCCATTATTTCATGTTCATGACTATGAAAAATTTTTTGCACTGACTTGGGAATAATATCTTTTGGAAATGCCTTGGTTATGATAAACAGGGTTGTGTAAGTTCCCTCTTCTGCTTCTCGTGGCATCTGCCTCCAAGAACTTCTGGCAAAACTGCATACAGAATTGTTGAAGCTCATTCATGGGGTGATTCATGTAGTTTTCCTCCATCATCACTCTTTTTTACACTGCCAGGTTGTGTTATAGGGTAAAACTGATAGAATTTTAAGAATTATGGGACAGTAAAACTAAACCAAGTAAGTGTGTTCTCCTGAAGTTGCTCAAGCAACGCGTATCAAGTGATTTAGCTAACCTTGCAGGCAGCCTGTCTGCACTGCACAGGTGGGGCAGCAGTCTCTGTTGGGTTATAGGCTCAGGTTTTTCATGGCCTAAATGCAGCAGTTTTATTTCTAAGGCCTTGAACATCTTGTCTTGAAACAGTACCTCTGATTTTGTGTGGCACAGAAGCAAAGTTAATAGAAGTCGTCAAACTTAAAGCAGCTCCACATAGAAATAGATCCACTGTCCCCTGGAAGGACAGCAGCTACTTGTAGAGCTGTCAGGGTGGGCATCCAAATAGCATGTTCTGTAGCACTTGTTAGTAGAATTGTTGTTGCTAAGGTTTGACATGCTTCAATGATCTTAAACCTAGGGTAAGTTCACAAAGCTTGGGGAGAAGGATGCCCACTGATAGTGGACACAAAGAATGCAGAATTTACAGACCACAAGGACATCTGGCAGAACTCTTTTTGCTAAAATGTATAAATAGTAAAGAGTTCTCATAGTTGGTGTGCTTGATTTGCGGAGTAACACTGAGCACCCAGGCTTGCACAGTTCTGAAACAATCAATGCCTCTCTCAAGTGGGTAATTATTGGCTTGTTGCATACCAAGTAATGAATTAGATTTTGAGGACAACAATGGGACAAGGGTGAATGGCTTCAAACTGAAAGAAAGTAGGTTTATATTAGATATTAAGAAGGAAGTCTTTACTGTGAGGGTAGTCAGGCACTGGCACAGCTTGCCCAGAGCAGCTGTGGATGCCCCATCCCTGGCAGTGTTCCAAGGCGAGGTTGGATGGAGCTCTGAGCAACCTGGTTTAGTGAAGTGTCCCTTCCCACGGCAGAGGGGTTGGAACCAGGTGATCTTTAGGGTCCCTTCCAACTCAAACCATCCTGTGGTTCTGTGACACTTATTTTTCCCACCTGTGCATTGTGCTTCCATTCGGACAAGTCGGATAAGAACTAAGCGAAACACTCGACTGGAATCTGCTAAGTTTTACGACCAGTGTCTGCCAGTGGAGGCCAGGAAGACTCTGCACTGCTCCTGGGACGCGTGTTACAAAGTGTCCCGAGGAACGCCTTGGGGATGGTACGCTGAGCTCGGCAGGGAGGGGAAGGCTCTGAGGGAGCCGACCCCAGCCCTGTGTTGGCGGCGCTGTGGTGCCCGCCGCGCCCCTGCAGCCCCAGAGTCTCCTCCGTCCCTGCCTCCGTCCCTCTCTCTTTCCCTCCGTCCCTCCCTCCCTCTCTCCGTCCCTCCCTCCCTCCCTCCCTCCGCCCCTCCCTCCCTCTCTCCGCCCCTCCCTCCCTCTCTCCGCCCCTCCCTCCCTCTCTCCGCCCCTCCCTCCCTCTCTCCGTCCCCGCCGCGCTGAGGGCGGGCGGAGGGCGCGGCCTCGCCTCGCGCGTGCGCGCCCCGCGCTCCCGCCGTGCCCCGCTCGCCCTGCCCAGCAGCACCGCCGAGATGGCGCTGCACGTCCCCAAGGCCCCGGGCTTCGCCCAGATGCTCAAGGAGGGAGCAAAGGTGGGATCATCTATGGATGGATGGGTGGATGGACAGACGGGCGGATGGGTGGGTGGGTGCGGGAGGAGTCCCGGGGCGGTGGCGCGGGGAAGGCGCTGGCAGGCCGGCGGGCCCGGCGGTCCCACGTGTCCGCGGGGCGGGGGCCGGCGTTCCGCGCACTGCCCCCCGCCCGGCCCGGCCCGGCCCAGTCCAGGCCAGGCCCCTCCGCGGCGCTCGCCCTTGGGGATCGGCCCCTGCCCGGCCTGGCCCAGCCCGGCCCCGCGCTGCTGCAGGTGGCGCCTGGCGCTCGCAGCCTTCGAGAAAGCTCTGCCGGGGCCGGGGGGCCCGGGCGCCAATGCGCCCTCTCGGGCTGCGCGCCCGACTCGACTCGTGCCCGCGCGGTTTGGGAAGCTCTTAGAGCAGCGTTCAGCCGGGCCCTGGCGCTGGAGCTGTTCAGGAGTGTCCGGCTTGTTATGGACACTTGCTTGACTCGCCCTGTTACTGTGTCTTTAAGAGAAGGACCTTTGTCAGCGATGCAGATCGCTGCAATATTTTCCATGCACTTCCTTTCCATAAATCCCTATTCATTATATTTAATGTTAGCAGAATGAAGATTTTGATACTATAGAAGGACTGTGTCTTAATAAAGCAACAGCCTTCTTTGAAAAGGACAGAAAGCAAGCAGATGTAGTTTTTTTTCTTTTTATTCAAAGAATCTGCAGAAGGCTTTGGATTGGAAGGGACCTTAAAGATCAATTAGCTCCCACCCCCCTGCCATGGGCAGGGACACCTTGCACTAGAGCAGGTTGCTCCAAGCCCTATCCAATCTGGCCATGAACATTTCTAGGGAAGGGGCATCCACAGGTTGCTCTGGGCAACCTGTGCCAGAACCTCGCCACTCTCACAGGGAGGAATGATGTTTAATCTAAACCTGCTTTCTTTCAGTGTGAGGCCATTCCCCCTTGTCCTGTCACTCCAGGCCCTTGTGGAAAGTCCCTCTTTCCATGCAAGGGACTTCTGTTACAGGGAAAAAATAAGAAAATTTGTTTGCTGCTACTTAGTAGGAAGAAGAGTGAAGTTAGCAGTTCTGAAAGCCCTCTAAGTTTCTTTGTAGAATCGTGGGAGCCAAATAATGGCATGCGTCAAGAGCAGGAGCAGCACAGGGAAACAAAGTGGCTTGAGTGGTTGTTCTCTAATGGAGAATTCAAGGCCAAATAGCAAGAGCTGCTTCTGCCTTCTGCAAAAAAACAAGGAGTCAGCAGGCATTCTGAGATGTTTTTGTATTTCGAGAGTAAACATTAGAGAGTACCTTCCTCTCTTATGGCCACACGGTGTGTTTTGTGCTGCTCTTTCTTCTTTCTTAGGGCCCTTTCTGGGGCTCCCGTCTTTTCTTAAGGTTTCCAAACTGAAGCCAGGCTAATCACAGCCTTACACACAAATATGTTACTGATCATTCTTCTGAATTTTCAAACTGCACATGTTTGAACAGAAAATTTAGTTAAATGATTTTTGTGGAATACAGAGCTGTGAATAAAGAAGCATGTATAAAATCTGTGCTAACAAAACCCCTTACCCCCCTCCAGTCTTGTCTTGGTTGTTTTCTGTTTCCCTTTGTCACGTCACAAACTTTTTTGGAAGACTGAGGGGATGCAAACTGTATTGAAAGTTGAGTCACTGTTCAGATTTTCTGTTCAGAAGCTTTTTGTGCCTGCTGAGCTGCCTAGTTGAGAAGGAGAAAAGTAGTTCTTTTCTCACTGTCTTTGGGTAAGGTTTGGTTTCCATTTAAACTGTAAGTGAATACCAAATTTAAATGAATAAAAAATTTTCAGGGACTCACTGGATTGACGCTGCTTTGATGAGAAGTTACTAGCTCATCACTTGTTTTTTTTGTTAGCCGAATTCTGATCAGATATTTTTCTGTTTAGCATTATTCAGGACTAGAAGAAGCTGTCTATAGGAACATCCAGGCATGCAAAGAACTTGCTCAAACCACCCGTACAGCTTATGGACCAAATGGTAAATAAATCCTAAAATTATTGCTGCTTTTTTGAGACAAATCCTGTGTTTGAAGACTAAACACGCCTTGACAAAGAAGCAGATGTTTGTTTCTTGAGGAAACACATTGGACTTGCTCTAGAACTGTAAATATATTCTTGTGACTATACAAATCAGATTTTTTGTTAGCTCTTGAGTGCAGTGTATCTACCTTTGCCATGTTTTTGTAGCAGTTACTGTGTTCTCTTTGCTGCCTTACTGCTCTATGAAAAAGCATGAAAACTAAAGGGAAGATGATAACATGGCAGATAGTCAGAGTGAACTTAACCAGAACCATGGCCAGTCAGATATACAAAAACAAACTATGTTCTCCTGGATTGGTTAATTAAATAACGTGTAAGTATTTCTGAAGAGAGAACTGCTTATTCAGAAATTACTGATTTCTTTGTAGTGTGACACACTTCTAAGTGTTATTTGGAAAAATATTTTAAGTTCTTAAATTATAAGTAGAGTGAGCATTTTAATGTGCAAGATACACGTGAAAGTTATGAAACGGTGTCTATGTACAAAATATTGTTTGCATAAGGAATTATTTTTAATTTTTTTTTTTGTTTCCCTCATTAGGAATGAACAAAATGGTTATCAATCATCTGGAGAAGCTTTTTGTAACAAATGATGCTGCTACTATCCTGAGAGAGCTGGAAGTAAGTTTTCTTGCTTCAGATGTCAGTTGTGAACTGGTGTTTCTATTCATGGGTTGCTGTGGTTCTGACTGTCAATAGGAAAACACATGTCACTCTGGCAGATGATTTACATATGGCACTTTGTAAATCATTTACCTTTTTCACTGAATTTGAGATCCTCAGTGAGGAATATAACTCTTCTGTAAAGCAGCATTAAGTAGTTGTAGGAGAAGCTTAATAATTCCCTACTTTTCCCCAAACCACTGTGTAGATTTAGGAGTGTGTCTAGAAATACAGTGTTCTGGAGAAGTCTGAATGAAATAGTTGTTGTGTGTTAATCTCCCAGTGTTGTTTGTTGCTGTGTTCTCTGCTTAGAATCCATCAAGTGAATTTAGGAAGCTGAGGATATAACAGCATCCTCCTGTCCTAACTTTTGCAAGTACTATCAAATTCATATTTGCAACATAACACAAATAGTATTTTAAGGAATTGTGTAGTTACTGACAGAAACTTTGTAAATATGAAGTATTTCCTTACTGAACACCTGTTAGTGTTCAATATGAACAGAATAACTGGAAGTCTCTGTTCTGTTTTTAAAAAATAATCTTGTTGCAAAGCTTAGTTGTGAAACCACTGCATCCTGTAAAAATAGCACAGAACCAGTATCAAAGATGTATGATTCATGTTGTAGGGGCAATACTCAGTTCTCTGGTTTTGTTTTAATACGAGTTTGTACTTTTTCTTATTAGGGAAGTCAGTTAATTGAGATAATCTGTGCTGCTTTCTCTTCCAATTCTGTGCATTCTTAGTATCGCTAGATACAGTTTGAAATAAGAGAGCTTATACTGGATATGCAGAAAAGCTTGGAGCTGCAGTCCTAGGTGGGATGTTAGTAACCAAGATGTGTACCTCCTTTTAAAGGTCCAGCATCCTGCAGCAAAAATGCTTGTTATGGCTTCCCACATGCAAGAACAAGAAGTTGGAGATGGAACAAACTTTGTCCTTGTTTTTGCTGGAGTTCTTCTGGAGTTAGCAGAAGACCTTCTGAGGATGGGGTTATCTGTCTCAGAGGCAAGTTGTATTGTCATTGCAATTCACATAGCTTGAATCCAGATTACTATTGGTCAGTGTTCTTAGGTTGTAATACTGTGAATCATCTGCTTTCTTCAGAACTAATTTTTTTAGATAAAGATGTTTGAAGGAGAACTGTGTGTTTAGCTGCTTGTGATTGCTTGCTTCCCTTGAAAACTTTTGCACTTGCTGATGTTTTGTGACTATTCAAAGAGGAAATAAATGCTGTATGAAGCAATGTGGCGAATATTTATTGTTTGCTGCACAGGTGATCGAAGGATACGAAAAGGCTTGCAAGAAAGCCCTAGAAATTCTTCCAGACCTGGTGTGCTGTTCTGCGAAGAACCTTCGAGATGTTGAGGAAGTGGCATCTCTGTTGCACACTTCAGTGATGAGCAAACAATATGGCAATGAACGTTTCTTGGCAAAGCTTATTGCTCAGGCCTGTGGTAAGTGAACAAGAATAGATGTGTGCTTATGTCTGAAAACCTGAGTAGGTTTGCTTTATGGTCATTACAGCTGCATGTAAGACAGAAAGTGTGGTTAATTCAACAGATTGAATTGGATGGAACACCTTAGCTTCTGAAATGGGGGTAACCTTTCTCCTGTTCAACTCTTCATTGGCATTGTGGCTCAGAAAAGGTTTGTGTTTCCTACTAAATGTTAAGAGAAATAGCTTTGTAGCCTTTTTAATGTGGAAACCCCTCCTTCTCTCTTTTTTTTTATAATTAGGAAGATGTATTGTGCTCCACATAGGCTGTTAGTAGTGTCAGCCACAGAACAATGGAAGCAAGACTGTAGTTCTGTTGAGTTGTTCTTTCCCTTTAGATTTCCCAGAAAAACCTTTCATGTTTAGTTCCAGTGTTTTCTCAAATATTTTCAGTCAGACTTTTCTCTTGAATGTACATGTATGAATGGATATTTGAACTCAGTTAATTCCTGAGCAGCCTGAATAAATGTTGTTTATTGATTACTACGTTGTAAAAAACCAAAATTCCTGTTTCTCTTGTTGCCGGTTATTAGCAGATAGTAATTGTCTTGAATTTAGATAGGCATCTGAAACCATTGAAATTTAGTATTTCAGAAAAGTTCCAGGCATTTTTTATGGTGCTATTGTTCTACTTTATTCATTAAGCTACACAAGTTCATTTTTTTTTTTTTTTCCAAACAGTTTCTATTCTTCCTGATTCTGGTCATTTCAACGTTGATAACATCAGAGTGTGCAAAATTGTGGTAAGTTTGAAGTAGCTAGCTTTACTGCATTATTAACTGCAAACAGTGTAATGAAGGTTAATCTTTGAACTTCGAAAGAGCCTTTTCTATTCTAATTTCTGTTGTGTTGTGGCATGCATAGTAGATTCTGAAAATTGGTCTTTATTTTCTTTCCTTGTTTAGTGCCCATTAGCAGCTTTCAGAAACAAAAATCACTGATATTGAAAGTAATCTCAAATGGGGACAGTGTAAGACAATGTTTGTTTTTGCTTAATAAGCTGAAGTCTTACTTCTTTATGCTGCAATGATAACTTACTGTGTTACATCCAAATGATTGTAAGGTCTGCTTTTCATGCAGTGTAGTGCAGAATTCTGAAAATACGATGTTCCCTCGTTCACAGAGTCATTGAATCACAGAGTGGTTTGGCTTGGTAGAGACTTTAAATCTGTCTAGGCCTCTGCCATGGGCAGGGACACCTTCCAGTATCCCAGGTTGCTCCAAGCCCTGTCCAGCCTGGGCTGGAACACTTCCAGGGATGGGGCAGTCACAGCTTCTCTGGGCAACCTACTCTAGTACCTTGCCACCCTCACAGTAAAGAATTTCTTCCTAATATTTACTATAAACCTACTCTCAGTTTAAAGCCATTTTCCCTTGCCTTATCACTACATACCCTTGTAAAAAAGTCTCAAATTCCATTTATTTCCTTTCAGGGTGCTGGTATTTCTGCTTCCTCAGTACTGCATGGCATGGTTTTTAAAAAAGAAACTGAAGGAGATGTTACTTCTGTCAAAGATGCAAAAATAGCTGTGTATTCGTGCCCTTTTGATGGGATGATAACTGAAACTAAGGTATGTTGAAGCTCAAAATAAACCTCTCTAAAAATAAGAGCACATAAGCATAGACTTAAACATTTATATTCTTGACACTTGATGATTGAGATATTTTGGTTAATATTGATTTATTAGTTTAAAAAAGTTCATAGAAAATGTTTGAACCTCATTTCGCTTCGCAGGGTTTTTGAGACTGGGGAAGTGGTGTTGGTTTTGTTGGGTTATTTGAGCCAAATTACGTGTTTGAATGTCTGAACCTCAGAGGTTGTCTAGAAATACCGGAATTGCCCTTTTGGTTCTTTTTTAATTTGTTTTACCTTCTTGCCTATGAAAGGTATCAATATTAAAAAATAGGATGACTTGAGGTTTATAGATTGGTTGGGAGACAAATGATTTGTCAGAATCTTGTAGGCATGTGGTTTAGCGCTGAATTGATAACAGTGTGTGTGTTCCACTAGGGCACCGTACTCATAAAGAATGCTGAAGAACTGATGAATTTCAGTAAAGGAGAAGAGAATCTCATGGATTTGCAAGTCAAAGCTATCGCTGACAGTGGTGCAAACGTGGTGGTAACGGGTGGCAAAGTGGCAGACATGGCTCTTCATTACGCCAATAAGTACAATCTTATGTTAGTCAGGTAAGTACTAGAAGAGCATAAAAACATTTGGTCTACCAGATTTATGAAATGCACTCGCCATCTGGTCGCTTAGCTCTCAAACAGATTACCAAAAAATTACTGCTGATGAGTTGTTTTTCTAGTGAGTCAAAATCTGATCTAAGTTTGGTTGTTTCATAGCTTAAGTTTCTTGATAGAATTTCATCTCTGTGTAACAACTAATGGGGGAGTAATTTGTGTACATGGCATTATTATTCTGGCTTAAGTGTGTCTGTAGCACACTCAAATCAAGAACATCAACATTTCTAGACCTAGTAAAGAGGAATGTGGTCTCAAAGGCATGTGAGACTATACCATAATGGTTTCTCCTCGTCACAGTCTTCCTGTGATGATTTAGCAATGATGGGATGCCTCTGTGCATCACTAATGTGTTTAGAGATGGCAATTCTTAATACTTCTCTGTCATTTTTCTGTTCTGTCTTCTTACTTACAAATAAAGCATATTTGTAGATCCTCAAAATATAGTCTGCGTACTATAAAGTCAGATTTACCAGCAGCAGCTCTCAACATCTCACAGAAATAAGTGGTGCTTTGTTGAGAGTTGTAAATTGGTGGTGTCCAAAATGTTTGCACTTCTGGAAATGGTACTGGTCTTGTATAACAAAGGATTATTACAGAGGTGTTGTAAAGATCAGTTCAAGTTTTTTGCACTAGAGGAGGAAGTTTGATAATTTCCAAGTGTTTGAACCTCTTAGTTGTTTTTAAATTCTTAGAAAATAGTCTTTGCACAGCATCACTGAAAGTAGATGATTATAACTCAAAAAAATAGTTGAGTGGATTTTTTAACTTGGTGCAGTACAATTTGATCTTGTCACTGGTTTACAAAATGCTGCTGAGTTAAGAGCATACTCTTATGTGTTAATGTTGTTCTGGAAACTTGTTTTTAAAGATTGAACTCCAAGTGGGATCTGAGGAGACTCTGCAAAACTGTTGGTGCAACAGCCCTACCCAGACTGGTATGGACTTTTCAAATGAGGAGCAGGAGGGTGTGAACTGATGAGCAGTTTCACCTCTTAACTCTTGTTTTTCTTTCCAGACTCCCCCTACTCTTGAAGAAATGGGTCACTGCAGTAGTGTGTATTTATCAGAGGTTGGGGATACACAAGTTGTTGTGTTTAAGCATGGTATGTATGTTCTGTAGAACTGCTGGCACTGTTGTTCTAGAAAGCGTGGTGTTCGTATGTGTTTTACCTCTTGGAGAGTTAATTCAGTGATGCATGTGTCTGAACAGAAAAGGAGGATGGTGCCATTTCCACTATCCTCATTCGTGGATCTACAGACAACCTGATGGATGACATAGAGAGAGCAGTGGACGATGGTGTCAACACTTTCAAAGTACTCACAAGGGTAAGTAGCGAGAACATGCGAGTTGTCAAAAGTGAGCAGTGGATCAGTTGGAGGTGAGACTTGTGCCTGCTTTGTGCTCATCTGCTACAAAGGCTATAGCAGGTGTTGCCTGCTTAGGAGCCTTCTGGAGTTGCAGAGAAGGCTGTGTTGTACTGAGGGGTAGAGGGCTCTCTAAAGAAGATTGCTGCCAACACTGTTGCGAATAGAGGATACTTAAAAGTAACCTTGTGATACCTGTTGACATATTAAACTTCGTGTACAGTGGATTGGTTTCCTGCCTGATATTTCCCACCAAAATAATAGAAAAGATGAGAAAATCTAGAAATGCTATTATTAGTTAGCCAAGAGCTGAAGTTGTTTAAAAAAAGCAAAAAAATCCCAGACACAAACCCCACTGCATTATTATTTTGCTTTTTATAAAGGAAGCTATTAAAGAATTCTGAAATGTAAAAATTGTTAAGATGCTTTAAGCAGAAAAACTCTTTTGGTGTGGTTTTGTTCACAGGATAAACGTCTTGTTCCTGGAGGTGGTGCAACAGAGATTGAATTAGCCAAGCAGATCACATCTTATGGAGAGGTACAGCAAATGGGCTTCTTGACTTCTCATTTTTTCACACCACAAGTCTTACAAAAAATACAAAAATTACTTTATACCAACATATATATGTGTGTGTGTATTAATAAAAAGTGTGGGGGAAAACACCCTCCTGTCTTAAGGTTTTTGAAATGCTGACATGGTTTTCAACTTCACTTTAGACCTGTCCTGGGCTTGACCAATATGCCATCAAGAAGTTCGCTGAGGCATTTGAATCCATTCCTCGAGCACTGGCAGAAAACTCCGGAGTAAAGGCTAATGAGGTCATTTCCAAACTTTATGCTGTGCATCAGGAAGGGAAGAAAAATGTTGGATTTGATATCGAGGTAAATAGTCTCTCGTGTTACTTGGTGCCCCGCAGCACAGGGTTATATTTAAAAGTACTTCTATTGGAATGAAGTATTTATAGATTGTTTTAAATCATTGGAAGCTCTGCATTGCACAGTCTAAAATAGTAACTTGTTAGAATTGAAATACTTAAGTGTTCTAATCAGCAAGCAGTTAAATTCAGTATCATGTAGTGGCCTTATAGGCCAGTAGGAAGTGAAGTGGGATACTGAACTAATGTGATAGAAAATAAGTCTTCAGTAATTACTGATTTTGTCTTCATGCCAATGGATTAGGAATGAAGGTTTTCTGAAGGGAGAAGGATGAGATCAGAGAATTGATAATACCTTGCTAGGTGAAAGCCTGAGAAAGTTTTGAATCATGTTTTTCCTCTATCTGATAGGCCGAAGCCGCTGCAGTGAAGGATATGTTGGAAGCTGGTGTATTAGACACATACCTTGGAAAATTCTGGGGTATCAAGCTAGCTACAAATGCAGCAGTAACTGTCCTAAGGGTTGATCAGGTAAGCCTGCAGTAATTTGGTGCTGAATTGAAACCTTGCAGAGCCCTCATGCAAAGCAGGTGAATCTTCTGGGAACGCCAGGTGTAAAAATAATGGTACTTGAAAATGTGAGGAAGTAATTTGTTCAAGAGCTTGTAATCTGGAATGGTGCTGCTTCTATGGCAGTGCTCTAAATGTTTGTTGGGTTTGAGTTTTGTTTTTTAAAGATTTGACAGTTGATAATTGTATTCAGAAAGTTGTCTCAACTTCTTTAGGAATAAGATTTAATAGAAGAAACCTTCTCTCATATATTTTTTTTTACATGAAAATCCATTTTTTAGGAATAACAGAGGTTACAGTCTTAATGATAAAAGTCTTTATTTATTTTGTGAAACTTTAGCAAAAATGTATTTGCATGTAAAATTTCTGTAGATTATTATGGCAAAAACAGCAGGCGGTCCAAAAGCCCCTAAGCAACAAGGACATTGGGATAAAGATGACTGGAAAGATGAGCCTGAAAAATAGCGTGCAGTAAGCCCTGTTCCTCTAGCAGAGAGGTATCTCTGTGTGAGTGCATGCCTGAGTTCATTGACAAGCACATGGCAGGTTGTGTCTTTGCTGACGACACGTAACACCACTGCCTTCTGCTGCGTGCTGATGGCTACATGCTGTATTTGTGCCCTTGAAAGTGAATTTTACTCCTAAATCCAAATTTTCATGGAAGGAATGACAAATGCAGTTTCAGTTTTACCTTACTTGTCACTATAGCAAGTGCAGAGAATGAGCCTTTAACATGGTAGGCCTAATGGACTTCACAGTTTTAAATGTGATATTTAGATGCAGTAATTCAGAACAGTAGCTCTGGTAACTCTGCTTTCTGTAGCGTGCATCCTTTAAACTAGCCTGTTGCTGGCCTGTTTAATCACTCACTTTCTGCAGACTAACTGAAGTCTGAATTTGCATGCAAAAATGAGGTAAACCACCTTTTTTATTGTATCAAGGGCTCAGCTTCTGCCTTTTTCAAGAAAAAAACAACTAAGTTGTGAATATATCGATTAGATGGATAATAATAATCACTGGCTTAGGCTCAAGAGTAGGGAAACTGCATGAAGTTAGTGAATGCTAACAGTCAGCATCATGTGGCTGTAAGGGTAGGCTAAGAGCCTGATTCTAATGTTACTTTTTTCTGCTTCTCTATTCTCTTCAAGATCATTATGGCAAAACCAGCTGGCGGCCCTAAACCTCCATCAGGAAAGAAAGACTGGGACGAAGACCAAAATGATTGAACGGTTTAACTGCATTTCTTAAGTGACATGACTATGTGAGGTTTTTAATATCCTGGATGGAACCTGTTGCAATGTTTTGCTTTTGCCTTTAAGTTATGAACAGTGTACAATGGAGTGCAGAACTTCAAACACTTCAATAAACATACTCACTGTTAAAATGTAAACACTCATTTTATTTGGACCTAGCATGACATGGTTGTTCCCAATCCATGAATGTGTAGGATGACAGTGTGTGGGTGTGATGGGCTGACCTTGGCTGGCTGCCTGACACCCTGTGCCAGTGAGGAAGGAGACAGAACTTCTCAGGGTCTGAGATAAAAGATTGGAGATCACATACCAATGACTGTCACATGGCAAAACCCACTCAACATGCCGGGAGACCAAATGAGCGTGCTGCAGAGAGCCCATAATCTGTAATTGTTGCAGCTGTTTGTCCTCTTATTTGTGCTCCTTAACCAATGCTTGAGTGTAAACAGTCAAATGAATATTGAAAGTGTGGCAGCAAGTCCGTGGTCTCTGCCTATGGTAGCCCCTCTACTCTGCTCTCTTGAGACCCCGCTGGCACACACTGCTTACAGTTCTGGTGCCCCCAACATAAGGGCATGAACTGTTACAGCAAGTCCAGAGGAGGGTTAGCAAGTCAGTAAGGGGACCAGAGAACCTCCCTTATGAAAAGAGGCTGAAAAAGTTGGGGCTGTTCAGCCTGGAGAAGAGAAGGTTGCATGGAGACCTCCTAGCAACCTTTCAGTCTGAAGGGGGCTACAGGAAGCCAGAGAGGAACACTCCAGTGACGGAACAAGGGGGAATGGGTACAAACTAAAAGAGGGGAAATTTAGGTTAAATATATAGAAGAAATTCTTTACTGTGGAGGTGATGAGGCCCTTGAACAGGTTGTTCAGACAGTGGATGCCCCATCCCTGGAAGTGTTTTCAAAGCCACGTTGGATGGGGCTTTCCACCACAGACCATTCTGTGATTCTGTGATTCGTTTTTGTTACATGCATCTATATCCACTCCCTTTTAGAGTCGCCATGCTCTCAAAACAGCAGCTTGACAGCACTGAACTGCATCGCATTCTGATGACTTTAAAAATAAGTGCTGAGCAGCACTAGCCAGCATGATGCAGAGTGCTGGAATCTTTCAACTGAAGTCCCCTGTTAAGATTCATCTTAGAAAGTAAACAAACAGCTTGTGTGTCTCCAAGTAGCTTGAAAGGAAAACTGCACTTGAAATTCAAGCCACTTCACTAATTAATCCTTTTATTACTCTTGCCAGTGTTACTCTTATCTCACAATCAGAAAGGCAGGGAAGGCTAAATCAAGTCTGGAACTGTCATATGCCTAAATAAGGCTGCTGTGCAACAGCTCTTAGCTTGCTTTAGTCAGCTGCAAAAGTATGGCTGCAAAATAAACTCAGCTAGTTTTGCAAGGGATTGGCACACTGCTGCATGACTGCTAGTGCCGACGAGAAGAACACATAAGGCTGCCCATTTTCCTAGTAATGCTGTGAAAAATGCAGTGGATGTAAGCTGCTGTTCTAACATAAAAGAGCCAAGATTTTACTTACATGAAAATCAACATGAAGCTTTAGCTTGTGGAGAAGCGAACTTGAAAGTCACTGCAGGACCAGTTTTCCTATGCCTGCAGTGCAGAAAGGCTACACTGGACTACCTGCACTGAAAGGGAGGGAGAACCAAGTGCTGAGCCTTGCCAAAACACCAGCACAAGAATTCTTAAGAGAGTTTGCAACTTGAGGGCTCCCCTATTGGACATAAACCAACAGTGGAGAGAGAGCTGACGCTGCAGTTGTCTCGGCTGTAAGATGGGCAGGAAGAAACAGCTTCTTATCCTTGGAACCCAGGTCTGAAAAACATATGGAACACATGATGGCCGAGACACCTATAGTTCAAAATTATAGCTGGTCACTTAAAAATGAAAAAGCTGCTGACCAAGATTTATAGCATCTGCAGGAACAAAAAGGAGCAGTTACTTGTCTATGTCAACACCCAAATTACTCAATGGAAGCTCAAAGCTGTAATTCTGAGAAAAACTTTTATTGAAAAGTAGTGAAAACACTGGAAAAAGTATAAGTTAACCACTTGTCAGTGTGTTTAGGAAGCATAAAGTGAATTCCTATTGTTGTATACAGTAGCTCCAACACATTGAGAACATGATTTGCAAGTCTCTGCCTTTGCTCAGACCACCTGAAGAAGGTGACTGCACACACAAGAAGGCTCCTGTTCTGCTGAGTTACAGCAGCCGCTCGTAGAACAGAAGATAGGCTTGTGAGCTCAGCACTTTGGAGGCAGAGACAGCTTGTACGTGGGTATCGCTGATGTGGAACCACTGCCCTTTGACTGGTTCAGTTTCTAAAGCTGAGAAAGGAAAAATTAGGAGGAAAACTTATTACAAAGAATTAAAACAATTCTGTTATGGTTCTTTAGTAAGAATTGTAGAATGCAATTACAGAATCTTTAAGGTTGGGAAACACCTCTATGAGTCCAGCCTTTAACTGATTATTGCCTTGTCAGCCAGACCGTAGCCCAAAGTGTCATTTCCTGGATCACTTTAAGGGATGGTGGCTCCACCACCTCCCTGGGCAGCCCACTCCAATGATTAACCACCTGTTCAACGAAGAAATTCTTCCTCATGTTGAATCTGAACCATCCCTGGCACAACTTGAGGCCATTTCCTCTCATCCTGTTACTGGTTGCCTGGGAGTAGAGGCTGGACCCCCACCTGGCTACAACCTCCTTTCAGGCAGTTGTAGAGAGCGATAAGGTCTCCCCTGAGCCTCCTTTACTCCAGGCTAAACAGCCCCAGCTGCTTCAGCTCCTCCTCGTAAGACTTCATCAGCTTTGCTGCCCTTCTCGGAGCACTTACCTGCTGTGGCAGGGGATTGAAACTCGATGATCTTTAGGGCCCCTGCAACCCTTCTGCGATTCTATGAGTAAGAACATTTAAAACATTTCTAATGATTTACCTTGAGGAGATTGTCCTCGAAGGACAAGATCAGAGAGGTGGTTGTTTGTAGTTCTCATTTTAACGTAGGCAGTGTAGTGGCCAGACCTCATTGTCCCGCTGTGTTCAACAACTCCATAGAGAGAGTACAGTACCTTTGTATTCCCTTCAGCCACGTTCTAGAAAAGCAGAAGTTTAGCTATGTCAGTCAGGTACTGGGTTTTGAGGAGAGTAAACTGATTTGTTTGCTGATGAAATGGAAGCTGGCCATTGCAGATTCAGGCAAGCACTACAGCTATGATCAGCGCAGTACACCGACTCGAGTACAAGTTAGCTGGTGTTATCCCACAAAATAACAAGCTTGACAAGCGTTCTACAAAGATTCTGCTAAGCAGCTTCATTGTGAAAGCACATTAGAACATGTGGAAAGGAGAATCTGATTGTTTTCCCACTTACTTTACATTTAGCTGTGCAGAAAGGAGCCAAGTCTATCACTTCTGGAAACTTGATATGCCTGTTAACCTTCTGCAGATTAAATCCAGCCTTAAACAGCCAAAGTAGAGGAAAACCCCATAATGTTAAAAATGGAGCATATTAAAACCATGCTTAGTTACTATATGTTTCAGGTTAACATTTCAACAATATAAAGTTAGTTTTACATTACACAAAACTGGGAAAAAACAGCATTTTTATTTTTTTTTCCTCCAATGTCCAATTTTCCAGCATTACCTCCTTGCCCCCACATGCTGCACTGGAGCACGAGTTAAGATGGCTCTTCAGCTCACTCTTACATTAACTTAATGGTAGCAAAAGTGGAAAAAGAATCAGCTCTAATGTACTTCAGATACTGCAAAATGCCTGAGGATCTAATCTTACAGCATCAAAACTGAGGTAACTTGTGCTCCCACCTGAATCAAATAATTGTCCAGTATCAAACTGGAAAAACAAAATAAGATGATGACAAATGTTATTTTCTTCATATTACAGTCCCTTGGAATAGACTACACATTTCCATTTTCTATATGAAATTGTTTTTCATCTAATCAAAGTTACCTCCCTTATTTTTCAGTTATCTTGTCCTAAACACCAAACAGTTCTACATTTAGAAGAGGCAGTACTGTCTCCCTTTCCTTTTCTCTTTCTCTCTTGAAAAGCTAAAGCCCTAAAACTTTTTTCTACAACTTGGGAATAAAGAGGTAAGCCACTTTACTTCAGTGTCTGTATATAAAACTTAAGTTGCTTTGCTTTCCTTTCCTTCTCCCCTCTGCCCCTTACAAGGTTTGGAATCCTCTGTTTTCCACTTCTGCCAACTTATTTGTTATACTTATTTAGTAAGGGATTGTATTCTACCTATACCTACTGAAATCTATGAGTCCAGGAACTGCTGTAATACTAGGAAACCATTAGTGCTAAGACACCGCCTGATACAGTAAGCAATAAGAATAATGAGGAAATATGTTGTAAATAAGCTCACAAAACAGTGTCTTCCAGTTAATTAAGGGAATATTCTTTCAGGAAAACACACCCCAACACCTCAAAGACCATAAAACCCAATGCTGCGCGCATCAATGCCTTCCAAACTGGGAAAAAGCCCAAAAGTTTAGGGAAATAAAACTAATGTTAGCATATTTTCACATTATGTGCATGAATACATAATAAACTGATACTATACACCTACATTAGCCTGGTACTTACATGTTGAAACCTCTTTAAGTGAAGAGTTAAAATTGGAGGAGCAAGAGAGATTAGCATCTGCTTTTTGGCATTAGTATAAACATACTTCTTTTCACCTGCAGAAAGGACAAACCATCATTAATTAATATCACATGTTACAGCAAGAATTCTTTATTTTCACGACATAAACTGTTATAATGTCATGTACTACAAAAACTGAGCAGCTGAACATTCCCCTTTAACATGATAAACTGTACAATGAAAGTAGACAAAGTTATAAAGACACCACTTCAGGGGTATTTCCCCCACCCTTACCCACCCAAACAGCGGATAGGAACATATTTAAAGTTTTCTCTTAAAAAATGGTTTGTCATACTTTTTATGTTGTTCTTTGGTCCACAATGTCTCTGTGTACATACATCACACAGTAGTTTATTGGTCTCAGTAAGTTTCTCGTTACGGGTAAATTGATACAAACAGTGATGGATTGAACCTTCTTCTGGGTTCAGATCTTCCCTGTTTGCCAGAGTACAAAAGGCCATTTCGGGATCCTCTGTCGATACTTTGCATGTCTTGTTGGGAACAGCCTGAAGGTCATCTAAGGGGTCAGCTTCATTGGCACTCAAGTGTAGTTTTGCAAAGTCAGTAGCAAGCTCTTCCTCATCTCCATTGTCATCATCCTTATCTTTCAAAGAGGGGTTGTCAAGGCCATTGACAAACTTTACAGGAGAATCTAAGCCTTCCATAAGGGGATCTGTGAGACACTCATTTTCTGCACACTCTTCTTCTGTCTTTCCAGTATTTTCATGCATGCTCTGAACTTCTGTATTATTTCCCTGTAGAGTCAACTCTTTCTGAGTTAAGCTGTGATCTTTGCACTCATCTGATGATTCCTCTTCTTGCTTTGTATCAAGAGTTTCAGAGTTAATTTCTGTCTCTGACTCTTGGTTATACTCGACATCTATCTCTGACTGTCCAGTTGCACAGAGATCTGTCAAGTGAAACACCTTTCCTTGAAGTTTTTGCTGGCGGCGCTGGCTCTGCACGTTTGAATACATAATGCACAAGGTACAAAAACCACAGTAAGTATAAATTATATTTAACATTTTGTACCAGTTCTTCATCAAGTTTTTAGCGGTATGCCATAGATGCACAAGGAAGGAGGAGGGGAGAATAAATTATGATTTCACCAATACTGAATTTATCCTCGCTGAGATATAGTTCCCACTGCTCCTTTTTAAGCAATATCATCAAGATACAACTAATAATCCCCCTGCTATTTTCCTGATCCTTTCTTATGTCTGTATTCCAAAGTTTTGTGAATATTCTTACAATCAATGACTGGAAAACAGCTGTCTGATACAAATTAAGGCTACTTCATACAGGCAAACAAATTCAACATTACTCTGGATATTAGCTTATTCCTAGCACAGCAATGCTTAATAGAACATAAAACTTCTTAACAGCAAAGATCTAGATATAATTGGTCTTTTCAGTTGTGCATTTGAGTGAGGAGAAATTCTAAGCTGTCTCCTCCTTCGTCTTAACTAAGGGAGCAAAAAATAATTGGTTTTAACAGAAACTGTGAGCACAAAGTGAAATACTTATCAAAACCAACCTTGGCTTGTTTTCTGGCCTGTTTTTTTGCTTTTTTCTGAAGGTGCTTACTCGTACCAGGGGGCTCATCTTTCTGCTTAAGGTAATGGTCATTGATTTTATCCTCTTCATCCTCAGATTCCTTTTCTTTGTTTTTTTTGATGTTTTCTCTCTTTGTAATTTTTACTTTCTACAAAACCCAAAAAGCCACAAAAACAACCACAGAATTAGAGATGTTACTGTCCCAAATAACAAAACAGTATTCCCCACTAGGGATGAGATGTTATCTGAGTTTTCAGCTCAAGATACATTTTAATGATATACCATACAACTAACTCACCCCCCAATGTTTATTATGAAGGACTGTCTCACTCCAGAGGGGGTCCATGTGAAACAAGGACTTGCAGAATGAAACAGTATGTAAAATTAAGGCTATCAAGGGCCAAATTCTGCACCTGTAAGGGGGCAACATTATGTTTGCCTCTGGCACACGTCATTAAAAAACTGAAGAGTATCATTTAACACAGGTGGAGACATCTTCAGTTAAGCTGCCTGCCACAGAATTTGTTTGCTTCTGCAAAAATGAAATTTGTTTGTGGCAGAAGACGTGTGATCTGTTTGGCTGTGGGGGTTTCATTTCAATATTTACTCATGAACTTTTGTGTGAGCAGTGCTACACAACAAATCTGAAATATTACGTATACAGATTATCAATGCAAAACACAAAGCAAATCAAGTATTTTGAGAGTCCAGAGATTGATCAAATAAATTCATATTGATCACATAAGTATTCATATACTGTCCTATCAACGTTTCTCAACTTTATTCCATAACCCGAATATTAGGAGAAGTGTTCTTGGACTCAGTGGAGAAAAATGGATGACCAAAGGGAAAAAAAAACCCCAAAGCATTAAAACAACCTGTGTGACTTCCCAGAGACAATTTATGAGCCACAACTTACAGGCATTTACATGGCACTTACAGGCACTTACAAGATTTTTCTCATGAAAAATCTTATTCTCTATCTTTCTCTGCAGTTTTACCTTGCAAAAGAGACTTCTAGAAAGATGCTTGAATTCACTCCATAATGATTGTATGATAAAAGTGTTTTTATATAAGCAAAAAAAACCCCAAAAAACCCACCAACAAAAAACTAAGCCAAAAAGCAAACAGGTACAGTTTCTTACCTGAGCATCTAGTACAGGAAGTGACAAATCAAGGAAAGACTCATGGACCAAGGATACCTTTAAATGAATAACCAAGAGTCCAATTTAATTTGGTTTGGAAGCAGCTGGCTTGCTGTCCCCATAAGCTTATGTGCATGTTTGCATTCAAGGCCTGCTTTCATTTGTGCAGACAAATGTAAAACACAGCTCATCTACCTTCACAAATGACCAAAATTTAGCAGTTCCATTACCACAGAAATAAGCAAGAAATATTTGTACAAATTGCAGTGATCTAGTGTCTAGAATGTGAGACCTTAGGGTCTAAGAGACTGATAGCTGCAATCTATCATGATATTTACCTAGCCCACTTGCTAACACCCTCAATTACTTCACCCTCATGATATATCCTCCCAGTAAAGCCTTCTTAACTGTTCTGCCAATCCTGTGGGCATTTCAGCACGAGAAATGATGAAAAAAAGGAAAGGGCCCCTGTCAACATATTCCTGGTAGCACAACAATTCATTTGCTCTACAGTCTGTTCTACTGGAAAGAGCTCACTGGGAATCTAAGATGGAATTTTTCTGGCGGAGGCAGCTTGTTGCTGACCTCTTCTTGTTCTGGAAGGCTTTTGAAAAGAACTGAAAGATTAGCTTTATAACATAAGGGAAGAAAGATTCCAGCCAAATCATGCCCCTTTTTGAAAAGCATGCAGCTAGTCAGCAATCATCTCTACAGACAGTCACTTTGAGGCTCTCCTGCAGATTACAGAATATTATACTCTAGGCTTTTCAAAGTGGACAGTTTACTTACAGTTCTGCATTCCTCACACATAATTGTGCTGGTTAATTCTCCACCAAAGATTCGATCTACAAAACTTTGTATTCCCTTTTTCTTTTCGTATTCTGAGAATTAAAAAAAGTATATAGTCAAGTTAATACAGTATACTGGCAGCCAATTTCATTATGGCATACCAAACAAAATAAAGAGAATACAATATGCAATGTGTATAATGGAACACGTTGGCCTGTTCTAGTTTCCTCAGGACAGGAAGTACAGCAAGATTCTTAAATTAGCCATCTTTTGTATATCAAAGTGGGAGGGGAAACACATTTACATAAAATGCCTTGGTTAAACCAACACTTTTAACACTTTCTCCACTTAGATGCATTTCCCTATTTTCTCAGAAGTACTGCATCCCAGGAAGAATTCCTGTTTTCTCTTAGGACTTAGCAACCATCTGAACTTAAAAAACAAGCATCAGCCTTTGTCTCTACAGGCACATGACAAACAAAACCTATTTCCTCAAGTTGTATTTTCAGAGTAGCACAGAGTAGCTTGCATTTAAATTTTCTCTTCATCCTAAGTCATGTCAAAATAGTTTAAAAATACTTCTGTTCATGGGGGTTTTTACACCACTGTTAAGTAACAGTTATTAGGGGCTGCATAAATTACATTCACATGCTATTATTTTAATTTCTAATATTTTAATTTAATGATTAATCACTACCCAAACATATGATGTCTACAGAATCAACTCCCTCTTATCCTGCTAAAAAGGAAATGCCACCAAGTTCAGCAAGAGACTTAAATACAGACTAAAAGTATTGAGCCTCATATTCTAGATACATGTTCAAGAGGTGGCATAAAGTTGTACAATTAAACATGTATGTTTTAGTTGATACAATTAATGTTACTTTATATACTTCAACAAAACAGAAGATTTTACATGTTACTGATGTTGTGATAATTTATTTTACCTTTAATTTTCTTTTTAAGTTCTTCTTCATTTTGTTTGTTAGACTCACTCAGTGCCTTCAGTATTCCAACACTTATTTGCTGAAATTTAAAAAAACCCCCACACTGTAAAATTTCCTAAATTTATTCAGTTAACCACTTCACTTTACAAAATGTTTCAGATGGAGGAAAAATAATAATTTTCATCAATTAAGAGAATCAGTACAAAACCCACAAATACTCGTAGACACACAAAATAGTTCCTGCAGATACTAAAAAAAAAAAAAATCAACTGAGAAACTGGCTTGCAACCATATTCCAATCAGTATGTAAGAAAATCAGTCTAAGGATGAAATAGTTGCCCAAATTAAAAAAAAAATTACAGAATTTCCACAAGTGCATTTCATAAATTAAGACAAAAGGACACTCTTCAGGGTGACTACACATACTCCAAACCCACTTTTTCTGGGTGTTCTCTGTGCTGATCTGCTTCAAATAAGTGCTATAGGCAGCACAACTGCTCCACAGAGGCTGATGTATCTCAGAAAGAAGGTTCTTTCTCCCCTCAGCAGAGGGGAAAGTCTGGGTCTGGGGTATGGAGAAGAAAGGTAAGCATAACCATGAAATTAGCACTCACCTGGATTTCCTCTGTTCTCATTCCATCAAGTAAGTAACGAAGCAATTCATGACTGTCTTGCTGCTGATAACCTTTAAATCGTATTGCTCTGTTAAATAAAACATTACTTGTAAAGTATAAGTGAACCCAGAGATAAACAAAGGAAAACCAACTCACACCAGACACACGAGGACAAAGTCTCTATAACGCACCTATACAAAACCAACAAGTGTCTACATATGGTATTTTCTAAAAATACAAAGCCAGCTAATCAGAATAAGTCATTGAATGTCTTTCATTTTACTGCTATTCATTTATATTTTGCTCTTCATCCTCTTCTGTCAAAGCTTGTTAAGTATTCTTAACATTCATAAATTTTATATGCTGTGATGTGAGCTCGGGTTAAAAGAAGGGAAAAAAATGTCCATCTTTTAAACGACAAACTCTTTCATGGTCACTATGACATGCAATTGTACAGATACTCACTTTTTACAAACCTGAGCAAAAAGTTCCTTAGGAGTGACAACCCCTTTTTTTGTCTCTTGCATTTCTGTCAGAAACTGATGCATGGCTAATGTCAAAGGACATGGCTGATCTAGTTTTATCAGCTGAGGTTCCTGTTTGAAAGAAAAGCAACAGAGCTGTTTTGCCTTAATTTAGTGACTGATTCTTCTATAGTAAGTTTTTCCTTATGTAAACCCTTCGATTCTTGAAAACTTTACTGTAATATAAATATACAAAATTCCAAAATGGCAATGAGTTAACCTGACAAAAGCAACACACAGTTTATCATTAAATGATACCAAAAGTCATTAATTATGTATTGCTTAGTTCCAACTCTGAATTTCTTACTTTTACTAGGAAAACCAACCCAATTTCTTAAAAAAAATGCACCACCTTTCTTTCCCATCCAAATCCCTAACTGCAAGGACAGGTGCATTATTTAAGTTAGTGCTACAGACCTCCTCTAGTTTCCTGTTTTGCACTTAGACAAATGCCACTATAGCAAGAGTTACGCATTGTCATCCTTTAAATAACTTAATCACAATGCAAGCACTTCTTTTACAACAACTATTAGTTACTGAAGCACTGCTCGTGCATTCTGAACAAAAAACATCCACTGGATTCAGAAGCAGGTTCATGGAAGGCAATAGTGAAGCTCCTGCTGATTTTGCATCTTAATCTTGTCAGTATTTAGCTGAAACAGCTTTAAAACTCAGAGATAAGGATTGCTTTTCCCCTTAATGGACTGGAAGGTGGGGACAAACACTACAGTCAAAGCATATTACCATGGATAACTCAGGTGACTCGATTTTAACTGTTGTGCCAGGCATTCTAGCTTCTTTAAGCAGCTCCCTCAGGACTGGAGTTTGTGATAAATTCTGTAGAATATAAAAGACAGAAAGAGGTTCCTAAACTGGGGACAACAGGAAGGGCACCCGAATTCCATTAGTCATGGAATTTGTAGCAACCAGATTAGCAGCAATTAATTTTTCCCAAACGTAGGACTTGAATGGTTAAGTACTACCCTGCAATTTCCATATAGCTAATGGGACTTCCAAGTGCCTTCTATAAATACTACTTTAAATTGAAGAAACCCTAAATCTATTATTTTTTTATTGATTGGTCTTTTGACAAGTGTATTTACTAGTGTCTGTTTCTAAAAATCAAAAGATAAAATGCAGTGTGTGTGGTTTAAAAATAAATCAAAAGCAAATAGTTCACTAAAATCTGCAGGTACAGCGGGAATTTTGTTTGAGTAAAGCTTTAGGATCAAGAGCCTAGGAGCACAAGAGTTTTAATACACTTCTTAGCTGAACAAGACTCGAGATGGCAATGCATGCAACATGCTCATCCTGTTGACATTTACTATTGATTTCCTGTTGCTGAGACACTTTAGTTTCATTAAACACTCACGGTCTTTGAGTATTAATCTCATATTCCAAGTGGTCAGCAAGGGTGATGTGCCAGATAATTCATATTTTTATTAAACTAGGAAGGTGGCATGTTTGTTACGTCAGTGAAAAATGCTGTCCCTCACAGACAAGGCAGGTTTTTTTACTTCTCCTTAGAGCAAGTCTGAACATGCAACTCCATTTCCATGAATTTCTCTGGGCCAACACACTATTTTTAGAAAGAACCCATCATTCTTGGCAGCTGAAAAAAATCACAGTCTAATTGTGTCACTGTAAAATGCTGAGGTGGGCGGGGTTGTTGTGGGCTTTTTCATTTTGTTTAGACTTTTTTTTTTCCTATTCAAAGTTGTTTTTTTTTAAAAAGTAACAATAACTTCTGTACCTGCATCACTGCATTAAAGAAACATGTATTCCCCAGGTTACTAAGTCCTTTCACAGTGATCTCCAAGTTAGCATTTGAATGAGTATTCTCTTCTTTAAGCGAGACTTCTTTTTCTTGCTCATTTTTGCTGTCTTTTTCTACTTTTTTATTTTCAAGTTCTTTGTTCTCTTGCTGTTTTTCTACTGAAATAATTAAAAAAACATACCACGTATTAACCCAGTAACAGGCTAGGAAAAATTTATTATAGGCAGCAGTAATCTACAACATTTAAAACTTACACATATGATAATTAATTCTGTAATTGTGTAAGTGTAACAGTATTGGTTTAGGCTCTTAAACTGTCTAGGTAACAGCAGTTAAAAACCAGAACAAAACGACAACAACAAATACAAATCAAGATCCACCTGAAATGCCATTTCAGATTAGCATGCAAATTGAACATGCCTCTTGGTCCACAAGCCATTCATGCCAACCTCTGAAACTCTGCAAGTTGTTGTCTCAAATTTCATTCCTATGTCAAAATCATCTATGTTAGGGCTTGCTACAACATCCAGCCGGTTACCACTGTCAAAGCATTCTCATATTCATTTTATGTACCTAGAAGGTTTGTATTTCAAGACACGTTACAAATATTTTCCCCAAAATTACTTTAGTATATTGCTCAAAATTTCAATGACCTGTTTAATAAAAACACAAGGGGATTTCCACAGTAACACCCACACTTGTTCTGCCAGTTTGGCAGTCCATGATTGATTAGGTTTCTGATAAACAGGGCTATGAGCCAATATTAACTTTAAAACCAAGTAACGCCAGCTCAGAGAAAGCAAGGAAAACTGACAATAAAATCTTTGGACAAGAAACAGATGGCTGGATAACAACAGATGGAACACCTGAAATGGCCAACAACTGCCTGTTGGTATTCACCCGTTTTCCAGTTCAAACCTGAGAAGAAAATTTTGGCGACCGCTATGAAGTTCAAATATTAGATGTAGAGGAACGACGTGTGTGGGAAAGACTGACCACTCAAAAGATTCTGCTCCCTGTGGGAAAATCTCAGCTGCTTTCTGAACAAATTGGATTTGGAGACAGCCACGCTGGCATTGCTGGATGTTTGTGACCCATTTCCCAAGGGGCCTGGGATTTCACCCAAGTGTAGGACGGTGCTGGAATTTTTGACAGTCATTCTGGACAGCATTTATTTTTATATCAAATTCTTCCAAGTTTTCTAGTGGGAAGTTGTACAAAACATTTTTTTTTTTTTTTGCCATTGTGGAAACTGGTTTTTTTCTGGGTTTGTTTGCTTTTAAACAACCATGTTTTACAGACAGACTGCAGGTTGAACACAGTACTTTAGAGAGTTCTGAAAGCCCTGCAGTTGCCTATTCTAAATGTACAGACCAAGTGAAAAAGCCTCTTGCATACTCCCTGCATTAGGAAATGTGCTGCAACAGCTGGAGACTTAGTCATTCTAGCTGATACATTCACAAGTACCTAGAAAAATACTTAAGAAAAATCAAATCAAATTATCCTTAAGCAACAACAATTTTCCTTTAGATCTCAAGAGAGACTGAGCGACACTGATGAATAAACACAGCACTACTAAGAACTGACAGTAAACTCCCTATTCACAGAAAAAGTGAATGTCATTTTTTAAAAAGTCACAGTAAAACTATCTTTTTCCTCCTGTTCTTGTATGTCTGTAGAAGTTTAGGGGACACAGCAAAATCCGGAACCAATCAGGTCCATGAGGTAGGACATTACTTATGCTATCGAAACTGTGAAAAAGAGAAAAAGAATAAGGGAGAGAAAGCTTTTTCCTTTACCATAAGGTGCTCAGTCTAATTTAGTGTAAATTCTGGATTTACAGTACCATCTCCTACATTTAGCAGACTTTCTGATTTACTGTATCTATACTATAATTACTTACCTGGACGTGATGAGTCAATACAAACTTGTTTTCTAACAAAATCCACAGTCTGGCCCAATTGGGTTGAAGTTTTATAGGGAACTTCATTATCACATATGTAGCACCTGCCTCCGCCGCCCCCAAAAGAAAAACAATTAATGCTATTTTTCTCTTATTATTTAAAAATCCTAAACTATTTGCTTGTTTGATGTGACTCGTTATACAAAGTTAAAAAATTAGAAGATTTAGTTTCAGATTTAGAAGTCTTGGAGAAGAGTTCAATCTACTTCTGATCATGAAAATAAAACGTTTAAAAATTATCTTCAGTAAATTATTTTGGTGAATGGTGTTTGCAATTTACAAATATAAACTAGACTCTTAAGAGATGTGCTTAGAAACCTTGCTGCCAGAAAACTTAATGAAAAATAAGAAATTTTGCCCAAAATCAAGAAACTAAGATATCAGTCCCTAAAGGAAATGACTCATGAATGTTACAGCATGGAAAAATATTCTGAGTACTCTAGCCAAGCAAGTACTTTGTTCTACTTAAATTGGATCAGAAATAAATCAGTGTCCACTATTAGACCTGTGGACTTTTATTTGCTCTTCTGTTGCTGATACAAACCCTGTTTGTCTCTTTGTGAGCAAAGAAGTGCAAGGTTAGGCCAGTAATCTGCTTTAAACAAAATTGTGAGAGAAGCTGCAGTGATAAAGGTTCAAGAAGTGTAAAATTCTGCCAGAACACACACAGCTGAAGGAGTTTTACATATACCAATTTTGTAGTTCAGCTCTTTGAAGAGGTAAGAAAAGGTACTGAAAAGACTGCAAACACTTCTGCACTTTGGAACACACCACTAACAGTTCTTAGGTACAAATAATTCATCAGATTTCAGGATTATCTTAAGTCAGACTCAATTTTCTGATACTAAAAGCAGAAGTCTGCAGCAAAATGCTTTCCTAAATCTCTAGCATCCCTGGCATTTGCTGCAACTCTCATATTTCTTCATATCTCATTAAAAAAAGTGGCTCAACTTGTGGATCCCTGATTGTATAGCTATTATCTGGTTAATCATAAAAATAGGCATTCTTACTCCTGGAATAACAAATGATAGTTACTTCCATGGGCAGTTTTAACATCATAACCCTCTACCTGTCAAAAAATGTGTAGGCAACCTTGAAAAAATCGAGGGATTGGAAGGAGTTTTGTTAGTAATGGCTGCTTGACTAACAGGGGAAAAACATGAGTAGATCCAACTGCTGTGTCATACTAGGACTGAAAATGTGTACAACAGCACTTGTAAATGCAAAAGAGCAGAACACTCCTCTTCCTCTCCAAGTTCAAAACATTTCTTTTAACTGTCTACAGGTATCGTTCATATCCCAATTTAAACCACATATGCATGCACACCACAGAGAGATTTATTCACATATTCATATAATTCATCAAAGCAAAAGCAGTTTTGATCAGAATTTATGTACTAGGCCCACTGTGTGTAATACAGTTTTTGATTGTTTTGATTTATAACAATAATTTCTAGCCACTACATCAATCTCTGAATCATTTCTTGGGCAAGTTTGTACAACTAAGAAATTCTAGGAGGAAGCAAAAACATCTTCTTTTGACAACTTCCTCTCATTTACAAATACTTTGATTAAAAACCAGGGAAAATAAAGCACTTAAACCCCCACAATTTTAACACTAATCTAAATTCATAAAAAGAAGTTCACTAGTTCATTAGTAATACATATTATTAATAATGTTCATTTTCATTCCAGAGTTCAATACACATAAGTGCTAAATATGATCAAGTAAATAAATAACGTTATATAAAATGAACATAATAAACACAGATATTAAATCATAAAACAAGGTTACTAAGCAAAATGAAAACTCTTTATGTCAGGTACAGTACTTCTGTAGCATAGTTTAGAAAATTAGGGTTCCTCCTTACATATGGTAATGTATCATTCATTTTAAGAGAGGGAAATACTGCCAGGGATATGGATTTTGTATTGATTGATTAAGTAGCATTTTCTACTTCTACACCTATGCTTCCTGACTACATGTGGTATCAAAAAATCATATTTACTGAGAAAATAAAAGTAAGTTTGTCACTAAGTGTATATCAGAAAGAACCTCCTCCCAAGGTCTAAAGGTTTGATTTAGAGCTACATATCAACATTTGTTTCCATTTGTCAGGATTCTGACCAAGTTAAAGCAGTAAAATATAAAGTCAACCCCATTTACTAGTTGGTCAATTTTACAAGTAAGTAACACTTATTCTGCAAATGCCAGCAAAGACTGCTGGGGTTCATGTGTATGGAAATACTTTAATATACACCCAGAGATAAGTCTTTGAATTCACAAAAAAAAATCCCAACAAATTATCACCCAGCCTCTGTTGTCCTTCAGCTGTATGTTTTACAAACTCACCACACGCTCCAGTTGTCCAAACTGAGAACCAAACAGTGGGGATCTGATCTTGGCTTTTCATAATGCTTCAAAGCATGCTGGTCTGGAGAATTTCGGTCACAACCCTACAATGTTGATAACCAGAAGTGTCACAAAATCCAGCTGACAATCAATGAAACATACATAAAGTCACGGTGCAAAGAAAGTATTAAAATATGTTAAACTAATTAGGATTAACAGATGGGTCTCTATTAGTTATTTCTGCAGACAGAAAGGCAATTTACTGGGTGCAGAATAACTATAAAGCTGCTCTGGGACTGAACATTTAATTTGCAAATTGGAACAGAACAAAAACCTCTTCAACATGCAGAGTTCTAAGTTTAATGAATTCATGTGAGCATTAAGATCTTACTGTAAAAGATCACAGATTAGGAGCATTTTTACTTTCTCTGCAAAATAATTCGGACTTTCTAGGAAAACTAGTTCTCAAGATGGTGTTTTAGCCTTAAGCTTGCTAAATGCCTTTGTGCCAAGCTTTCAAGCACTTCATTTGACATTTAGAGCAGACTTTTTTTAATGACTCTCTAGTATACAAATTTATTTAGGTAGCAACACCTTTAAAATAAAAAAAGAAAGAATATAAGAGTTGAATAAGAAGCTCTCTTGTTCTACTGTATTATGAGACACCGAAAAATATTAAGACAGATTAACAACAAAAGATACCCTATGTCCACATTTTAGGCATAACCATATTGAAGGGCCTTCAGTCTCCTCCTCAGACTTCTCTTGTGTCTTATTGTCTGCCTTGCAGTCCTGACAAACGTGCCATTCCACGTTCAGCAGTGCCTTTTTCAGATGACTTTGTTCCAGTCCTTTACGAATGTGCTTGCACGTGGGTTCTACAAAATAAAAAGCACAAGAAGGATGTTGGTATCATAACAAATGCACATGTTAAGGACACAGGCAGCAATCCAGAAGCTAGGACAGTCTTTCTAGAGTCAAAGAAACATTGACAATTTATCAGATGTATTAGAAAGAAACCCTTTATTACCTGCACTCAGAATCCAGGGATACTGTTGGTGCTTCCCAAACTATTGTATTGCTAAAAGTATCCCTCACAGCTACATCTAGTTGGAGGAGTTGACAGAACTTTTGGATACACACTCGCCTACTATGTCAGGCTTTCATTATTGTGGCGTTATGATTCCCAAATCTCCCACGGAGCAGCCACAGCCCACTGCCACAGCTTCCCATCACCAAGGCTGCACCTGCCTGTCTTAGAGAAGTGGAGATTACGGAGGTTCTGCTTCCAGCTGAGCTGTCCCGGTGAAATTATGCAGCAGATTATGGTAATAAAAAGAATGGCAGTCATAGTTCCTGTGCTGTTATCACTTTGCACCGCGATACTACAGCCCAGCTGCACCTTCTGGGCCTGGTGTGAACTCCATCTATTTAACCAAACCTAGCTAAGAACGATTACACCAAGAACAGGCATCTGTTGCTAAGAGCCACTTTCAGGACTTTAGCTGTCTTATTTCTCCTTGTTTAATTTTTCAAGTTGTTGGTTACATTTCTGCAAAACAAGTATTGACAAGAATTATACTGCTGTTTGCATAATTAAGCTGTCTTAAGTCCTTTACCTGAGGTGTTTTTTATTGCTCAGATAGTGTAACAGCTCTGAATCCACCTTTGTTGAGGGTCACATGCAAGATTACAGCATCAAGACAGCAGACTTCTCTTGGCATAAGCTGAAACTGGTGCAAATTTTGGACCTACAGTTCTGTTCCTGTCCAAGATTACAGGATTTTGGCACAGTGCAAATGCTAGCCAACAAGAGACAATTACAGATATTTAGATGTATTCTTTAAGCCTTTTTAAAAAACACAAGCTTCATCTACAACTTCAAAAATGTCTTTTTAAAAAGAAACACAAAACTTCTGTGTTTTGCCAACTACTATTATAGTTGAATTATTCATAATAAGTCTTAGTTTCATTTATGGCTTTATAGAACTTTGTCATGGTAAAATAACCTATTTATAGCCAAAGAGGTGAAATGCCATCAGCAATGACACCATAACTGTTCTCTCTGCTGGAGTTACAGCAGACATGGATCCAGACTCCAAGAAACAAACAAACAAAAAAAACCAAACCCCCAAACACCCCACAGAACCCCAAAACCCCTGACAACCAAACCAGACAAAAGCAGCTAAAAAAGCTACCTGTTAGAGACAGAAGCTACCCAAAGAAGACCAGGACACTGAGGAATACAAAGTACAGTAGACTTGAATTTAATCAGGCCATCACACCAAGCCTCCTGGCTAAAATTGTAAGTGCATTGTCTCAAAGATAAATTAGACTGGCTCAGTTCACTTCCCCAGTCGGGATCAGCGAACCAGATGAGCAAGACACAATCTGTGACCTGGTAGACAAGGTGGCAGAAGAGAATGCTACACAGCACAAGGAAAAACAAAACCTACAGTAACCAGGGTAAACAAGATAAACAAATTAAATTTCAACACAGGGGTAAGAACAAGTAGAGCTAGAATAAAATTTACTATGTGGGATTAGGAACTATTAGGAACAGGAGGAGAGGAAGAAGAAGAGGTTTTAACCAAAATACACTATGACCAAAAGCTGAGGTGTCCAGGGTCAGTACTAAATTAGCTGCTAGAATGAAGATAAACTATTTCACAGAAAATATTTTAATCACAGCCCTTACTGCTAAAGCAAGTACCTTCTGTAACAAAATTTTCATTAAGAAAATGCTACTGAAGCCTTAAGCTTAACAGCTGACCCTACAAACCCTTTATATTTTGAGGAATTTTATACAATCTGTGTATCAGTAAAGAACTATAAGTCTGACTTTTCTAAAAGCCAGAAAATAATCTCAGTTTTCAAGACGGGATTATTATTTTCTAGCATACTTAGAAAAGTAGCAACAAGTTTCTTCTTGAACTTCAGTTTTAATTTAAAAATTCCACCTTTTATAAATGAGACTTCAAAGACAGTGACTAATGTAGAGGCCTTCTAATATTAATCAGCTTTCAAGCCCTCTTTGAGGTTAAAACAAACATTAGGTTCACAGACTTCTCTCAGGAAACATACTCAGTATATCTGGAGACTCATCAAATTGTGCAGTTTTGCCTTTGATGCGTTTCTTTCCCATATTTGTAGTCTGTAATTGTTCTTAAAAGGAAGAGTGACCTACGAAAGAAAACACAGTAAAATTAGAAGGCTGCTTCGGCTTTACTTCTTCATTGCTACACAAGTTATTTCTACGGCTAAGCTATCCCTTGAAGTGAATTAACTTGCCTTAATTTGACATTTTCAAAAGAAGAGCAATTATATTTTAAAATGAAACAATTTTAACTGTTGTATAGACAAGATGACAGTGTGAATAACAAAACCCAAATGATTTAAAATCTCAAGTCAAAAGCATTGCACCAAACAAGATTGGAAATTTTAGTATCAAAAATACTATGACCTGTTAGGATTTGTACTCTAACTAATAATACAGGGATTCTAAGAAAAGGAGTTGGTTTTGTCACAGTTGAAGTTATTTGCAACTACAGTCTTTCTGCTTTGTTTATTGCAAATTCCTTGTGTCCTTGAAGTAGTCTGACACATGCAAATACTGTAATATAATTGAAAATACACAGACAACTGGAGTTCTAATTTTTTAATTTCTTCACTGGGAAAGATTTATCCCCACACATCAAGTAAATAATTCAGATGGGTCTGTTATTTGCTATGCCTGTAGACTCTTCTTGACAAGAGTGATCTACCCCTAAGGAACCTGAACCAAATGCTTGGCTTCAAAAAGGTGGCTACTGCCCATATGGTAGGACATTTTTAGTTTCTAGTCTGTAGCCCCCGTACTAAAGATCAGCCAAAAAGCTCAGGTAAACTTAAAACGTGACATATTCTAAACGATGAAAACAAGGAAGGTGAGAGGGTTCCAAATCAAGTCTCTGCAGTCTTTGCAGGCCAGCCTAACCCTCCTGTCCACCCGTCACATGAACACAGTCAGCACTAAATCTGACCTGTATCAGCCGTCCTTTCAAACCTATTTCTTAGCTCGTACTCAGCAGCACTCCGGGACAGAGAGAAGCTGCCTGCTCGCAGTCATCACAGCCAAATAATTAAGGCACACCAAGAGAATCAGAGAGAAACAAGGTGGGGAAGACCTTAGGTATGATACTCACACACGACTTTTTGTATGAAAAGCCTTTTACAAACATGTTTGCATGAGCATGTGTACATGAGCATGCTCTTAGGGCAGATGACCCAGTTGCTGATGGAAGCCTGACAGACATTAAGGGCAGAATTATCAACTTTTGCAACTTAGCATTCAATTAGTTCATAAAAAGAAATGCCAGTTCATCCAACAACCCTTCCCTAGAGCACATTTTTCAGCAAAAAATACAATATGTACCTTATACGAATAACTTTTTAAAGTCCTTTCCAAACTGTCCTTGCTCCTGGCAGGAAGGTAGGACAGCATGAACACGAGTAGCTATTAATTTAACCTACGCTGTGCCTGGGCAGACTTCTCGGACAGGTTCTGCACTAGCCTTTCCAGGGCACAGTCCTCACCAGGAAATGCGCTGCACTGCCCCAACAACCGATGCATTTCGTCTTTTTTGAGATAAGATAGAGCGGTCTGCAAACGCGCACCTGCGCTTGACATCCCGGAAAGAACGCCCTCAGAGGCTCACCTGGGAGCCACTGGGGCAGGGCGGGGAGCAGGCCGGGCTCCTACGGCTCTGTCGGGCTCCTGCTGCCAGCCGACAGCCCGGTCCCGACGGCAGCAGGGACGGCCCATCACGACGGGGAGCGGGTGTGCCCCGCGGCTGGGCATTCACCTGGGCACTCGCTGGGGGCTCAGGGGGCACTTGGTACTCAAGTGGGCACTCGGCACTCGGGTGGGTGCTCAGGCGGTCGCCCTGCCCTGCCCTGCCCGTCCCGTCCCTCGCCCCCACGCCACGCGCACGCCACCCCCATGCCACGCGCACGCCGCGCGACACCGCCCTGCCCCGCCCCGCCCGCTCCCCATTGGCCCGCGCCCGCCTCCCGCGCCATGACTGACAGGCGCCGCAGCCAATCGGGAGCGCCGCGTGCCCCGGCCGGAGCGGCGGCTCCACAGCGAGCCCCGCGCCGGGAGGAGGAGAAGAGAGGCGGCGGCGGCAGCAGCGCGGTGGCGGCTCCGCGGGGCTCCCGTCCCTCACCTGCCGGTGCCGCGGGACGGACAGCTCGGTGGCGCATGGCTCCGTCCCGGGGCACACGGCAAGCTCACCTCATCCCCCGGCGGCGGGGCAGCGGTCACCGGCGGCCATGGGCGCTTCCGGCGCGCTGCATTGTGGGGCCGTGACGAGGATGGGAGCGGGACGTGTCCGCGCATGCGCGATCGCCACCGCTCTGAGCTCCTTCCTGGTGTTGGTGAGGGCCAGGCGAGGAGAGCGGGATCGGGACAGGGACGGGGACGGGGACTGGGACAGGGACGGGGACTGGGACAGGGACAGTGACAGGACTTGAGGGAACAGCATGAAGCTGTGTCAGGGGAGGTTTCGGTTGTATGTGAGGAAAAGGTTTTTCTCCCAGAAGGTGGTGGGGCACCGGGACAGGCTGCCCAGGGTGGTGGTTGTGGCACCAAGCCTGACAGAGTTCAAGAAGTGTTTGAACAATGTTTCCAGGCACATGGTGTGATTCTTGCGGGTGTCCTGTGCAGGGCTAAGGGTCGGACTCCATACCCTTGGTGAGTCCCTTCTAACTTACAATATTCTGTCATTCTGTAATATGATTTACATAGGGATAGTTAATGAAATTTGTCCCATATCCAAGCTGTATTTTTCTTCCCTAAATTTTTTCTTTGCTCAGGGAACAACAGAAATGACTAACCAGGAAGAAGCGGAGATGCAGGTTTCAGAGTTAGAGTTACTGTCTAGCATGTTTCCATATGAGGAGGAGTTTGCTGTGACAGACCAGCTGGCTCTAGCTGAACTGAAACACTATGCTGAAAATGAGTCTGCAGAGGTGCCGTCTTCGAAAGTTCAGTTTATACTGAATGTAAAGGCTGAGGTCCCTAATGCCTCTGTGGTACTGTAAACACTTTATTCTATTTTGCTTTTTTTTTTTTTTTTTTTTTTTTTTTTTTTTTTTTTTTTTTTTTTTTTTTTTTTTTTTTTTTTTTTTTTTTTTTTTTTTTTTTTTTTTTTTTTTTTTTTTTTTTTTTTTTTTTGGAGGGATTTTAGGGATTACTTGAACTAAGCATTTGCTCCTTGGTTTTTAGGTGGAATTCTCTATGGCCTGTGCTTTACCATTTAAATATCCGACTGTTCCACCAGAAATTACTGTGAGGTATGGCAGCTAATAAAAGCATTTAAAAGTTACAGTGTGTTACACAAATGCAGTTACAATAATAGAAAGCAGCTTTTTTTTTTTTTTTTTTTTTTTTTTTTTTTTTTTTTTTTTTTTTTTTATGGTTTACTGCCAGATTAGGCTGGGTGGACAAGTGTTGAAGAAAATCAAATCTTGCAAGGTTATGATTTCTCTGGTGTACTCAGCAAAAAAAGAAAAAAAAAAAGGGAAAAAGTGTGTAGGAGTGCCATCATCTGTACAGAAAGGTTACTGTAGATACTATCCATAGGTGTGATGCTCAAGAACAGAGACCGTTGCCCATTTTGGTAAAGCTTAACATTAACTAAAGGAATGAGTAGTCAGTGGCCTTATTTTTCCCTTGTCACAACTGGTGATTGGTCAGAGGTTGGGCTCGATGATCTTAGAGGTCTTTTCCAACCTTAACGATTCGATGATTCTGTGATTCTAAAAACGTGCTAAATTGTCAGCACGCGGTAACTGCATTTATACTTCCCTTTAGGTCGCCGTTATTGAGCCGCTCTCAACAGATTCACCTGAACTCTGATCTAAAAACATACTTGATGCAAAACTGCAGTGGTGAGCCCTGCATGCTGAGTGCAAGGCAGTGGGTTAAAGACTACGCAGCTGCTTACATTGACAAAGAGCTTTCGTCTTCCTCTGTGACAGCTGCAGGTGCCGTGCAGGCAGAAGTCACCACCTTCACTCGGTTGTGGATCTATAGTCATCACATCTACAACAAGCAAAAAAGGAAGAATATTATTGACTGGGCCAAGGAGCTTTCTCTTTCAGGATTTTGCATGCCAGGGAAACCAGGTGTCGTTTGCGTAGAAGGTTTACAAAGTAGTTGTGAAGAATTCTGGTCGAGGTTAGTTTTTCTTTGTACTTAAATTAGTAGTTAGAATAGTACATTTTCTTATGTTGTACATGTGGCCAGAAGTTGGGAAATCCAATCACCTTCCAGGATTAAAGATCTGCCAAGTACTGTATTTATAATAATGTATTTACAACTCTGAATACCCCCTGTTGGTTGCAGCAGTCAAAGCAATCATGGTGCACATTTATTTCTGTTTTATTTTCCTCTGTGTGTCACTTTTCTAGGGATGGGCAGCAGTACCCCAGTTGTGTTAGATATGTGTGCTCTTACATCACTTAACATTTGCATTTTATTCTGCTCCCATCGTTTATACTTCTGAGTGGGGGAGACTAAATGAACATAGTAATTTGATTATAAAATCTAAGAGAGTATGAGAATGCTTAGCATGGGGAAGGCAGAAATAAGCACTGAAATGGAAACTACATCTTCATTTGTGAGGAATAACATTAAGGTTTTGGAATCCTGAGGAGATATAAAAAAACCCAAGCTCCTCCTTACGAGAGTGTTTGCATGTGAGCAGTATTTCTATGACTAGCCCATGAACCATTATCTCTGTCTCTTTCTCTCTATTTATATGTAAACAGAATTTGTTGACTTTTGTAATAATAGTTATTCCATAGTGTTTCCTAAAGCAGTCTTTATTTTATAGATAGATTAGTATTTCTCCGATTACTTTCAGAGTAAGAAGACTAACGTGGAAAAGAATTCTCATTCGGCACAGAGAAGATGTTTCTTTGGAAGGTGGAGGACATGCTGAGATTCAGAGCCAACGGAAGTTTTCCACTTTGGAAGAGAAATGTTTTGATGCACATGGTGCCAGGGGAAATCATATGGATTTGGGGCAACTATATCATTTTTTAGAAGAAAAAGGATGTGCTGACATTTTTCAAATGTACTTTGGGGTTGAAGGACATTGAAGGGTTTGAAGATCAGCACAGGCCCCAGCAGTTATGATTGGAATTTAATCCTCATGACAGCTTCCTTAACTGTTCTGCAACAGTTGATCAGAGAGGGAATTAATAATTCAAGATTTACGTGATTAATACAGTTTTCAATGAAAACAAATATCCAGTGAAATCCCGAATAATGAAAATGACTATATGAATACGTTGTTACTCTAGCAGGTAAAGGCGCTGCACTGTCACTGCAGAGACCTGGGTCCGATTCCCGGTCGGGGCCACTCCCCGGGCAGATGGAGCTCATTAGCCCTGTAAGGCAATCCATCTACATCCTGAGGACTTCGCTGCCACCGTCCAAGCTCGCTTGGCCCCGGCAGATGAACCTTAGGATTAAAGGGTGGGCTCAGTTCCGCGCACACTGTGTCTCACCTAAAAAATCCAATGCGCAGGCTGGAAGGTGTAAAGACCTTCCTCGGTTCTTCGTTCGCGAAGACTGGCCATTAATTTACTTTCTGGTTTTAAGGAGATTTAGGGTACGTACCTAATTACAATTAAAAAAATATGTGTTTGATAACCAACTGGGCAGTTACAGAATTACAGATGAATGAATAGACGGAATATAGGGAATGAATATAGGAATAAGAAGTTACAACAATGCACTGTGGATATCTCAGGAGAGGGAACATGTTTACATTAATTTCTACTGTTTACATACTCTTTATGAAGACTTTTTTGTAACAATATTCTACTTTCTACATGAAAATTTATTAAGCCATGACATCAATATTTTATTTAAAAACAACAAAAGGAGGGAGCAAATTTGCAAGAGTCTTGCACATGCTAAGAGGCTGACCTAGGATGCCTACTTTAGGGCATACAAGTTTTTTGTAAGTATAAGTGTGTATGGAGGTAAGAGAGAGACCATGGTGGCATCTCTACATCTGCAGCTGAAGAGTTTATTTTTATTTGTGTAAAAGCACCAGTTAATCAAAGATGGGCTCCCTTACAGCGCACTCCAAAACTGTGAAATGATCCTCAGCCTTCTGAGTTCACAAGTTTTCATTTCTGTAACATGAAGTACCTTATGCTGCGTGTGTTGAGTCCAGTTTCAACAACGTTGTACCAAGGAATCCTAATTTTATGGATATTGCATCTAAATCCCATGTTTGAAAAAGCACAGAATGGTCGCTTTGGATTAAATATTTTTAATAAATGAAGTATCGATTAAATATTTCCGTACAGCTCCAGTAAAATTGCTAACATTGAGCTCTCCAGTATGAGCTCGGGATACCTTTTGTAGCGATACTTCGGACTGACGTCATTCGGCTTTGCCTCTGGATGGAACTCCCAAATCCAGAGTCCCTTTGAATGCTCAAGAGGGCCGCAGCTCCGTAAAGGCTCCGCGGGACGCTCGGAGTCTCCGCGCGCTAGGATCGGTGGATTTTTGTCCGTCCCGGGGATTTTTGGAGAGCCGGGGTGGCCCTAGCAGCCCCGGCCCCGCCCCGGAAGTGCCGGCCCGTCCCTGTGGGTGCCGGCCCGTCCCGATCCCGGTCCCGGTGCCGGTCCCGGTGCCGCCGCCATGGGGGGCAAGAACAAGCAGCGAACCAAGGGCAACCTGCGGGTGAGCGCGGCCCGGGGGAACGGGGCCCCGCCAGCCCCAGAGCGCTCCCTCCGCGAGGCCGGGAAGGGCGGTGCGGCCCGAGCCGCCGGGGCCTCGGGTGCCCCGGGCGGGGCCGTGGGCCGGCGGGCCCAGCTCCGGAGGGGAAGCGGCGCGGTCGTGGGGTCCGGTGGGGGTGGCCGGGGCCGCGGCCACCTCTGGGACTGGGGCGTGCTTGCTTAGGGGTGTGTGACTGCTGCTGCCGTGGTGGTTGTACGGGGAGGGGCGGCGGTAGGGGGGCCGTAACTACAAAATCACCGCGGGTCTAAGTTCAGCAAAGTTCAGTATAGTTTTCTGTGCATAGCCTTAGAATTCGCCTGTTTTGATGTCTCCGTCTTGCCACCAGGCCGGTGGTGGTGTACAGTCTGTCCCATGTGGCCCTCACTCAGGATGGATGTGAAACCCTGAGTTCAGGTTCTGTAATTCCTCCGTGGATTTAGGGTAGACTGGGGAACACAGTGCAGCATGTCCTTAATAATTGAGGGATCACATTCAGAAAAGATTACCTAAACCCCACAAACTCACAAAACTGCAACTGTCGTTAGGAAATAAAAGGTGTTTGGAATACAAGGTGTCACAGAGAACATCAGAGCGTCAGTCGATTTTGGGGCAGTCTTTCCAAAGGCGTCTGGTTGAAATAAACATGAGCCAGTGGGAAGGCGAGCAACTGGGGCAAACAAGAAGAGATGCTAAATTCCAATACGCACACTGTAATACTAACTGCTATTATACTGTGTTACATATGCACTCTTGCTCCATTCCTCTATATCCTTCTTGGCCACTTTGTTGCTGGGAGAATGTTGTGTGTATCTGTTCTTATTTTTCCCAGTGATACAAATAGCATTCCCTGGGAGCCATATTAGCCCATGAGAAGAACTAGGAAGAACAGAAGTATTGAAGGAGGATAAAGAGTTTCTTAATAAATTGTTTGCTTACAGAAGGACTTTCTTGATATGCTTTTTTGTGCGTGTATAAATCCAATAAAACCTTCCATAAGTATTTATGAATTATGAGAAAAGGGAATGCTGATTCATAGAATCAGAGAATAGAATCGCAGAATGGCTTGGGTTGGAAGGGATCTTAAGCCCATCTAGTTCCAACTGTCTGCCCTGAGCGGGATACCTTCCACTAGATCAGGTTTCTCAGAGCTCCATCCAACCTGGCCCTTGAACACTTCCAGGGATGGAGCATGCACAGTTCCTCTGGGCAACCTGTGCCAGCTCCTGACTACCCTCAGAGGGAAGAATTTCTTCCTCGTATCTCATTTAAACCTACTCTTGGTTTGAAGCCATTCTCTCTTGTCCTATTACTGTAGTTCCTGATGAAGAGTCCCTCTCTGGCTTCCATGTAGGCTCCCTTCAGATAGTGAAAGTCTCCCCAGAGACTTCTTTTCCCAGTCTCATTTCCCAGCCGGAGAGCCCCAACTTTCTCAGCTTGATTGTAAAGCGAAGAATGATTTTCTAGGTCAAAGCACAGGTGGCCTTTTGTTTGTGAGACTTTGTTTTAATTAGAAGGTTAACTACACAATATAAATAGGATCATCATTTCGAATGCATGATGTGTGCAAAATAAATTTAAATACATAATTGACTTCAGTTCCTGTTTCTTGTCAGCCTTCTAGCAGCGGCCGGGCTGCAGAGCTCCTTGCCAAAGAACGTGGAACAGTGCCTGGGTTTATTGGCTTTGGAACATCTCAGAGTGATCTAGGATATGTTCCTGCAATTCAAGGAGCAGAGGAAATAGACAGCCTTGTGGATGCTGATTTCCGAATGGTGTTGCGAAAACTTTCTAAAAGGGACATCACAACAAAATTAAAAGTAAGCGTATCCTTTGTCTCCCACAAATTTTTTTTTATTGGAAAACAATACACTTTTCCTAAGGATGGGAGAGGAATATGTGAACATAACTAATATTAATTTCATCTTAGTAGATTTGCTAGAATTGCAGTCCAGAAGATATCTTGGTTAACAACCTCTAGGAAGGTCCTTTGTGCAGTTATCTCCGTAAATGCTCAATTGCGAGAAAGGAATTGATTTTTTAAAAAGGGAGTTGCAGTTTCAGATATAAGCTGGTAAATTACAGAACATATCTATCTGACTATTCTCTTGGTATTTTGATTTTAGGCTATGCAAGAGTTTGGGACAATGTGCAAGGAAAGAGAGGCGGAGGTTGTTAAAGGTGTTCTTCCTTACTGGCCAAGAATTTATTGTAAAATTTCACTAGTAAGTATTGAAGTATTTAAATTAGAAACTTCTCTGTATACTTACTCTTTCTGGAACAACCTCCAAGGTGGTCTTTATTAACGTATCTACCTCTGTTGGAATTACTGACTAGTTCTAGGAAAAACATGAGGGAAATTATTGTTCTTTATTGTGGAGATATTTCAGTATTGGCAGTGCGTGGAATCTTGAACTTTTGGGTGTCAGGCTTTACTTGCTCGAGAGATACCTGTTTGTTAGGTCTTTATGTTTAAAAGATGGTAGGATATTTCTTAGGAAAAGTTCTTTTATGTACATTCTGGAATGGCTAAGGAGACTGTTCAGTTAACATAATTATAAATCTTTTTGACCTGGGACTAATATCTGACCAGACTTAATATTAAAAAAAAACCCCAAATCAAACCCAGACATGAAAGGCCATGTGTAGCCAGATAATAAGTATTTTTTTGATATATTTAATACATTTTAAACTCTCTGGACTGGCTGTTGTTGGGAATATGCTATGGGACAGAATGGATCACTATTCTTATCAGTTAGAGCAATTCCTAGTATTTCTTTCAGGAGCCAAGATACATTTCTTAAACCAACAAGCATTTATCTTTCCTTCATTTTTTATTCTGACAGGATCATGATCGCCGTGTTCGAGAAGCAACTCAGCAATCTTTTGAGCAACTGATTCTTAAAGTAAAAAAACACTTAGCTCCTTACTTAAAAAGTATCATGGGATACTGGCTGATTGCTCAGTGTGACACTTACTCTCCTGCTGCCTCTGCTGCAAAAGTAGCTTTTGAAAAAGCTTTTCCTTCAAGCAAACAACCTGAAGCCTTAGTGTTTTGTAAAGATGAAATTCTTAATGTGAGTTTATACTTTTGCATTTCTTCAAGGCTTTGTGTATATCAAGTATTATTATAAATTTAAAACTCATCCTGCTCCCATCCATTCTTCACTGTTAAATTTCTTTCTCACCTGAAACTTTACTCCTGTGAAGAGAATATAGAACAGTCGGGGTTGGAAGGGGTTGGAAGGGACCTTAAAGATCATCCAGTTTTACCCCCCTGCCATGGACAGGGACACCTTCCACTATCCCAGGTTGCTCCAAGCCTCGTGTAACCTGGCCTTGAACACTTCCAGTGATGGGGCAGCCACAGCTTCTCTGGGCAACCTGTGCCAGTGCCTCACCACCCTCACAGGGAAGAACTTCTTCTATAAATGAATATAAAAGAGTATAGTAATAAGGACACTGCAATGAACACAGAGAAGTGAATAGTGAATTTTCTTGTGTGCATTTCTATGTAATGATGCTCAGTCAACACTTAATGTTACTGACAGATGGAATAAAGATGCTGGAGTAGTTCAGCTGCAGTGAAAAACGAATAAAGAGTGCTGAGCAGTGTTTCAGCCTCTACAAGTTCAGTTCTGACTAATGTTAATGCTCTTATGCCAGTCTTATATGAAACTGAATTGACTGGATTGAAAAAGTAAAAGATTGCTTTGCTGGCCCATCATATGCAAACTGAACTATTTTGGTTTGCCTCAGTTCGGCTTCTTTGTAGCAGAAGCACATTGGCACAGGGCTGCAACTTACAAAGTGTTATGGAGGCTTAATTCTAACAGCTACTATGTTGATCGTGAGTCAATAAATTATATTCTTTATCATTGGCATGTCTAAAAAAGGCAGTTCAGAGGTTGGGAAATGTTATTGTAGAGCTGTTTCTGGATGATGTAAGCACTATATTGTTCATACGTAAATATTACATTTCTTTGTGTTTATATGTGTGGGGTTTTTCCCTTTTAGGTACTTCAAGATCACCTTTTGAAAGAGACAGCTGATACACTCAGTGACCCCCAGTATGTTTGCCTGCTTTAGTATATATGGTTTAAGTCTTGGTCTATATTGCGTTCTCTGTCTCTGGAGGGAGGGTTTTGTTTCAAGAGACAGAGTATTTATCTGAGTCCAGATCTTAGTGACTTTCTTTGGGACTTAAGTTTAGCTGCTTTTGAAAGTGTTATCAGTTATCTAATTCTTGTTCCAGATGTTTTAGTAGTAGCATTTCTGAATAGGTAGAATGAGATGACTTGAAACTCTTTCCAACACTTCATAATGTAATATAGAACTTATGGAAAGTTTATGTATTTACATTGATAGCACCTGAAATCAAAAGAAGAACACAAAAAAACTGAAGACAGTTTAGTTTAGAAGAACTTGGGAAGCCTATTGATTATGGGTTTTTTTTTTGTTTGTTTTGCTTTCTGAGAACTGTACCAGAAGAAGAAAGGGAAGCCAAATTTTATCGGATTCTGACCTGTTCCTTGTTAGCTTTAAAAAAGTTGCTTAACATGTTGCCAAAAAAAGAGATGCATTCACTGGAGGAAAAGTTAATGTCGCTTCTGTCCCAAAACAAATTTTGGAAATACAGCAAACACAACATACCACAGGTGACTTTTTAATTTCTTCTTAATTTTGGTTGGTTTTAGTTAAAGGTGATACACTTAACCTAAGGAAGTCTTAGTTACTTGTATTCTACAAGAATGAACTTTGCACTTTGCTTATATTTGAAACAGCCTTAAATAGACAGTATTGCTCTAAAATTTACCCAGTAGGCCAAATTGTTATTTCTATATCATCATGATGTACATCTTGTCAATCTGCCATCATTTAAAATTCATATAAAAGATACAAACTCTGTCAGCTTACTGCATGTGTTCTTATTGCTTTGGGATTTTCATTTTTAAAACCATTTTATTGGTCTTTAATCTGCTAAGACCAGTAGTGCACAGTGATGAACTGATGAGGTAGTATTTTTTAACAAGTTTCCAGTTGCTTTTAGGAAAAAATGCCTTTTGAGAAGTATATTAAAATGCAACAGAATGAATTACTTTAAAACCTTTCATAAGCCTGTTTAATAATTGCATTCTTTTTCTTTATTTTTAATAATATTTAAACCTTTGCTGATATGATAAAATACGTGGACCACATATTGTAAGTTATGTTGACTTTAGAAGGAATGTTATAAACTGCACATAGTGACAAATTTTGGTTTTTTCCCTGTGGTCTCTGTCAGGTTCGCTCAGCTTTCTTTGAGCTGATTTCTGCTTTTTGCCAGCACTTGCCTGAGCTGGTGAAAGCTGAAGCACCAAGAGTTTGTCCTGCTGTTCTTCTGAGCATTGATGACAGCGATGCAGTGGTGTGTCCTGCTCTTTGGGAAGCTGTGCTCTATGCTGTCACCACTGTTGAGGTAATGGGGAAAACTAAGAGGCAGATGTTTTCCTGGGACTTAACTTTTCACAAACTTCTCTGTATAGAATTAGGAAGAAGGGCTTGACTGGGTATTTGGTTGTTTGGTTTGTTTGTTTCCTCTTCAAGTTTAAGGGTACTATAGCTTTTTTTTTTTTTTTTTTGGCTGAATTTTAAGTGAAATACCAGCTTTGAATTTATTCCCAGGATGAGGTGTTGCCGTAGACTGGGATGTTTTGAGACCTTAATACTGAAGATCTCTTTTTTAACTGGTGATATGAACTGTAACAATTTCTGTGGGAAAAAAAATCCCAAACAATGTTTGCTCAGCCTTTTATAAATATAGGTATCTGGAACTATACTAAGTATTATAATATAATAGATTAGATGGCAAAACATTTTGGGGAGGAGAAAGTGCCAAAGTATTTTGCAACCATCAGAAAATTTTTGAACAGTTTTGAAGTGAGTGATGCTTCAAAAGTCAGTATTGCTTGGTCTTACTGATGAGAACTGAAAATTAAATACTGGGCTAATTACAATGATGACTACTATGAAGCAGCGTGAAATCATTATTAAAGAGAAGCCTTTGATTCCAGTTGACCAACAAGGAGGGTCAGTTGATTTTAAACAGTGCAGAAATAGTTTTGTCATGGTAACTTCCTAAAGTCACAAGCTGAAGTAGGGAGAAAGAGATTTTAAAAAATATAGCTACAATATGGGGAGTTAGGTTAAATGTCTAGCTTGGGAGTTTTTCCGAGGCAACACATTGTTGTTTAATTTACAGAAAGTGAATTTCTTTCTGTAGGACTGTTGGAGTCATGTCAATGCCAGAAAGGGAGTTCTGCCAAAGCTGTGGACTGTGCTTCGAGAAGGTGGACGAGGACTGGCTACCGTTATATACCCCCACCTCTTGCCCTTCATTAGCAAGGTACCTCCTGCTGTTATGAAACCGAAGCTGGAATATTTCAGAACTTTTTTCGACTCTATAATTCAAGGGTATGAACCACAAATTTATTTATTTGGAATCAGTCTCTTTTACGTTTGGAAAATGAGAGAACTAATCTTCTTCAAGCTTTTAAAGATGAATGAAAATAATCATGTAAAAATTCTTTTAAATATCTAAAGCTAGAGCCAGTCCTTTGTGCCTGTTTCTGTCATCTTAAACCTTCAGCTTTCCTTTTGATTTTATTACATCTTCCTTATATAAAGCATTCTTATCTCTCTTGTCAAAGCTTCGTGTTTATTCCAGGACAGATTGTAAAATGGGAAATTAATTTAAAATTAAGAGTGACTCTTAAGAATCAGGCTCTTCTCACCAGTGTATAATTTTTACAGAGGTTAAGGGGGATTAGCACTGTGATAGTGAAATTTTACTGTATGCAGAAACTTTAATTCTTGTGATACTGATTTTTAAAGGATTGAAACTGCTATCACTTTCTGCCTTTAAAATGCATCAAAACCACCTTGCTATCAAATCTAATTTAAATCAGTACAGGAGTGTTGTGTACTCAAAAGCATATAGAAATTATTTTGTGAAAGACTAAAACGCCGTTCATTTAAACAGAAATAAGTTCTCAACTGATGGTGATGTGGCCATTATCAGAGCTCTTGGAGAAGAGTGTGTGGGTTGGTTTTGAAAAGTTTACAGAGTGTTATTACAGCTAGTGAAATGATGACCCTGAGATTGGCTCAGTGGGATAGAGCCTGGTGCTTATAACACCAAAGTTGTGGGGTTGATCCCCATACGGGCCATTCACTCAAGAGCTGGACTTGGTGATCCTTGTGAGGCCCTTCCAACTCAGAATATTCTGTGACTGTAATATTTCTGTGGTAATTTGTCTGATCTAATTCTTGTTAAAAAGCAAACAAATTCCAGTTTTTCAGGCTCAAACTGGTTACTGGGAAACAGACTTTAGGTGGCTTTGTTTTCTTTTTTCTGTAATGACAGAAAGTGACACTTTCTGAACCTTTGTGCACAGTTGACTGAGTGTGCCCTCCCTCTGCTGTTGCCTCTCACAGGTTGTCAAGTGAGCGAGCAATAGCCAGCCCTTCGGAAAGTTCAGCAATTATAACTGCATTTATGGAGTGTCTGTGCTTTGCTGTACTACAGAAAATAGAAGAAGATGACCAAAACCAAATTCATCAAATGCTTATATCTGACCAGGTATTTATTAGAAATATTGAATGTTTTTTTGTGTACATTTAATAATTACCATTATTAATAATGACCATTATTAATGTTTTAATAACGTTAAAGAAAAATGTGAAATTTAGGTTAGGATTTACTTCTCTGTTGAAAGTTTCCCTAGATTTTTTGGAAAAAAAATCACACAAAATCATCAATGTATTCCAATGCCTGATCACTCTTTCAGTGATTTTTTTTTTCCTTGTATCTGACCCTCCTCTCGTGCCATTAAAGGCCATTTCCTCTCATCCTTTTATTTGAGAGATGGCAGAAAAGACTGACCCTCACCTTGCTGCAACCTCCTTTCAGGCAGTTGTAGAGAGCAATGCGTAACAAAAATAATGTTACTGAATTTAGTAAATTTTTTTCTTCCTATGAAATAACGATTTTAACTGTGCAGTTTAAATTGTATTTAAGGAAAAAAAAGCCTTCCTGTGTATTTTCAAGCATGAGTGTTCAGGTGTTGGAGCTTGAGTATTTCTGATATTTTTAGAATTGCTTCTGCAATGTTTTTCAAATTATGTAATTTCTTGGCATTACAAAGAATAAAATGATTTTTTAACTGTTCTGTTTTATCTCTGTTCTTTAATAAATTTTTTTTCTTTATAGCTAATTCCTTTTACCAGTGCTGTTCTTAAGGAGCCTAAGTTACAAAGTGGACCATTATTTTATCAAATAGCAGAAATGCTGAGCTCCTGGGAAGCTAAAGCAGAACTCTCCAGTGATGACGGCACAGATGAAGTCTTCCAGAAACTGTTGTCCAATTTTTGGGACCATCTTTTAAAAATGTGCGTACTTCATGTTGATAGGTTGGATGCTGATGAGAAATCATTGTTTGCCATATCTGGTATGCTAGAAATTCTTCAGAATCCAAAGGCTGCTACAAAACCAAACAACAAAAAATGTCTGAAAATCAAATTTACGGACGATGAATCTGAAAGCAACACAGAGAATGGAAAGCTCACAGAAGTGAGAAAAGGTGACTCTGAAATACAGGCTGACTTGCAACATACTTCACATCTAAGGAAAGAACCTTTAGAGAGCTTGGTCTGCAACCTTGCTGAGCTGAGCATTGTGTATGTCAATGAACAGAAGTCAGAACAGCATTTGAAATTTCTCTCTGCCCTGCTCAACTCATTTTCCTCAAACAGAGTTTTCCAAGTACTTTTAGAGCAGGGAAATGATGCAAGCCGTGCTCAAGCTGAATCCCAAAACAAAATGAAAGCTCATAACAGAAGTCCATCTGTACAGTTTCTGTATATGAATTTAATAACCTGGCTGAAAGAAGACTGGAGAAAAGACACCCATTTCCTGGTGGATATTTTATACAGTGTGCTTCGTTGTTGCAACAGTAATGAAGAAAGGAAAATCATTCTTGATGATTTAGCAAAGGTAAGACTTGTATGTTATGTCATTCATTTTTATCAAAGTCATTGCTTTTTTTGTGGGCTGTTGTTCATTAATAATCTTATATTGGCACTGTCAAATAGAAAAAATTCTACATGAACTTGGATAAACTTAATTTAAGGAAGGAAAGCTTGACATGACAGTGTTGGGGTGAAAGGTTACAACATCTGTTTCTTTCTGTATGGTATAAATCATTAAAAAAAAGGAACATCAGAATTTCTCTGCTCTTACTACTTTATACAGTGCACTTTTATACCAGTCATTGGTGACCTTTCTTTTGAATGAAGTCCCTTATTGATTTTGTTACTGAAATTTAGCAACTTCTACTTAATCCCTTCAGAACAGTTAAAATGGTATTAATACTTCCTATTCAGCAAAGAATTTGTTAAAAATTATGGAATTTTGCTTTTCTTTTCAGATGGATCTGAAATGGATTATTTTTCTCCAGATAATTCAAAAGGTACCTCTTAAGATTTTGTTTTGTTGTTCTTGGTATGCACAGTTTTGAATATTTCTCCAGCGTTATCTTTGAGACACACATGTTTCTGAATGACTTTTTTTTTTTTTTAACTACATAGTGATAATTTCCATAGCCTGAAAATCTTACATTAATAGTTTCAGAGGAGTGTTTGTTTTAAATGCATTTAAATCTGGGGAGAGTTTTAAAAATGAAATGATGATACCAAAACAAAAGGATTCTTGTCCCTTCTATTTTTGGTCAGTTTGCTTTTTGAGCCGGAGGGATTCCTGATTTGTTGGTCATCCCTACTAAGCTACAGAGAATGGAGCTGGGGATTAGACCACTAACCTAAATGATTATTTATATCATCACCTTTACTTGATGCTTATAAGGAAAAGGTAGTATTCCATTTTTTCCCACCAAATATTTACATCACCAAAATAATGCTTTTTATTTGTGACCCTCCATTTCTTCGTAAAGAAATTCAGGTGCTGTAAATGTATTTGATGTTGTAAGTAGGCTTTATTTCAGCCAACTTGGTCATCCAAAAGTTATTTTTGTAATTCCAGTATAGGAATTTCCTGGGCTCTATAGTTGAAGAAAAGGAAAAGGAAGCATTTTCAGAAGGTGGCTTTTTTCGCTCTACAGCAGAGGTCTGACCTAGCCATAAGCTGCGGTCTCTGACCAAAAAGAAAGCTGGAGGGATTCTTACAGATGTAAACACCTAAAGACTTATTGTTTGTGAAAGATGATGTGATTCCCACTCTGTGTGTAACTTTGACATAGTAATCTTATGCTTACTTAGTAATAATAGTTAATAACAGGTTGCCCAGAAAGTTGTGGATGCCGCATCCCTGGAAGTGTTCAAAGCCTGGTTGGATGGGGCATGGAGCAATTTGGTCTGGAGAAAGATATCCCTGCCTGTGGCAGGGGGGGTTGGTGCTTGAATTGGAACATGGAAGATGATCTTTAAGGTCCCTTCCAACCCAAACTATTCTATGATTCTATGCCCTTAAAAGATTCTTAGAATTGTTTTCTCATGATTCAGGCATGCTCAAGCTCAACAAAACTTGCCTTAGTCTCTGACTGGCTGAAGGGAGATACACTTGGAGAAAGACTGGTAATGCTGGCAGATGATCTGTGTCAGCTCTGTTTAAAACCTAGCACAGCCTCACCAGACTCAGCCTCTTCAGAAAGGTGGACCCTCCTGAGCTTGGTGTTGTCACAGCACATTAAAAGTGGTAAGCATATATAATCCTTGGAGTTTGTCAAGTGTAAACTGTAAGGGAAGTGCACTTGTCAGTGTTTAAAGAACAGATTCAAATAGGGCTGATTTTCCGGTATCTTTTGCTTTCTGACTCTAGAGCTGGAGGTACTGCTGAGCTGCTGTTTTCTGCTGGGTGACCTGTTTTTAATCCATATTGATTGAAGCCTAAGAGACTTTCAGGAGCTGTGGTGGTTCTTGACTTAGTGATTTAGGCCAAACTAGATAATGTGGAATTTCAAAAAAGATTTTTTAATGAGATCTCTTGTCTCAGTTTCTCAAGGTAAATTGCCATGGAGGAAGGGAAAGAGCCTTTCATGGATCAGTAGACTATCAGTTGATAAGAATTAAAGGGGAAAAAGTATAAATACTGAAAGGAAGATAGTTGTTTCTGATAAATTACTCAGAGTAATCAAAACTGAAACTTCACAGACCCGTAACAGTGTGGTGTGATACTGAATGCTTAACTAAGTACAAAAGAAATCAAAAACCAGTAAATATCACAAGTATACAGGGGAAGAACCACCTGTAACTATAACAACTCAGTGATGGGCTCTGAGCTGTTAAAACTCAGAAAGACACCTTCAGCCATTGTGGTGGTGATTCCCTATAAGTGGCAGGTTGTGCTCAGCAGTAAAAAAGGAATACAGGTTATTAGGAGCTGTTGTGAGAAGGACAGAGGACAAATGACATGTAGTCAATACACTGAATAAGTAGTCAGTATCTGTAATGCTGCCTGTAGTTTTGGTCGCTGCAATATTCTTGTTCACCAGTGTGCTTTTGAGAAAAAGTGTGATAGAATTAGAATATGCCCAAAGAAAGCTGGCAGGGGTGGTTAGACAAGCAGTGGCTTCTGCTTGTAGAGGCAGTAAAACAGACTAGAATTTTTCACTTGCAATGGAAGTGATGAGGGATGAGGTTGTGCTAAAGGGGTATAAAATCATAATTTGTATGGAAAATGCAAATAGGAAGAAATTTTTCATTGTTTCTTTCAGTGGAAGAACCTGAGTTGCTAGCAGATGTTTAGATAGCAGTCTTGAAGGAAAAGTGCACTTCTTCATACAGTTTATAATTAAATAATGGAACTCATTGGCACAGAGGGCTGTGGAATTTGAGGATAAATGGAATTGATCTGCTTGGATCCCACAAAAAAGGAGCCAAGCATGTTCACAGAAGACTGGGCTGCTTGGGATTATTACATGCAATGGTCCAGGTATAATCTTGGGCTCACAGCTGGTTGCCAGAAGCTAGAAAGGCATAAAAGGGGGAGGGATCAGTCTGCACTTGCTCTGTTTTATAGACCTTTCTGGAAGCCACTTCAGCTGGTTTAGAGAGGAGATAATTGGCAGTGTGAAATGTTGGCCGAGTGATCCTTGATGTCTGTGAAATAAGAGAGTTTATGTATATGTTAGAGTGAAACTGCTTTGCACTTTGCTTTGCTTTCAGAATCAGTAAATATAAACCAAATTGGTCCATAGTAATATGACGTCTTTGAATGATCATGTTTGTCAAGTAATCAAAGCATGCTGTTGTTTTCCTCTCCCCAACAGAATCACTGATTGGTGAAACTTATATTGAAAGGATTATTGATAAACTTCAAGCAGCTCTATCTAAAGCAAAGGATCTTTCTGAAGCTGGAAATACTGAACCGTCAGTATCTTTCATCTGTGATGTAGCCTCAAGCTTTTTCAGCTCTGTTAAAGGGTGTTTGCTGATGCCATCCTCAGAAGACTTGCTGCTTACCATCTTCCAGCTGTGTGCTCAGAGGCAGGATGCAACACACTTAACAGGTAATCTAGAGAAAGAACTCCAACCAAACTTTCTCACAGGTGATGATCACATCTAAATTCTTCTTTTTCACGAAACAGATTCAAGTATGTAATAGAATCCTGAATTGACATACAATTGAGCACTTGCACCTGTAACTTATACAAAAGTTTATGCTTTAATTTACAATGCCCATAGTTACTACTAAAAATCAAGTCCTGTACATCGTTACAAGGATTTTTAAACTTTTTTGATGTTAGTATCAGGTAACTTTGAGGCTGTGATATTGCACACTTTTTGGAGAGTTACGTAAGTTATTTAAAGTCTATGAAATACAAGAAATGAGCATTTTTTTTTTGTTAATTTTGTAGTGTAGGGATTCTATGAAAAATGTGTACAATCACTTCAGGCACATGTATTTATTCTGCAACCATTTATACTGGTCAAGTTGCCCAGACAAATTGTGATCCATACCTCTCTCTTTAGCAGCATCTCATGGTCAGATCGAGATCTTGATTTATATTCTTTGAAGGCAGAATTTGAGAGTGATGAATCGATACCTGCATTTACTGACATCAACACAAATAAATACAGTGTTTCAGGGTTGTCATAGAAATTAAGTGGGACAGTACCAGCTTGAGAACCACTGCTGCTTTGCAAATGACTATTGATGCTGTGATTGCTCAGTATGTCAGTAAAAAGATCTGTGGTTTTGAAGACCACGTGGACATATTGTAGTAGACAACAGGAACTTACTTATTCTCCATTAAATTAAATTTTCCCTGTCTGTCATAGTTAATTTAAAACTACTCTGCAACAAGAGAGCTGTATATATGGCCTTGATAGTTTTTCCATGTAACCACATAGAAAAGAGAATTGTTTTCCTACTCTAGGACCTTTAGGCGCGCTATGCATGTAGATCTACATACTGTATGCTGTAGATTGTAATTAGAGTTTTCCTGTTTGTGGCGGTTTTCTTGTCCATTTGTTATTGTTTTGTTTTCTTTTTTCTTTTCCCTACAATAGACTTACTTGTATGCAAACTAAAACACACTTGGATGTCTGGGGTAAATTCCCTTGTGCATCAGCTTCAGAGCACACACAAACAGAGTACCTTTTTGCTTAAAGCTGCACTGTGGGTCAAGAATCAAATTCAGTCTTCCTCTCTGGACGTTAAAAGGTAATTGGGATGCACATGTCTACTTCATAATATGTTGTTCTCTAAAACAAACCAAGATCATTGCTATACTGTTCTTTATTTAATGATCATTTGTATTGCTGAGAGACTTTTCATCCTGTTGAAGGTGGTGGCTAGAGTAGAAAACCACATACAGAGCATTGGTACAACACACAGAGCATTGTATCAATGTAGAATATGCAGCTTGCTTTTACTGGAGAGTGCCAAACTTGTTTGCAGTGTTTTCTCCTTTTCTCAGTCTTCAGGTGTTGATCTCTGCAGTTAGTGATTTGTTGTCGAAGCTCATGGAAGCTGATGGACAATCTGGATACCTCGTGAGAGCTTTTGTTGATCATGTCACACCGAACAAAACCGAGTGGGGGAAATTGCAGGAGTCTCTGTCTACTGAGGTATGGCTATGAGAATGGGCTTGCATGGGGTAGTCAGTGTTTCCTCAAGCCTCTGGGGTGGTAAGCATTCTTTCTTTTGATGTGGCACTGCAGTTATGAATATCTATCTGTCTGTTCAGAGGTTCTTTTCAGCCTCTGTCCACGAAAAGGACAAAATCTCTATGTTTATGGATGCATCCAGTACTCCTGGAGAAAATCCAAATTGCCCTTTTCTGCATGGAACACCAGCAACTTGCTTAACAGTTCTGGAATTTTATCTGACAAAATGTACATTGTGAAGACGTTCTTTAGGTTAATTCTTCAAAAGGATTAATTTTGTGAAAGACACCAATATCTGCAGAGGAATGTGATGTGCTGACTATCAACAAAATGCTGACATACATATAGTAGAAAGTGGGGAAGGACATAGATTTCCTGTCCAACCACCAATCTTCAGTAAACCTAGTATTTCTTGTAAATTATGTAGAATTCTGAAGAAACATTTGTTTCTGAAGCAACAAGGCAGTTTCAAGTTACTGCTGTGCATTTTGGTTTTTTTAATACGCTGGAACAGGTCATCCTCACCCTTGTGCTTTTGATGTCAATTTGATTGTTTCATGGTTATTTTTTAATAATCATCAATTTTTAAGGTTAAACAGATCATAGCTCTTCTGTGCATCATTAAAATGCCAATTACTTGTTCACTCTTTTTATGCACATACTACAGTGGATACACAAACCTCTTTTGGAAGGAAGGCTTAGTATGAATTGTGAACCTCTGGGATCAAATGTCAAGCTGTGTGGCACAACTAAACTTCCAGGCCATTTGTGCACTTCAGCCTTATTAAGTAAAATGGTGCTTCTTATATTGGAAAATGCTGCAGTCCATGGAAATGATGATGCTGAAAGAAAGAAAATTGACAATATAAGTAAGTTACGATGGTAAAACTTAAAGGAATTTTATCTTACAGTAATTGTGACCTGAACTGATAATTAGAAAGGCATAGTAAAGTCAGGAATACAAGTATGAGAAATTATCCTTTTACCTTTTGTTGTTGTTTTTGTTTTCTTTTTTTTTTCTTCAGGTCTCCTTTAAGAGTGTAAGTATGTACAAGTGCAGTGTTTATATTCTTGGGACCTTTTTTGATTATATACATCCTATCTCAGCAGAACTTTCAACTGGGAGATGTTTGAACTTTCAATGAACTTCAGATTTGTTCATTGCCAAAACACACAGTGCATTGGCATGAGTGGTCAATAGGAACTGTATCCCTGCCCTGGGGGTAAAGATAGCTTGAGGCAGCAATTTTTCTTGATTCCACCAGGTGGAATCTAGTTTCTTTTTATTTTTAGAGTGCTCAAATGAAATTAACAATTCTATCTCCAAAAATCTCACTGTGATGAGAAGTGTAATTGCTTAGTGTGTGTCTTTGTAAGCTAATGAAGGAACCACATGCTAGCTCTTGTCATCACATTTATTTGGTTTTCTTCTGGACTTAGATCATGATTGTCTTGTCTGCAAGAAGTATATATCCAAAAAAGGGGGAGAATACAGAGGAGTTGTAATTCATGTCATGCTCGCTTGATTTGCTTTAAAATTTCTTGAATATCTACAGCAGATTACTGTAGCTTTTTGGTTTTTTTGTGTTTTATGGTACAGTGGCAAATATCCAGTTCGTGCTTTGAAGCACCTGAGATTGTGGGTAATTATAATATATTCAGCAGTCGTTTGTAAACAACAGCTTCTGTTGTTTAATTAGTTGCAGAACTGTTGTACTCCTTACAATGGATTGAAGAACTAGAGAATCCTCCTTCCCTGCTTCTGGAATATCTTCATATGTTGGAAGAGATGCACATCACATACAAGAAGTTCAGTACTCTGAGTGACACAGCCAGCCTTCAGCAAACTGTATTTGATAGGTATGTGGGAACAAGTAAAACATCTTAACTCTGTCTTCACAGTTTGTGTTGTATGAAGTGCCACTGTATTTCCTTCTCTGTGTTGATTCAAACTTCATCCAAATGCTTTTGTGGTGAACTCTGAGCATCTGTATATATTAACCAGGGTCTTTCCTCTTCTTTGAAGATCAGAGGAGCATGGAAGACTGTGGTCCTTAACCATGGCTAAAGTGATGCGTGCAGAAAACACTGTGTCCTGGGAGAGGAAAGAGCTTTTTAAGACAACAGAAGGGTATCTCAATACTGCTGCCTATAAACTTTCAGTTTGTTGTGAATGTTGATAAGGTTAAATGATCCTGATTCTGACAAATGACAACTGAAGACTGAAAATTAAGTGATGTATGTGTGGGGCACATGAAAGTGAGACTGTGTTTTAGTGTGTGGGATTAGTTATATCAGAGGACATTAGATCCTTATAAAACAATTTACAGTTTGTTTTCTAGTTAAATGTTTGGGTTCATTTCATTCTTGCTGTTTTGCTTGTATGAATAGGTTTCTGCCATTAACAGAGGGCAGATTGCATACACTCCAGTGTTTATCACCTTTCTTAATTGAGGAAGAAAAGAGAGAACTTGTTTTCCACTGTGTGGCCAAACTTATGACATGCACACAGACAGATCTTTCCAGCACTGATGGTGAGTACGTTCTTGCCTCGCTCAGTCTAGTTCATTAGAATTTAAGAACACTGTTTTGCAATGTTTGCTTTTAGGTAAAATGCATCAACTATAATAATATCATTTTTTCTAGAAAGATATATTTTCTCAGTTACATATTTCTTCCAGACAGTTTTCTGCCTTATTCAGAAAGTACAAACTATTTTGCCTGGTGCAAAATTGGACCTAGAGGACTTAGGCTGAATTGTTAAAAGCATTTTGATATTGTTGTACTTCTTGTGTGGTCTGTCTTATTTAAACACACCTGTAAATATCAAAGTTTTCAGATAACCATTCAGGCTCTACACAGAATGCAAAACTATTACTGTTGTCAACCGGTAGTGTCATCATTGTCTTTAGATGCTTTGGCAAGAACTCTTTCCCAGTTTACATACAATTTTTGAGTAGTTCCTCCAGTGCATGGCATACAGTGTGCTCAGTCAGAACTGCTCTACATACACCTACAGCAGCTGTGCTGATTGAGATGTGTTATACTATTGCTTTAGATATACCCACTTAATTTGAGTCTATATTTTCACAAACTTGTGAAAAGTTGCTTTTCAAGAAAAGTTTTCTTTTCAAGAAAATTGTTTGGAAATGCTCACACACATTTATGAATTAGATGTCATTTAAAAGGAAAGTACTTTCTGTTTTTTCCCAGTACTGCTTTTGTGTGTTCTTGCATATACTGTTATTGATCAGTCTGTATAAAAACTGAAATGTAGGTTTTGTGGTTTTTAACACGACTGCACTTCCTTAAATTGAAAAAAACCCTATATCTTTGGTGACTTTAAATCTGTTCCTTGGCAGTGTCCTCAGGATTTCAGATATGAATCCTTCAAAGGGATGTCCTTAACGTGTGAAAAATATCGGTGTTAGTGTCATGCAGCAACTGAGAGGAATCTTAAAAAATCCTTTTGCTGTGGTAGTTTCCCTAACTCTTACTCTTTGAACTTAGTTAAGCCTTCTTGGCTTTCTGACTGAACCAGTGAGACAAAAATTGTGTCTGTGAAACTCTAACAGAAGAAAATGGGAAAAAGAATCCTCGCTCCTCACCTGCTGTGGGGTGCTCCTATTTGTAATCTGCATTTCCTTTCTGCTGCTTCAGTTTTCTAGGGATTCCTGAGGAGACAACTTATATCCAAATTCACATTAGGTGGGACATAGGCTGTAGGCTTACCATTCCTGTGGTCTTTTTCTTTTCAGGTCAGGAAAGTTGTTGTAACTCATTGCTCTGTTGTTTCAGTGAAGCAGGGGTTGGTTTGGTTGCTTTTGCTCTGCATATGTGATACTTTGCCTTATTTCTTTGTCATCGTGCTTGTAGGAAATGTCCATTTTCTCCAAGAAATCTAGATAAATGCAGTTTTTCTTAACAATGGAAAACAGTGCTAATGCAGCAGTAGTACTTCACTCTGAAAATAAAAATTAACATTCCAATGAGAACTCCAATTAACACTCCATTAATATTAGAATTCACAACTCACCATTGCATTTCCTTCATTATCTGTCCAAATTACTGTTTAGCACACTACATTTTTAGTAGCACAAAGAGATTTCCATCTTAGCGGGTATTTTTCCTTTTTGTTAATTGTATAAACTGTTTGTCTTATAGAAGGTGTTGGTTTTTTAAAGTATTATATTTAAAGTATGGATATAGTATTTCTCATTTAACAATGGCATCTGTGGATTGCATATTCAAAGAAGAAAGCTTAGGTATTATCCCAACTGTCTTATGATATTAATGTTACATTCAAATAAAATGATTCAGTCTTTTGTCATGCATTTTAACATTTGTTTTGTCTTGATAATTAAGACTATTGAATATGTATTTTTACTATGTTATAGGAGCATTTGGGTGTCTTTCCATTTTGAACTCCTGCCTGAATGATAGAAGTGTTGATTGTGATCATCTGCTATCTGGAATACTGAAAATCATAATATCTTGGAAAAATGATAATGAGGACAGCTTTCTCTTTAGCTGGTGGGTGCAACTTGGAGATAATTTGACTTCTTTTAATTTCTAAGAGAAGCATTTAAAAATACAGATTAGTTATTAACTCAGACAAAATCAGTCTGTACATTACAACTGCCATCCACTGTTTTATCATTACATAGTTAGTCTTTTTTCAAACTGCATCAATTGGTTTCATATACTTGTCTTTAAGTATTTAATAACTCATACTGCAGAAAATTACCTGGATGGTTGAAGGCTGGGAAACTAAGGAGTTTTTTAAATGCCCCTAGATGTCAACTGTTTTCAAAAGCATTTAGAACTGACCAACTTTTGTAGGTGTTGCTGGATATTCAGTTCCAAATTCTGATTGCTTATTTCAGTAGCAGGAAGAAAACTTGAATACCAAACTTAGATTCTGTCTGTCTTTTAAAATTCTAGACCTAAAAATGTAACTTGAAAAGCTCCCCGCAAGGAATGAAGATTTATTAAGATTACTTTAGTGATTGTGTAAATTTTACAAATTTTGAATCTGTAATTTAGGACTCTTATTAGTCTTGGCAGCTAATTCAGCACTCGGCCTTTGATAGACAGAGTGTCAAAAGCACATAGGGCAGAGTGTGGTGGTGCCAGACTAATTTGTCATGAGAGGAGGAGTGAAGGCAAGAATATAGATACTCATGTCTGCCACATGAAGATATGTAAGCTTTGGCTGTATTTTTCTTTCAGCAATCTGAAAGAAACAAGTGCTCAGTTGCTTGGCTTCAACATCGAGATGATCCGTTACCTTCCCTTGTTGCTGAAGTATTCCACAGCTCCCTTGGCCGATAATGAGTGGGACTTCATCATGTGCTCCATGCTGGCTTGGTTAGAGGTAATGTGAAAGCATCCTCACTTTTGATGTGATTACCTTTTTTGATCATTCCCTCCATATGGCAAGGACATTTGTAATCTCAGTGTAGCAAACATCTGACACAATGTTAAAAAGAACTGCATAAAATCCTGGGCTTTCACAAAGGTCATGTGTAGTTTAAAAGCTATACTCTCCTGTTTGTTATTGTATATATATGTTGTAGATCTCTGTGTTGAAAAATAATATTCCTTTAAGACCAAAGTCTGACATGATACATAAAAAGGAACTGAATAAAAAGCAGCATCTGCATTTTAATGTCTAACTGATCACAGGAAATATCAAAATTTTATTTAATGCTGTTAGGAAACAGGTCAGTAGTCAGCTGACTACTTCCTAATTAGGCAAATAAAGATACAGAATCTCCCACTTTGATATTATGCACTTAGAAAGGCAGGCTGGAAACTTCCATGTGACTTTTTTTGGTCTCAGGATTAATCTTACCTATACTGTATGTGCCTCAAAACTATCTTTTTTTTCTTTTTGTTTTAAACTTAAAAAACAAATAAACTTGTGCGAAAATCTTGTGTAGACTAAGTGCTTGGGAATATTTTTAAAATTATATTCCTTTCTGGGGGAATTACTAAGAACAAAAATAAAAAGAAGAAGCTATGATGGGGGAAAAGAAATATTCTTCTAAAAGCCACTTCAATAAGTTCCAGTTTTTAATAATATGTTGTCAATTCCCTTTTGTAATTTGGAAATGCAAATATGATTTTGGTAAAGCTTTTATGTTTGAGGGAGAAGAGTGAAAGCACTTTCATAGATCAGTTTTGTCTCACTGGACTGCACAAGTGCTCCAGGTATGGTACCTTCTGTTTGAATTTTCTTTCTGTCATTATAAAGAAGGTTATATAATGGAAACAATCTAGGATTCTAAATGTGGGTAAGACTTGGAAATTCTTTTCAGGAAGTCTTACTAGAGTGCAATTTACATTTTTAAACACAGCCTGCCTTCCCAAATAATTTTCAGATGGGCCTTGCAATTGAATATTCTTTGAACTTACGCTTTCTGGTGTAGACAGGGAATGTGAAACATATTTTAAAGCAAATTTATGGTTAAGAAATCTTTCTCTTTTTTATTTCCTCCTAGACAACAAGTGAAAACCGTTCCCTTTATCATGTCCCACTTGTGCAGATTTTTGCTTGTGTTAGTTGTGACTTGGCATCTGCCCTTAGTGCTTTCTTTGAAGCAGCAGCTCCTGAAACTACTGAAAATCTTCCTAAGAACTTGATCAGTGAATGGAAAGAATTCTTTTCTGAGGGAATTCACAATTTGCTCTTACCTTTGTTGGTGAAAATCACAGGCAAGTATATGGCAAAGAGGGCAATAGCCAGGCTGTTCTGAAATAGAACTGAATTTTTGAATTTATAGGAATATTATGTCAATATAGTTTATAAAAACTCAGATTTTTTAACACTTACATGCTAATTAGGAAATTAATTGCACTTAACCTACTGATTCGTAAGTTTAGGTGGATGCTGCAAAGGGCAGCCTTGAGTTACTTCTAGCAATGCTTGTTTGTGGTATCATCCACACAGTTTGCATCACGGCTTGTCTTGTTTTATACAGGAGAAACCAAAAATGCATCAGAGGGTTCTTTTCAGAACTCTGTGTTAACATCTTTGGGTGAAGCTCTAACTTACATATCGAAGGACCAGTTATTAAACCATAAACTGCCACCGAAGTTTGTTGCAGGCCAGAAAACAAATCTTCCAGATAAACTCCAGACTCTTCTGAACACACTCTCTCCATTGTTGCTGTTTCGGGCTCGACCTGTACAGATTTCTGTCTACCATATGCTGGATAAGTAAGAGTCAACAATTTTCTCACTTCCTTCACCTCTCACCCTGCCCCTCCCCCCTTTATTTTTTAAATGTGCACTTACAGCTGCATGTTTAGCAAAACCATGTTTTGTTATGGGAGAAAATTCTTAACTGGGCAATTTGTGTTCAGTATTGGAGATCATTATATAAAGCTATGAATGCTAAAATTTAATTGTAAAAGTAGACTTAATATATAGTGAGAAATTTTACTGCACTACATGAAGATACAATTTTCTGTATCACAGATACATATCAGTATGGTAACTATAAAGCTATTTATTTTTACTCTCAAATGAATCCTAAAATGTAAACTGAAATGTTCCAGGTTTGATCAGGGTCTGACATGATCACTGAATAGTATGACATTTTATTTTCACTAATTCAGATAAAGTGAATAAAAATAGGTACTATGCCTGTGAACTTCTTGGGTATCTCTCCTACCTAAAGAGAGAATACAGAATTTGAAAAACAGTATGTGCAGTAACTTTATTCTGATAGAGAATTTTGTTTTATTTTAGCATGACTCAGGAAATGTAAGAGATCTGGAAAAGAACTGAGCAAGGCTGTGTGCTCATTCATGTCACTCATGAACCGTCTTGGCCATGGTGACACATCTCTTAAAGATTCTGCGGGGTTGTTAAGGAATAATTGCCATTATTTTATTGCCATTATTTATATTGCCATTGATAAGCAAAGAATTACCCATCACATATATTAAAATAATTTATTAAAATTATTTAAAAATTAAATATTGTTTCCTTTCTATATTTCTCTAGATTAATGCCTGAATTGCCTAAATTTGATGATGAAAATCTCAAATCCTATGGTGACGAAGAGGAGGAACTGGCATTGTGTGTATTTTTTCTCTCAGTTTTTAAAGACCATTTTCCATATTTTTTAAAATGTGTTATATATGATTGGAATTTGCAGTAGACTAGTTGTCTGTCAGGAGATGTTAAAAGAAAAAAATTACATGGCTATGACAATAGGGTCATAAATATTTAAAATATTCAATATAATTGGTCAAATCTGCCTTTGCTAAAACTGGAGACAGTATTTACAATTGTTTTTAGGTACAGTTACTAGACTAAGTGCCATATATATGCTTTATACTGGAAAATCTTGGCAGATTTTTACTTGTGTTCAGAGTGTCCATCTGCACAGATAACCTCAGGTACTTGAAACTCCAAAATCAACCTGCTTTATACAGCTTGAATCCAATAGTCTATGGTTTGAAGAGGGTGAATGGTAACTGGTTAAAATTTGTTTTATAACCTCAGCCCAATGATTAATACCTTTCCTAAGTGTGGAGCTGCAAAAGGCTTTTTAATCCAAACCCAACAATGATTAGGAGATCCACTGCTCAGTTGCTCCTTTGTTGGCATGATAAGAAGGCAAGCAAAGCAGCTATCCATGATGTAGGATAAGTCATGTCAGCCACAGACCACTTCAGATTAAGCAATCATCATTCAGTTTAAATTTGTCTTGTAAGAAGGTAAAAACACCAGTTAAAAAAATCCTTATATAGCACCGGTGCATGAATTTGAAAGTAAATTTTCCCGCTATAAAAGTCCCCTTTTTATGTTCTGCATGCATGGCTTTACTACCATGACTTTCTAGGAAGGCTGTGAACATAAATTCAGTTAATGCTGTCCTCAATGAGTTTACTATTCCAGATAACATTTTCCCGTAGATCACCTCCAGCAGCTCTTATGTCTATCTTGGCTACTCAAGAACTCTTGCTAGAAAACATCCTGGAATGCATTCCAGTTGGAGAATTTGCAGTTATTCAGCCCCTGAGTGATGAGTTCTGCCTTGTTCTGGGATATCTTCTCACTTGGAAGTTAACATTAGCTTTCTTCAAAGCAGCTTCTTCTCAGGTATATGTTCAGTCTTTTCGTTTTAACTGAATTCCTAAACTACTTATTTAGTTTGAATCTTGAAGCTTCATCCGGCCTTGTTATTAATTATGTGATCCTACCTCTTGTTTTTGTGGAATTAGTGAAATTCCGAAAGCATCCCTGGACTTAGATTTCTGCACTGCTATAGTTGAGGGTGGTAATATTGGAGGAATAAAGAATTAAGGTTCATTAATAGGTGATTCTTTCTTGAGTTTTCAAACAAGCTTGCTACGTATTACGATCTTCTAATCATTCAAAATAGTGCAGAGAACTAAACTGCTCTTCTAAACACTTGCTCTGAATCACAGCCTTGCTTTTCCTCCCTGCAAGGACATATTTGTATTATTTACAGAATAAGCTATATTTATGATATAAAGTGTGTTTTGTATTTTTTGTGTATTTTTTTAAAACGGTACCAGCTGCGAGTTCTCTACTCACAATACCTCAGAAGAACTAAAAGCTTGAATAAACTGCTGTATCATTTGTTCAGGCTTATGCCTGAAAACCCTATCTTTTCTGGGCCAACTTCAGAAGTTCCAAATAAGGACACAAAAACCTTCTTCACTGAAGAACTTCATTTAGATGTTAAAGGTTAGTAAAAATTGTATTTGTGTATTTGAGAGAGTTGTTATATTGCAGAAGTTTAAATTTGTTTTTTTTTTTTGCTTAAAAATACTAATTTAGAAAATCTTACCTGTAAAACAGATACACAGAGAGACAAATACATACATATGTTTAGAAATCTTTGGCTAACACTCCCGATTTGAAACTTTGTCAAAGTTGAAATGTTTATCAGGAAAATCAAGGACAATGAAAAACAGGAATAATATACATTGCTGCTATTGAAATCTGAATGTAAAGATTCCAAAACACTAAAAATATGTGATCTATTCTGGGACCATTGCTTCTAGATATATCTTTCTAATGCTAGATAGAATTTCCATTTCCTTGTATTTCAATATATAAATACAAAAAAATTTTAAAATATTTTAATATATATTTTAAATGTTTGAGACACTGTGTGTTGTTTTTGTCATGCTGTTCAGAAGACCCAGTTAATTGATGAAGAAAGAAGATACCCTGCTCTTTGGAGCTGAGAAACATGAAAAAGAATATTAGTTTTTAAAGTTTCTTCATTGAAGTTTTTATTTTATGTACCTGTGTAGCTATAAGCAAAGAAACTGAGTTTCCCTTTCTTAATTTTTTGCTTGAACATCACTATGTTGGAGAACAATTTATCTGGATGACAGTAAGAAAGAATTACTAACATGATATTCCAAGGGAAAGATTTCCCTTATCTCATCATAGAATCATTAAGGGGGAAAAGACCTCCAAGATCATCTGAGTTCAGCCTGTGATTGAGCACCACCGTGACCCCTAAACCATATCAATAAGTCCCTGTCTGTTTGTTTTCTCAACACCTCTAGGGATGGCGACTCCACCACTTCCCTGGGCTGCCTGTTCCAATGCTTAAACACTCTTTCAGCGAAGAATTTTTTCCTAATATCGATCTGAACCTCTGTTGGTGCAACTTCAGGCCATTTCTGTGCACAAACACTGCAAACCTCAGCTGTTCTCCAAACATCTTACTGCTTTTTCGCTCCAAATTGAGCATTTTGTAATTTCTACAATATAAAATTATTCCTGATTTATGGTAGTCCACATAGTGGTCATCTTTAAACTAGAATGTGAATTTCGAGGTGTGAAGTATTAAGCTAAGAAACAAACCAGCCTTGGGGAGAATGGCTGAGTGAAATGAGCCCTCAGAGTAGCAGTAATAGGAACACGTATGTGAAATTCTGGTTACCCAGTTCTTTTGTGATCAGATTTTTTGTATGTGGCGTGGGGGCACCAACATCCATGACTGATGTGTCCAGAGTATTTCAGCAGCCTTTCTTTCCCTCCCTGTGACAGGAGCGCTGTCATCCCAGATCCCGCACTTGGCCTGCTCTGTGTACCACATAACGCTGAAAGACTTGCCGGCCATGGTCAGGCTATGGTGGAACAGCTGTGAGAAACGTGTCTTCAATGTTGTAGATAAATTTACAAGCAAATACGTCAGCAGCGTGCTCTCCTCCCAGGAAATATCTTCTGTGCAGACTAGCACGCAGTTATTTAATGGCATGACGGTTAGTAAGACTTCTTGTCCTTTCTTTTTATTTCCTTCAGTTTTTTGCAAACGTTTTAAGAAATCTGACTTCTCATAACCAGACTGTGATTCTGAGTGTTTTATATGATTGTGTTTTTGTTGTTTTAAATGATTGATGAAACATAATTTTGCTTAGTATCAATATATTAAATTGATGTTTATTAATATTCTGTTTAGAAAAAAAAAGAAAGAATAGGTTTTAGGATGTTGGAGAAGTTGAGGAAGTGGAAGATACTGTTATCAATGTACTATTTTTTGCTTTTTTTAAAAAATGTAATCCATCATTAGATTGGAAAATGGCTGGTCATTTCATTTTAGTTTGCCAAGATAGAAGAAGATTTTTGTTTTCTTTGAGAAAAATGTTTACCCGTTTTAAGAAAATTATTTAATGTGTATAGTAACATATTTATAGCTTATATTATATAAATATATAGAAAGACTAGAGATGGTGAGTATCTCTCTGGAGTTTTTTTAATATGTGCATTTTTTTTCACAGGTAAAAGCTCGGTCTGCAACACGAGAAGTCATTGCTACCTATTCAGTTGATGATATCTTTATTGAGCTAATAATACAGCTTCCACCAAACTACCCACTGGGATCCATCACAGTTGAGAGTGGAAAGAGGGTTGGTGTGGCCGTTCAGCAGTGGCGCAATTGGATGCTACAGTTAAGCACATACCTTACACATCAGGTGGGTTTAGAGAAAGCTCCTAGTTTTGAAAACTTAAAAAGTCCATATAATAGAAAAATATTTACCTTAAACAGAGCTAAAATGATCAGCCTGCTAAGTCCTGTTAAAGTTAAATCCATAGCCCAAGCTGAAAATTCAGATCTCTTAAGACACAGGGCCAGTGTTTGCCCCATGTGGCAATACCATCTCAACTATAATTTGAAAAAAAACCCTAAACAAACAACACCAAAAAAAAGTCAAACCCGAAAACTCAGTCCATGAAATTCTCTAAAAGACCAGTGGTTGCTGAAGTTGATCATCTGTGATGGTAACAAAACAGTGATTAAAAGTTTCAAAATCCCCTTTTAAGTGCTCCTAAGTGCGTTCTGCCTCTGTGATGAATACTTGCATTTTTGTAGAGTAGACTGTCATAAATTACTCACTGCATGTATTGTATATAATTTCAGATTATAAAGCCTTCAGGCTTTGTTTGCTTCATGTGTTTATGAATAATAATAAGTATAGTCTGAAGGAATTCTACAGTATTAACAGCTCTTTTCCCTCTATTAGAATGGAAGTATTATGGAAGGCTTATCTTTGTGGAAAAATAATGTTGATAAACGTTTTGAAGGCGTTGAAGACTGTATGATCTGCTTTTCAGTCATTCATGGTTCCAACTATTCTCTTCCCAAAAAAGCTTGCAGAACATGCAAGAAAAAGTTTCATTCAGCTTGCTTGGTAAGTACCTTGACTAAATGTTTTTAAATAGGCCAAATATCCTGGAATCATAGAGTGGTTTGGGTTGGAAGGGACCTTATAGCTCATCTAGTTCCAACCCCCCTGCCATGGGCAGGGACACTTCCACTAAACCAGGTCGTCCAGAATCCCATACATGCACAAGTGAAAAGTTTTTTTTCTACTGTTTCTTGTTGGGTTTGTTTTTTTGTTGTTGTTGTTGTTGTTTTTTTTTTTTTTTTTTTTTTTTTTTTTTTTTTTTTTTTTTTTTTTTTTTTTTTTTTTTTTTTTTTTTTTTTTTTTTTTTTTTTTTTTTTTTTTTTTTTTTTTTTTTTTTTTTTTTTTTTTTTTTTTTTAAAGTATAGCTAATGTTTTGGTAGTTCTGTTCTTTGGCAAATAATGATTATTATTGATGTACAGTGTTCCTGATATTCAGCTTGCATTGGTATATTAAACAGCCGTATTTCTCTTTTTTCAGTACAAATGGTTCACATCCAGCAACAAATCCACGTGTCCACTCTGTCGAGAGACATTCTTCTGAAATAAAACTGTCTGTCTTCTTTCTGCAAGCTAATGTGAAGAGCAGGTGGTAAACTGTATGCTGAAAGAAGCCAACTACTTGGAAATAATGTCAGTTACTTTCAATTCTTCACTAGGGGAATATGACACATATTTACCTCTGGACTGTTGTTTTTGTAAGTTTGAAGATTCTTCTTTGATATAAAGAAATAGATAACGATAATTTATTTTAATTGGTATATTTTTAAGATATGTTAAAAATGTCAGAAATAATGCAGAGTTATGTCTGAAAAGTGGTGTTTAAACCACAGCATAGTTGATTAAAAACCTCTTATTTTAGGCATATTCTAACATGGTGTTATGTAATTAACCCAGATCGTACCTCTTAATATAACTGGTGAATATAATAGAGGTGGTATAAAGACTTGATTTTTGATTATGATGTAGTCATAATAGTCCCTCTTATGGGACTTTTTTGGGGGGGAAAAAACTGTTGTTGCTGTTAAACATTAAGGCATGAAACTACAGTGATAATCTTCTGTTAAAGCATAAAATTCTCCCAAAACTCCTCAGCCATCCAGCAGCCTAAAAACATGAAAACTCAGAAGCCCAACTAAATAGAGAGAGCACAATCATTCCTGCATGACAATGAATAACACCATCTATTTATTGCTGATTGGCTTCTAAAGAGAAGGCATACACACTGATCAATCTTTGTTTATCTTCATTAGCTGGCAAATTGGCTATTGCTGAATGTCCACCGTACTTCCACTGTCCTATAATCATAAGGACTCTTAAGTGAACATGCAGATGTATCAGAATTTAATAGCCTTCAACTACACATTTTTTCATGCCTTTTTTTTTTTTTTTAACAGCGGTAGCATACTAATATATTCCAACCTGGATGATATTTGTGGTGGATTTATTTGAAAAGTCAATAAAAGGGGGGAATAAATAAATTGGGTCAATCTCTGTAGTCTCTGGATTGCTCTCTTTTCCTCTGTGTGATAAACTTTTCAGGCATTAATAGTATAAATTTTAGGTTCTGTATGTTTTCTCAGACTTGGTCACTTTTGAGGTGACAGCTCTAGAAATGATTTTTATCTGTTGATTACTGAAGTCTGTATTTTTAACAGGTAAGACTGGGCTTCCAGAGGAGAAATTCCTTGACCTTTTTTTTGAGTAAGAGAAAATGGAAAGGATTTAAAACTGGTATCGAAAAGGTCTAGCTGAAAAGACAAAGTAGGTAGCAGCTGTATTGTGTCACAGTTACTGATGCTAAAATTCAAGGATTGTCTCATTTGCATCACTTTGGTTATTCTAAATAACTTATTTGCAAGGTCAGTAACTGATTTGAAGGCCAGCTGGGGTTAACCAGGTAATGCTTGAAAAGAGCCATAATAAACTCTTCTAGCCGACCTTAACAAATGCTAAGTGTACGAGCATACATCTGTAGATGGCAAATTTCAGAATTAAAAAAAAAAAATTACCTGTTGTGTCACTAGTTCCCAGTCTTCAACGGGATGATGGGAGCATAACAGGGATCACCCCTGGCAGAAGTCACCTACCTTCTCTTTTGGAGTGCATTTTGAGAAGTACTTCCGCCAATGTTGCAGCAGACAAATTGGAGCCAGCAGAACTGCCTCATGAATTATTTAAGTAGATACATGTATTTCTTTTTCCAAATAGCCAGTTGTTAGATAGTTCAGTGCAATCATTCTTTTGTTCAAAGCATGTTGTTTTATTACACTTTCTGATTTTCATTATTCTGTCCTTTATAACTTAAAACTGCACACACTGTTGAGTGTTGTGATCTAATGTGCCAGATGACTGCCCTCTTTTATCTTTGATTACCTATTTTAAAACTAATTCTTTAGTGATAACTAAAATCTAGGTAGTTTAATTAAAACTTCCTTTTGTTAAACCTGTAGCTTGATTCTATTGCATGTTTTGACTACATCTTATCTACATCTACTTCTAGAGGGGTCTAAGGCTGTGACAGCATTTTTGTTCATTCAAACAGTCCTGTGTCTGTGATTGTAACATCAAACCCCATGGTTCTACAGAAAAACAGAATTGCTGTGCATAAACCCTCTTCTCCTAGCAGTTTTGTAAGGGAAAACTGAAGCAAAAAACGAAGTGTGACTTTGCTAAGGGTCTGCCATCAAGTCAAAAAAGTTATAGAAGTAGGAAGCAGGCAAATAGCAGTATAGCTTCTCAGAAGTGACTAGTTGGTCACCACAAAATCAAAACTTTGCTTAAAATTTTCAGTGTGGAAACACTTTATATCACATATGGCCACAAAGTTTCACTTAACAAGTTATTTAGAAGGTTAAACAAAGTCCTGAGTCTACCCTCACTTTGGTCAATGAAATGCAATTTTTTTTTAGCCTCAGTAGTTTCAAGAATTATAATTTCTTGCATACAACATAGGCATGTTTGTGCTAATAGCACCTCCACTTTTGCCTGTCTAAACCCTCCTTTTTTCAGTCTCCTGGAGAGGTTTTTTTAGGTTGCTGCACAGGAAAGCCCTTCATTGGGGTCTGCTGGTCAGGAAATACCTTCCTATTTTGGATAGTGATTTTGAGAAAGGACTTTTATTCTGCGTCTCTACTTCCTTACAGCCATTGTTTTCACTTACCCAGGAACAAGCCTTTTTAAAAGCATGCTTTTTATCTCCTTAATATCTTTTCATGGATGACTACTTTTCATCTAGATTACTCCATAGTAGTATCCTCCTTGTAAAGCAGCATAAATGGGAGCACAGTCACCGTGTTACTGCCCAGAAGACTTCAGGAGAGGAATAGCATGCCTTAAATCATAGAATTGTTAAGGCTGAAAAGACCTTTAAGTTCATGAAGTCCAACCAACCTGCCACTACTTCCATGTTCACTATTAAACGATGTCTTCAAGTGCTATATCCGTATGTTTTTTGAACATTTCCAGGGATGGCAACTCCACACTTCCCTGGGAAACCTATTCCAAAGCCTGATAACCCTGTGTGAATTTATTTTTTTTTAATACCTAATCTAAACCTCCCCTGGCGCAACTTGAGGCTGTGTCCTCTCATCCTGTCACTTGTTACCTGGGAGAAGAGGCTGACCCACACCTGGGTGCAACCTCCTTTCAACCTCCTGTTCTTCAGGCTAAACACCTCCAGCTCCTTCAGCTGCTCCTCATGAGACTTGTCCTCCAGACCCTTTTCCAGCTCCGTTGCCCTTCTCTGGACATGCTTCAGCACTTCAATGTTCTTCCTGAATTGAGGGGCCCAAAACTGAACACAGGATTTGAGGTGAGGCACAGGGGCACAGTCCCTGCCCTGGTCCTGCTGGCCACACTGTTGCTGATCCAGGCCAGGATGCCACTGGGCCTCTTGGGCACCTGGACACAGGCTGGATCATGTTCAACTGCTGTCAACCAGCACCTCCAGGTCCTTCTCTGCTGGGCACCTTTCCAGCCACTGTGCCCCCGGCCTGTAGTGCTGCAGGGGGTTATGGTGCCCCAAGGGCAGGACCCGGCACTTCACCTTTCTGTTCAGAAGTGCACCATTTCCTTCTGACAGAAACAAACTTGCTCATTGTGCTTTGGACCCGTAAAAGGTGCCTGATACTACATCAAAAGGAGTACCACTGGTTCAAAGTGTTCCTTTAAACCCAGCATAGCTACAAACTAGCTATAAAAACAGGAGGGATTATATCAAATACATTATTATAACAAGACACAATGGCAAATGTACAAATACCTATTTATAGATGAAAAAGCCTTGGGTGCTTAAGTGCAAATGCAACAGGGTGGGTTATTTCATGGTTCCCCCACAACTGCCCTGCAGATAGCCAGAGGATAACTGTACCTCTGCCAGCAGACAATAGCTGGTTCACATCCAGAATAAATATAAATACAGAGTCTTGATCAGTCTCACTGCAGTAATCAGGAAGTGTGAATACACCCTAAGAGGGTGAAAATCTTGGTGTAAAAATTATTTTGACAACTTCAGTGTTGAGCTGACAATGAGGTGTTCAACCTTCTGCATGCTGGAAGGTGAAGAGAAATTATCAGGACTTCCTAAATTTGAGGATAGTCAGCTTCTCTTGTCCTGCTTGCCTGGAAAGTACTTGTGTGCCTTCTAAGCCACTTTTCTTCATCGTTTCCAGAATTTCATCTGTAATTGAAAGTTCAGTGTTTACAACTGAATTAGAAAATGGTTATAAAAGACAGTGCTAAATATCTCTCAAATAACAGTAAACTGTAAAGCAAAGATTATAAACTATGTCCTCTTATTCTTTCAGACAATAATTTTTATGCAAAATTATCTTCCACCAAGAACAAATAAAGCTTACAATTTACTAACTGAAGTTCAGTATTTTGCTATTTATAACAAAGAAAAATTCTGTATAAAGCTAAACTGTAGGAAAAAGGAGATTTTGCAGCATTGTATCAAAAAAGCTGCTTAATAAATCAAGTGTGACGAATAATCTTTCTTCTTAAAATTACTTGATAACTTGTAGCCATTAACATTAGATCAGAAGAAACAAGCCCAAATGTTTTCCCTACACCTTTAAAATGAAAGACATCACATTTCCAGCTTAGGCCTTTTGCCTTTTAACACGACCGTTCTCTTCCATGAGATGCCTGGCTTGGTTAATTAGTTCAGAAGATTTACAGTCACCTCTCAGACTTGGAACTGAACTCTTACAGAGCTGCCAGGGTCCTACATACTACGATTTTCCAAACTAGCTTGGAGAGGTCTTAGCATTGATAAATTTGCTTGTATTTTTGGTCTAGCTGTGATCAATATTGTGATTAATAGTGTTTAAACTGGTTTGGCACATTTAAATGTCCAAGTACAGTGATCACCTGGATTATTTTCTTTAATTGTGACCAAGTAGAATAATCCTCCTGGTGAAAGTAGGTCTGGTACTAATGGGAAAACTCTATCCATTACCTCTCTGCCCTGTTTGCCACCAGCCCAGGATACCTCTATTCCATGGCCTTTCACCTAGGAAGAATGAAAACAAAGACTGTCATAATGTAGAATGAAAGAAATGTCACTGATACTTGTAAGAGAATCGTCACTATAACCTCTGTCTTTAGGTGTCTGCCATTAGCAGTGTGACAATTTTGATTCAGCAGGTTAGTTTGTGCAGCAAATTACTTCAAGAGTACTTTCTACGGGAGGAACATACTATTTTGTTTCAAGTTCTATTCTTAAACTGAATTAAAAGAGCTACATTGTCACATTCCTTGTATGTATTTTCTTGTAATGTTTTATGAGCTTGTTTGCCAAGTGGAAGGTGGTCAGAAAACCCCTTAAGTGTTTACAGGTCAAATTCTGAGAGCAGGAGTCTGCAGAAGGAGAAGATTTTTATTCTACAGGAAACAAATGCATTTTCAGTTGAGAGTCTTCCATAAGAATTCCTGAGCATGCCTAACAGAAGTCCTACATGGTTTATACTTGATGGAGGAAGCAGGTACTGAGAAGCAGCAGCTAGCAATCCTTATTCCCATGCAGAGTTTATAGGGAACTCCAGCATTTTCACTAAATCAGTGCTGGTCCTACAACATCCTTTAGTATTTAAAAAAACCCTTGCAGTTTTCATAGCAGGGTCTTTTTGATTTGCCATCTCTCCTCTGACAGTAGAAATACCATTTTTATTGTGTATTTCAAATTTTTCTTACCTCTTCCGAAGGTGTTACCACATATGGTGGATTAAACAGCAGTAGATCAACCTTCCCATTTAATCTTGGAGACAATCCTTTGACCTGTAGATGAAGTTGATGACTCTTTTGTGGGAGGTGTTTTTTTGAAACATGAAGAAAGCAAATGTTTTACATAATGCTGGATGTTCTGAGCATTTCATCCTGACTCAGGAACATTAAGCTTTACTTTCTACGTGCAAGAGAAGCATCAAGAAGAAGTATCCATGCAGAGCAGAACAATTTCAATAGTCTTAAGATTATGTTATGCATAGGTTGTAGAAAAGCAAGAGATGCATGTGTGGACACAGAAGTAGTACTTTATTCTTGCTCAGTTCAGAATTTAAGTTAGATATAAAAGAATGTTAAGTTTATCGTCAGTTAACATTTGTTAGCCAAAATGACCAATCTCTGAGCAGCTGTTCATATGTTTAAATCCCATATATTGTTGCCTGTCTACATCATCTTTTGTAAATATGTATATTCAGGGTTAAAAGAGATGAGAAAATTAGGTTTTCTCCATATAACAATTTGTAAGTAACTAAAAGTAACACACACAGGTCCTAATTAAATTGGAAAAGGCTGAGAGCTGTATAGCTTTAGAGGAAGGGGTATGATAATGTCAAGTCACTACAGAATTCCTTGTCCAGCATTTTCCCAAACCGTATCTACAGAATTCATCTTTAAAATTAATTCAATGACTTTTTAGAGCTTAATTATGAATTTTAGAGCTTGAATAGTTTGGTTTTCTCTTCTTGCAGAATCATTTTGGCATTTTGGTTTTCTTTCTCCCCATCCATGCTTTTTAAAAGAAAGTTTGTTCTAGGCTTTTAAATTACTTTTCAGTATCAGGGCCACAAAGACAGGGCCACAGGTCTGGAGCATCTCTCTTATGAGAAGAGACTGCAGGAGTTGGACCCGCTTAGTCTGAAAAAAAGACTGGGGTGGGGGAGAACTCATTAATGCATATAAATATCTCAAAGGTGGGTGCCAAGAGGATGGTGCCAGACTCTTTTCGGTGGTGCCCAGAAACAAAACAAGGAGTAATGACCATAAATTACACCACGACAAGTTCCACCCCAACATGAGGAAGAACTTCTTTACATTGAGGGTGGCAGAGCACTGGAACAGCTGCCCAGGGAGGTCATGGATTCTCCCTTTCTGGAGACATTCCAAACCCACCTGGACATGCTCCTAAATATTGTGTGATTCTGTGATCTCTAGTAAGCATTAAAAAAACTACAAAAATTACAAAGAAGATATTAATGAAACATCTGTCTTACCAAGTCAGTAATGACTGGCTGAAGGTGAACATTGTTCAGCCGAGCTGTCTCCTGTGTACAGTAAGCTGCCATGGGGTTGATATCTGTACATCTAAAGCAAAATATTACTAAGTGTAAGTTAGAGGCTACAGTACGTGGAAGTTTAATGAACCACATGCTAGTCTATGTACTCTCAAAGAAAATATCCATTTCAGCATCCTTTACTTTGCAAATAAATAGCAACAAATAGCCATTAAAATATACACATTGTATTAGCAGCTAAGCCACTCAACACTACACTGTGAGTTTTAATGGCTGTCTGAAAGCTGAAGTATAGGACTTCCCTTCAGCGTTAAGCTCTGCATAAATATATATATTTATACAAGTCTCTACTAAAATTCAGTTACTACCAACACCCAGGTAACTAATCTCATCAGACCACAGGAAGACTAGTCAGTGGCTAAAATTTAAGATTCAACCCAGCAAACACAAGTGTAGGCTTAGCAATTTGTCTAAGAAATGGAAAATGGAATTGTAGTCACAGCACTACTTAATTGTTACAGAACCTGAAGTAAATAGTTCAGGATCTGTAGTGGTGCATCCCCCTTTGTCCTTGGTCCAAATCTCAGAAATGCTCTACATGCTTGCTTTTTGCTTTGATTTCCTTAGCTGTAGAACTGAGCTCATATTTCCTTGTAAATAGTTTTTAAAATGGGAAAATGAGAAATATATATGTGAGGGCTAGGCATTCTTTATTACTGCATGCAACAGTTTAAATGCTGTTATACTTACATGTACAGTGCACTGGATCCAAGAATGGAAGAAGCTAGAAATGTTGAAACCACACCAGATCCAGATCCTATTTCAAGGCAGATTGCAACTCTAAAGAAAGAAAACTCTGGATGACTTTTATTTGTAACATATAAGAGCATCACAACAGACAAAGAATTAGACAAGACAGTGTTATGAAACATGCTGTCCTTCTCCCAAACATGCTAAAGTCATGTCATACAATATCATAGAATATCCTGAATTGGAAGGGACTCGCAAGGATCATCAGTTTTAGCTCCTGAACTTGCTGGTCACATGGCCCTCGATGCTCACATTATGTCACCTGTCCCTTAGTGGCTGCCAGGCCTCCTGGTGCCCATCCAGATGATTCCTGGTGATCACAAGCCACTTTTGGAAACACGTATGTTTCTCCTGTGCCTCACATGAAAGTTTCTGTTAACTATGCAATCCCAACAGTACAGGCTACATTTCTACAGCATTTATTATACATTTATTGCAGTGAGGCCAAACTCCAACAGAAATTATGAAAGATATGAAGCCGCTCAAAGAGAGCAGGGCTCAAATGCACAGCATCATAGAATATTCTGAGTTGGAAGGGACTCATAAGGATCATCAAAGTGCAACTCCTGCCCCTGTGCAGGACAGCCCAAGAATAACACCATATGCCTGAGAACGTCGTCCAAACCCTTCCTGAACTCTGTCAGGTTCGGGGCTGCGACCACGTCCCTGTGGTCTGTTCCAGCGCCCAACCACCCTCTGGGTGCACAAACAGCGTTTTTCTGATACCCAGCTTCAATCTCCCCTGACACAGCTTCACCTGTTCCCTCGGGTCTTGTCACCGGTAACCAGAGAGTAAATGTCAGTGTCTGTCCCTCCACTTCCACTCACGAGGGAAGCTGTGGGGTCTGTCCTGTCTGCTCTTCTCCAGGCTGAACGAGTCCAGTGACCTCAGCCGCCCCTCGTACGCCCCCTCTAGACCCTTCACCATCCTCGCAGCCCTCCTTTGGACACTGACAGCTTTAAGACCCCTCTGATATTGCGGCGCCCCGTCCCTCTGTGACAGCGGCCGCTCAGCAGATTAAACCCCTCCTCGGGGGGTGCTGTTCCCGCCCCTCCGCGCCGGCCCTACCGAGCGGCCCGCAGGCGGCCCGCGTCCTGCTCCAGCGCATCCAGCAGCAGGAAGGTGTCCTCGGCAGGCTCGTACACGTCGCGGAAGGGCCCCCGCGGGCCCAGGTGCCCGTACCGCGGCGTGGGCAGCGCGGGCGCCGCCATGGCCGCTCGTCCGGCGGGCGGGGAAGGGGAGGGAAGGGGCAGGAAGGGGAGGGAAGGGGCGGAGCGGCGGGAGGGAACTGCTCGGCCGGGGAGGGCGGGGAGCGAGGCGGCATCGCACGGATCCCGCTGAGACATCGTGGAGCATCCTCGGTGTGCGCCGGCATCCCGCTGTGCGTGCCCAGGAGTGATGATGGAAGAGCGGCCTGCTGCCGTCGCTCGTAGTTTTGGTGTCCGCTTCACAAATAGTGTTTCCGCCACGAGAACTACCACAGGGAGTCCGCGTGAACCCCAAAGGAAGGAGGTGCTGAGGAAGTTTTTGAAGCACGCAGGGGAAACCCTTACGTTGACACTCAACTCAAACCAAGCTCTGTTTTCCGGTTATAAAATACTATGTTTCTGTGATTTTTTTTAGCCAGCAACACCTCACCGCATCCTTATGTACCAACCCTGTGAACTTCAGAATCGTAGAATCACAGAATGGTTTGGGTTGGAAGGCACCTTCAAGATCATCAAGTTCCAATCCCCCTGCCATAGGCAGGGACACCTTCTGCTATACCAGGAGCCCCATCCAATCTGGCCTTCAACACTTCTAGGAATAGGGCATCCACAGTTTCTCTGGGCAACCTGTTCCATTGCCTAACCAGACTCACAGTAAAAGAATTTCATCCCAATATCTGATCTAAACCTACTCTCTTTCAGTTCGAAGCCATTTGAAGTCATAACCCCTTTTCCTGTCACTGCATGCTCCTGTAAATAGTCTCTCTCCATCTTCTCGGCTCTTTGGGTCCTGGAAGGCCTCAATCCTGAAACCTTCTCTTTTCTAGGCTGAATAATCCCGATTCTCTCAGCCTTTCCTCATAGGAGACGTGTTCCCTTTAATCATCTTGATGTCCTCTTCTGGACTTGCTCCAACAGGTTGATGTCCTTCCTGTGCTGGGTGCCCCAAAGATGGATGCAGTGCTCTAACAAAAATGAGGCTCTGCAAAACTAAGAATTGAGGGGAAAGTTCAGGGCACAGGTCAGATGAACAATTCTCTCTACACAACAAAGCCCAAACAAATTGTGATCAAAAGCAGAAGAGAGATGTGGACAAATTCCATTAAATGTCTGTGTTTGATTATTATTGCACTGAACACTCAAATTCTGAGAATAAGATGAACATCTAGGTTAATGAAGAAAAAAGATGATGTTGACAAACAAGTCAGAATCTTAAAATGTTATTTTGATAACAATTTCAAATAACATGAGTTTTGGTGAAAGAAGGAAAAAAACCCACACCTAAACAACTAACCCAGTAGATTAATCTTTGTTGACTTAAGTACATAAATATACTTAAAATACATGTATGTATGTGTCCTGGTTCCAGACAGGACAGGGTTAATTTTTGCAGGAGCCATGAGGGCACATGTCTGGGACCTGCAGGTTATTCTGTACCACTGCACATCATTTTCCAGGAACAGGGAAAGGGCCTACTTCTGGTTTGGGGAAGTGTGGCACGGTCAGGTACGGTTGAGGGTTTCCACAATAACATTTCTTGTACACTCTGATATTAGTATTGCTGCTGTTACTGTTCATTTTCTTATCTCATTGCTGTTTCCAATACATTGTTCTCAATCTGTGATCTTTAATTTTTGTGCCTCTAATTGTCCTCTCCAGCATGCCACAGGAGAAGGGCAGGGGGACAGGAACACTGAATTGGAGAATACCATTCCTAAACCATGACAGTATGTTATGTACTTTAAGTATATAAATGTACCTAAGTCAGGTGTGTCTTGTTTGCTGCCCTCCAGTTTTGTTTTTTTTCCCCTGGAACTCGGAAAAGATAACCAATTTGCATTTTCCACTTGCAACTGTAAATGGCTCTGTAAAACAGAGGATATCTGCCATTCCTACAGAAGAACAACTTCATTTTTGAGCAACTTGTGGTTCATAAGTGCTGCTGAACTCGTTTTGAAGCTAGTTTTTTTTTTTTTCTTTATTGCTGTATCCAGTGTAGGGTCAGCTTTGCACAGAAATATTGGAAAACACAGAAAAGGAGTTCCTGTGTCATATGAGGACCTCATCCCTTACCCTCCATTGCAAAGAATTGTGAAGTAGACACTTAGTACTGAAAGTTTGTTGTTCATCTATTTCACATACATGGGTGTGAGAAAAATATGATGTCATCATTATACTCAGTTCTTGCCATAAAAAGAAATTTGTTTGGGTAAATTCTCTTAGAAAAAGGACTAAGTGTGCACACTGGAGAAAAAAGCTCCAAACCCAACAACAACAAAAAAGAGCAGCTAACTAGTGTTGCCTGACCCAAGTGTTGTACATCAGCTAAGCAGCCAGGTACCTGGAAGATTTAACTGAAAATTCAGCATTATTCAGTACATTCTGCTTTACATCTGCCTTTAGCTGTGTCCCATGTTTCCAAGTAAAATCAGCATGCTGCTCTTTATCCTCAAAGCCAACATTTTTCAAGCAGCCAACAGAAATTATCAATAAGAATAATAATATTAGTATACCAGAAATATGTGCCAAGAATTATGATGAGTCTGTTAGTAAGCAACTGTGCTTTATGTCCAGTCTTCTGGGGAAAGTGAATGCAATCAGATATCCAGAGATAAATATTCAGAGATGCAAAGATGAGGTTTTAATTCAAGGATTATTTTTGTCCTGTCATGGAAATGAAACCATCAAGCTTTATCTTAAAACAGGTCTCTTGGTCCACCATCTAGATTGTAAACTAATTCTAGAAATGGAGAAGTTCAGAAAACTTCAGTTTTCAGAGTAAATTTATTCATGGACCTGATCTTGTGCTAATATTACTTTTAATTTAAAATGTTGTTTTCTCTTCATTTATTCCCCCACATGAAGTATTATCATAACCCACCTCAATCTTCATTTTGCCAACTAAATTAGTCCTTGTTGCCTCCTAATTTATGTCCTTATCATATTCTTTCATCATCCTGTCCTGATAAGAGTTATTGTGATGTTCAACATGGCATCTGAATACAGGCTAAATGAGTTCTTAGCCTGTGAGATGATAATAGTTTCCTTTACTGGAAATCTCTTGGCCGATGAAGAGTAGGAATATCACATTTGTGTCAGAATAGTGAGTTCTGACTGAGGTTAACATTAATTTGCTCTTACCTGGGCCGTCAGTGGAGCAAAATTGACTCCTTCTGTGGGACAGGGGCTTGGCAGGAGGCAATAACAGTTTTTTTAGCTCAAAAGGAAACCCAGTAGATACTCCGTCATTTTGTCTGTCTTCCCAAAGATTTGCTGCTGCGCCAGAGAAACAAATACTTGTAAAACATATTAAGCTGGCATAAAATTCCATTGCTTTGGCAAAATGAAGTCACTTTAAGAGACAGAATTTTGCGCTGTGCCCGTATTGGGAAAATTAATTCTTTGGATATATTTTTTTAATCTCTACAGGTGGTCAAGCTTTGGAGTGCTGTAGAAGAAATGACTTCACTGCCTTCAGCTGTACTGGTTATTATTTTTGGCTGTTTCATACTTCATGAAATCTAGTTAATTATTATTGGGGTTTTTTTAAATACTTATAAGTCCTTCTGGGTGAATTTTACAAAACATTTATTTTTATTGCTTATATAACTGCGTACCTAAAATATTTTTCTTGGTAGATAACTGTACTGTTTTTGCCAAAACAGATTCTATTTCAATTTGGGAAGTTGTTGGAAGGCTAATACGGGAATATGTTTTTCAGTGGTGCCTGTGCTATGTCATTAAAGTAGGCTTTATGGAGATGAAAAATTGTTCTTGACAGGAATCATAACCATTTGTTTACGCTAAGGTGTATGGGCTTCATCCCATTTGGAATTCAGTGCCATACTTCTCATACAGCGAATCCTTAACCCATGATTTCCTAACAGCCTTTCAGCCCTGAGAGATTTCCATATAAAATTCTCAGACATTTCACAGCTGCATCTGGCCCTCCGTGTCCTGGAAGAAATGTAGAGTTGTGCTGGACCTGTGAATGCTCCTGTTTCACTGTATTTGAGGAACTGGAGCTACCAGGATAACTGCAAATGCAGAACTGCTAAGAAAGGTCTGAAAGACATCTCTTTAGCTAAGTAGTCCAACAAGCAACCTCATCCTACAATCTCTTTCTCAAACTGAATGAGTATCTCTTTAAAATATCTAGGCTTCTTGCCACCAGTATTTCTAAGGAAAAGCTGTTATAACACTTTGGCACTTTAATCATTAGAAACCTTGTCATTTCTTGCCTAAATGCAGAGGTGACAGATTTTATTCTCACTTTTCTGGCAAGTAGGTAAGCTTAAGCGATTCTTTTCATAGTTTTTTCTTGATGGATTTGTAGACAAAGAAAAGTTCTCATCAGCCTTTGTTTCGCTTGACTAAATAAGAAATGCTCTTAAAATTTCCTGTCATAAGACATTATTTTAATTTCCCCATGTATGAATCCAAGTCACTTAAGCCTGAATGTGACTTGTATAAAAGACTTATTGATGCTTTGAAGAATTTACTGGCTTCATTATCTCTTGTGGGATTTCCTGGTACATCCCAGGATCATATTTGCACTTCCTTTGCAGAAATGGTTTCTTTCCATTCTGTAATCAGCTGTTTTTTCTTGGTTTTTCCTCAATAATAACTGACTATAAATTGAGAATTCCATAGCATTTTATTGTTTTTAATAGTTCCCTTTTTTTATGCCTGTTGCTCACATTCTGGTCATTTTGTTCACACTCTCCAAGGTTGTCTCCTGATTTCATGTTGTCATCATAGTGATGCCAAGGATACTGATGAAAGAACTTCAGTAATATCAGCCCCAAGACTGGTATTTCAGGAAGTGACCATTAGTGACTTTGAACCTCATCCTGTTCATTTTCAGTATGGTGTATGACTAACTTTTATTCAGTTTCTTGTTCGCCTCATGCTCCTGCTGCCAATTCCATCATTTCCAGCTTAGTTCATACTTTTCCACATAACATCACATCTAAAGCTGCATAGGAGTCTAAGTAGATTATTTTTGTGTTTAAAAATGGAGCCAGACACTGCAGTAATATATATATGTTATATATACTGCCTCTGCCATCACAACCCAAATCAGCACCTGTCTGTTGTTTTTAACTGTTATTCCAGGTCAGCAGTGCAGAGGTCCTGCTGCTTTCCTTCTTGTCTTTTTGAACACCTGTGCAAACCATTTTGCTGTAGTATTTAATATCTTCAGTAGAATCTTAGAATAATAAAATGGCTTGGGTTAGAAGGGGCGTTAAAGTTCATCCAGTTCCAATGCCCCTGCCATGGAGAGGAACACCTCTCACTAGTCCAAGCCCCATCCAGCCTGGCCTTGAACACTTCCAGGGATGGGGCAATAGTCTTCATTAAGACTTTTTCAAACTTGTTTAACATTTCTTGTGTTACACTGTATTTTCTAGCTTGCAAGACAGCTTTTTTACTGAGCAGTCTTTTATTCTGTTTCTTTTTGACACTGCATATTCATAATATTGTGCTTGAGAAGGTTATTTAACCAATCAGGTTTGAAGCCTGATCCTTCACACATTCATTCCCTTGCTTCCATCTTTAACCACAATCCAATATTGTCATCCCCTTTTGACCCCGACATCCTCAAATAACACACTCGTTACTTACCTGAGGCCAAAAATACTATAGTTTTTTAATTGTTACCCTGACTATTAAGCAAAGAACTATTGCTGCTGTTGATGTGAAAAACACTTGGATGTTACTAATTACTAGTCTTTCGATAATTAACTTCTTTTTCCAAGTGTCACATTTCCCAATTACCTGTTCTAACTGTATACCCGAGTTCCCAAACCATACCAAAAGCCAAACCTTGCAGTTTATACTCCAGTAAAACTCCCCATTCTCCATAGATCCTGTCAGACGAGTCAGTGCTGGTTTTCATACACTGTTCTTTTGTATTTCTAAGGTGAACAGCTCAAATCTTTTTTCGCTTCCTTGCTTCCCTCCTGACTGATGAAAATTCTTGCCCTTACCTCATGACATTGCAGCAATACATCACGGCATGGCAAGGTTTAGTCACACTGTGGAATTTTTAGACCTGCTGAGGAATGGTCCAGGGATGACACATTAGAGAGTGAGAATGATGGATACTTGCTTACAGCCCTTCCTGCAAAGATCTCAGAGTGCATGTTAATCTTTAAAAACCAGTTACCAGCTGTTGAAGGAATTACATCGCTCAACAGTGAAATGCAGCTCCCTCAGGGAAAATGCAAGGAACTCTTTAATGGTGTAAAAAGTATTTCAACACTTCAGGAGAGAAAATGAATAATGCCATAATCAACTGAGCAGAAAGAGAATGTGTAGTAAGTAGCCATATATACTTTTTAAAACTAGATGTAGGCCAGAAACCTAGGAAAAACCTATTGCTAATGTAAAGAAATGGAATTGGGGTTTTTCAGTCACCTATGATCAAGTTCTTTGGTTTACATTTACAACTTAAACCAAACCAACTCAAGCAGCAGAATCATAGTGGAACTTTCTTTTATAATTGGGATACCAATGGTTCCTCCTTCAGTGGGCAGGAAGGATATCTGATTTCCCCAAGAACTTACAAAAAATTAAATACTATACAGGACTCTATAGAGAACCATCAACACCACAGTCAGCTGGTTATTTAAATTAGTTTTGGAGACAACTATAATTAACATCAATCTTGTCTTATCATAAGCATCTGAGTAGGTATAAATGCACCAGATCAGCTGTTTACTTATTTTAAATTATAACTTTATTGACTTCATCCAAGCTGTAGCTACTCTAGTGTTCATAAACAGGAGACAGAAAACCTAGAAAGAACAATTGTAATTGTCCTTATATGTTTCAGAATAAATTTATTGTCATTCATCAGAAAATAACATCATGGAAAATCAGGGAAAATCTGTTTAGCAAATGCAAGAGATACCACAGGCATATCTTAGGTTAGAACAGGATAAAGAAAACTGGATATTATTTTACTGTTATATATATTGGTGTTAAAGTATGTAAGCATACATATATTTATAATGCCATTATATAAAAATATTATTGTATATACAAAATATATATTATATGGTGATGTATATATACATTTATATATATATGTATAATATCCTATTTTTTCTGTACTGTTTTATAAATAAGCTCATAAATTGGGTGATAGAAAGCTGCTGAAGCCAGGAAAAGACTGTCCCTCTGGAGAATGGATTAAAATGTGAGACAAGGGATGAGTAAGAATGAGATTGAAGCTTTTAGAACAGTGAATGTTGAAAACTACATTGTATGAACTGAAAAAATTGTAATTATAAGTGAGTTTTCAGGAACTCATAAAACTTAAAGGTAAGAAATATACTTTTTTATCACAGTATATGATTAAGTAATAGAACTAATTTTCAAAATATGTAAATGAAGCCAAAAGTTTCAAGCAATTTATTTAAGGAACAGACAATAAAATACACTAACACTTTTGCTTTAAATGAAAAACAGCTGTCCACGAATGAGCATTTAGAATAGGATTTATTAAATGCTCAGGTTATTCAAACATTATGTACTTAGTTTCAATTCTGATGAGGTTACTCTACATTAAAAGTGAGTTATGAGAGTTCTTAGCAGAAAAAAAAAAAGTTATTTTCTGTTGATTTGTTGAAGCAGGTTATACCAGAGAAACTCACTACAAAAAGTGATTCGGTTGCCCATGGAAGTGGTGGAGTCACCATCCCTTGAGGTATTAAAAAAATGATTGGATGTGTCAATCAGTGCTCTGGTGTTTGGTCAAAAGTTGAACTTGGGTAATATTCACCTCAATGATTCTATGATTCTAATGCAGTTTTCTAGTAAAAATATGAGGGACAACACTTGGCATGGAGAAGATTCCTTGTACTTTCTCCTGGCTGACACTGGTGATAATGATTATACTGACACTGATGCTAGATTAGGCTTGCTGTGCTTCTCACATTAGTAAATTTTTTTATCTCTCTCTGTTTGTTTGGATATATTAGGCACATTTTCCCAGCACCTTCTATTATTTCCTGGACCATTTTAATATGTTCATATAGTAAAGGAAAGCATGACTATTAAGAAACTAAACAAAATCTGCATATAATTATGGTGGTGTGACAGTACAAGAAGGAGCAGACTGCCAGCAACATGAATGCTGAGGGCTATGGAGGGGAAGCCACGTTTGCTATGATTTTCCATAACTTTATATCAGGACTTTAATTATGTTTCTTAGTTTTTTAAAGGAAAAGTTAAAAAAAAAAAAAAAAAAGCACAGCTGAAAGAAGAAACCAAATATACTGGGGAAAGGAACCTGAATATTAACATATTTCTGGCTGAGTTAACCTGATCTACAATCAGAATGTGAGATTTGGGAAGCTTTTTTTTTTTTGGCTTGTAAGACTGCATAGTGAAACATTTTCATTGGACTACACTCAAATTGAGTCTTTATCCAGCAACAACCACCTCCTTAAGTTGTCCATTTTTCACACACACACCTGTTAATATATTTTAAAGGAAATAATAAAAATATGTTACAAGTAGAGACATAACATATGTCAGTAAGAATAAATGAGGTGATTTAGAAAGGTATTCAAGTCTTCAAGGTGCCTGGTTGGTGAGCCATGCTCTAAAGCATTGCAGATTGACCCCAGCTGGAGCCAGGATGAAGCTGAGCAAGTAAAATTGCTGCGATGGATCCTTGTCATTCTTGCTCTCCTCATATAGCACGTGACTCTCTCATTTTGGTCTCTTAGCAGGGAGCTAAAGTTTGTAAGAAATGTTGGAAAATATTTTGTGATCTGTGGTGAGTTGGTCAAACGTAGTCAAAGCTCTGTAGATCTGCTGCACAGTTCCATGGAAACTCGGAGGACTGAACTCAAAGATTTTGTCTCTTCCAGCAGCAAATCCCCACGTAGGGGCAGAGAGGAAAACAGTCATCTGAGGATTTGAATTGCAGAGGCTGAGGAGCAACTCACAGGGACAAATTTCCTAGCAAGAAGAAACAGAAAAAAAGGCAAGCTCCACCTTGAAATATGAAAAATGCTATTTGCTTTAGAAATGTCTAAATATTTCTCGCATTGTGTAAGATAAACTGCATTCCCCCCCCCCCCCCCCCCTTTTTGCTCAGTCTTTTGTTTTCTTCCACTG
>NW_020955396.1:982570-990504 GCF_003031625.1 Empidonax traillii | reverse complement strand
GGGGGACATTTGAGCTCTGTGGCAGCTTTGGTGCCTAGACACAAGGACTGCCAGTATCTAGGGTTTTTTTGGGTACTGAGTTCAGGAAAGGGAAAAGAGAGTAATAAAGGGAAGTACTGCTTCCAAAGAGAGTAAATTCTCTCTACATTGTAGACACCCCCTAGTTAGCTGTAACATCCTAACTTTCAAACAGCAGCCTTTTGAAACATCACTTTAAAAACTAATAACTTGAGCAGATGTTCAGTCATTCAAATATTTTGAGAGAGATGTAAGTAAGCTCTAGGAGTTAAAATTTGGGAAGGAAATAAAAACTTGTAAATAGATACACAAATAAGGTCACTATTTAATAGGTCCACAGCAATTGGACATGGAAGAAAAATGCTATAACTCCCTTATGACAGTACATATGTTAAAGAAAGTAAAACTAATCAATCACTGGAAGATGGGCTGGTGGTCTGATTAGCTAATGTAATTCTTCCAAGTAAAATTAATTTTTTTCTAAAATGTGCTAGATGTTACCATTAAACCTATCAAATAAAAATTCATATGGCCATATTTTTTTCATTACTGGCTTAAAATAACAATACTGACCTTGGCATGAAGTAAATTCTTGAGATTAATGACCAGCTTGGGTTAATAATCCTTGGCTGTGCTGCTGACCTTTGCCTCCTCCCAGCCAGTCATTAATCCTCAGGAAATTTACTGCATCTTGATTGTTATTACTCACATGTGTACAACCCTCAGGAGCTGTGGCAAACATGCAAGTGGTGCTTCACATCGAGAACTCTTAAGACAGAAACCAAAGCAAGGACAGCTTTGAAACTTAAAAAAATCAGAAAGTCGAATCATATGATTCTGATCAAAAAATTAGTAACAGCCTTCACTGTGCACTGCTTTCTCTGTACGAGTCTTGGAGCAATTACTGAAGAACATTACAGAATATGAAAAATGTAGCCCTTGGCACTGACTGTCTAGCTCAGGCATTTCTGAAACTGCTATCAACTTTGAATTTAAATGCCAAATACAATATTTGGCCTCGATGTAATTCTGCAAAGTACCATCCTTTCTCCTTTCATTGGAAATGGTGCAAATCAGAACCTTATATGAAGGTGTAAAATGAGTGGGAAGGGTTTGCTCTTCAATTCTTTCCCACTACCCACCAGGCACATACTTAACTCTTGCACTTAGCTACAGCTTACAGAGAAGGATGATGAGGAAGAGAGAAGGCAGGGTTTGCCCAAGACCTTAAAAAAAGCCATGTATGGAGTTATAATGAGAAGATGGAAGTTTTCTAGTTAATACTGATGTTAGTGTTCATTCCTGAAGACCCTTTTCCCTTGTCTGTGCTAAGGATGCAATCCTTATACACCTGATTATGGTGTATAAACCAGTTACCTTTCCTAGCACTAAGAACTTCGTCAGAGTTCCAGATACAGAAACATATAGGAATTAAAAGAAGTGGTATGATGCTCCTTTCTACAGCTTTTTGAACTGGTAGTTCTGGAAAAAAAAGAGAAACTACACAAAACCCATGGCTGAAATCAGACATAAATACTTCACAGTGTCAAGGGTCTTACTGTTGAATCTAACTAAATCTAACTAAACTTTTTCCCTCCAAAAATGAACAAAAAAGAAACCATCTTGTAGTTTCTGAGGCATCTGAGTAGAAAGTCATCCTAGAATGCTTTGGGCATGTCAATGTCTTCCCAGCATTCACAGGTCTGTCAGTCTGAGAGGCAAAACACACAATCAACAGAAGTAAACTGCCTACTAAATGTTTTATTTTCGGTGCAATTGCTGGCTCTGGGCAGATGCAGATGGAGCAAGGGGAGGAGCGGTTTTCCCAAGAGAATAAAAAGCATCAAAATACGGTTACTTTATAAGGACTGTTGTGATGGGAAAAACATTTTTTAATGACACTAAGAAGAGTCATCCTTCTTCACAGAGTATACATAATTTGTAAACCCTCCATTTGAACTATTCCCATGTACCATAAGCTGCATCCAAAAATCCATTAATGTTTTTAAAAAGCAAACATTTTATTGATAGTTTCCCTACTACATTTTTACAACACAAAAGTACAATTTGACTTTTATCTAGTTCTAAGAGAATTTCACTGAGATAAAATTAGAAGTTCAGAAGTTAGTCAAAATTCTGCTTTTAGTGCCAGTGTAATATTGTGCAGTGCAGGCAAAGAAGGAAGAGAACAGCTCAGAAATGACCAGCGAGTGTATCTTTTGAAGCTCCACGTTTTGATGAGGTAAAGATGGAAATTTTCAGCAAGGTATTCAGCAAAACAGTGGAATTCAGCTAAGCACTTGTGTTGTGGTGACAGTGGTGGGGGCTGGCAGTTGGTAGCCATAACAAGAGACAAGAGGCTGAAGATTTCCAGTGGTCAGCCAACCTGGCTGCTGAGAAAAGAAAAAGAGTGGATGAATAATGAAGGAAGGAATGGAGTCATAGAATCGTTTAGATTGGAAAAGACCCCTAAGAGCATCGAGTACAACTGTTATCACAGCACCCTGTGTTTACCACTAGACAATATCCCCAAGTGCCACATCTACATGCCTTTTGAATGAAATATTAAGCATTCTCCATTTCAACTATCCTGCATCACTATTTTAATATACCAGGAAGCTTAATGTACCTCTTGGGTTACTAGCTAAAGTGCAGATTTTTACTTATTTTCAGGGAGATTGAAAGAACTTAATACAAAGATGTGAAAATAACAAAACTTGATTATTTCAGTTAATCCATAACATGAATTGAAATGTTTGGTTCTCCATGTCTCTTTTGACCTTATGCCATTTCAGTAACAGGAATTTATCTAAAAGTTCTTTTTTCAAATATTTGTTCTAGTGTCACAGTGACATTGGAATATGAGTGATACTTTTAGAAATGTCAGTAATGCAGGTAATAAACATTAATGATTTAACTAAAAGTAAAAAATTATACATGGCTCATCACTCAGCACTTTTCCAGCTCTGTCTCAGTTTCTCATACCTGAGGCAAACATCCTCAAGTATTTGGTTATTGATTAGCAACAGCTGGCTTGAAAAGACTTCTAGAAACAGAGAGCTATTTAGATAAGCAGGCAATGAAATATGTTTTTGGTATCTCAACAGAGATTTCGCTCTTTTCTCTTGGCAAAAAAAGGAATATATTAGTGAAGCACTTCAGCTTACTATTATATATGACATGCATTCAGTATTGACAGAAATCTCGCTGCTGAGATTTTCCAAAGTACTTGCAAATGCTTGCTTAAAGGATTTTTATGGATAAATAGTTGTTAATGGCAGAAATTTGATGGTTTACATTAAAAAACACGTTGAGGGGAGAAGATGCAGAAGACAGAATAACAGTCTAGATTATCAAGAGTATTGAATTAAGATTGCCTAGGTGAATTTAAGTTTTATATTCCTTATCTTTTTAATGCCTCACTCTACAACCAGAATTTATTTTTAGTGTTAGTTAAAATGCCTAATGTGTGTGTAAAGGAAGGAGAAGAAGAAGGACTAAATTAATGTACTCTAAAATTAAATAAACCTCCAAACCTGCCATAAAATTATGGAGTGGTTTCGGAATGTGTGAATGGGCAGTGCTTTAGAGGCAACCAAACTAGCAGTTCCTCATCAGCTGCATGCTGCTTCTTGATGGGGATACTGTGAGTCAGGGTGTGGGTTGCATTCCTCTGGGAGATCCCTGCTCCCTGCCACTCACATCAACCACTGTCCTGTCCAGTGTGCAGCTTTCCATGTGTTTGTACCCTGCACCTGCAGAACTGATGGAGTGGGAAGGGAGTGCTTGAGGATTATGGAGGAGTTGGGACCTTTAACTTACAGCACCAGAGAAGGGATCTACCTGGCAAGTCTCTATGCCATGCAGCGTGGGCCCCCAGCTCCCTTCTGGTGAGCTGAGCTCATGCAGCCCCCCTAGACATCCCTGCACAGGTGCTGCATAGAGGTCTTCTTCTCACCTGAACATGGTGTGTGAGGGCCACAGGAATGGTGCCCTGCCAGTGGGAGCACGGTGTGAATCCTATCCCTGTTCCAAGCCACAAGCCTGGGCTGAAGCATTCAAGTAATTACTATCTGTGGAGGAGCAGCCAGTGTGGGAACTTTCTTCTTCCCATCTTTAGCATTCCCACCAGCAGAAGTTAAATGTCTGCCTGCCTCTGATGCCATATGCAGCCGGGGTGCAGGCCTGCTGCTCCACGTCCTCTGCCATGGAGAACCATCACGGCACCAAGCTCGCCCCTTGGCTTTGAGGGACAGGAGCTTCGAAGGATTGATTCCTTTCCCACTTTAAGCAGGCACCCCACAGACAGGATCCACCAAGGGGGATCTTCCCAGCAGGTGGGACGGGGAAAGAAGAGTTGCTGCATTGGCTGATGGGCCAGTGTTGCCCCTGGAGGTCTAAGCTGACCCCTCTCTCTCCTCCACTGCAGTGGTGGGGTTGGCATGTGGGCACTGCACGTCGGCATGTGGGTAGGCAGCCTGTGGTCTTCACTGCCACCCTTGTAACACATAAATCCATACCTCCATCTGGAGGGAGGTAGCATGGCACTGTTACCTAATAAGACGCCTCTGGCCTTGCTTGAAGGAACTCTTAAATCCCTGGATCAGATCCAATCCCTGACTCTGGCTGCAGGCAAGAGCAGATGCCTGGACAAGAACATAAGAACTGGGCCGATATGTAAGGATATTCCCATTACACTGCCCTGTCTTTCAGTACATTTAAGGGATCAAAGAAAGTGTTTTATTTTCTGGTCAGCTGCTCTCCCAAAATTACCTGTTAAAGGCCTGAGCAACATCCATCCGGGGCAAGTACCCCAGTCTTTCCTTCCTGATGGCAGGAGAGCGGGTCCATCACTGCTGTTGTACAGGAAAGGACAGCTTTGGACTCTCTCTGGTTCACAGCCTGGAAATGTGGGTGCACAGGAGCCATGGAGGGTGGAGGGAGTAGTGAGGAAGGGCTGTACACACTGCTGTCATGATTCACAGAATCACAGAATATTCTGAGTTGGAAGGGACCCACAGGGATCCTTGAGTCCAACTCTTAAGTGAATGGCCCACACAGGGATCAAATCCATGACCTTGGCGTTGTTAGCACCACGCTCTAACCAACTACATGGAGCATTTGACACAGATGAGTCTTGGACAGGCCTGTAGAGGGAACTTCCCTGACCTGTTTTCCTGTGAAATAAAAACAAAGATGCTCAAATCTACCACTACACCCGATTGCATCCCCTAAGGGGATCCATCCTCCCATCCAAAGCAGGATCAGCATCACTGTGGTCATTCCTGACAAATGCCTACATGGTGTGTCCTTAAAGATATGCATGATACAGGCTCCATAGTTTTCTAAGGAATCCGCTACACATCTATGTTTTTCTTGAAACTATAAAGGACTATTCAAAATGCCTATCCCAAACAAGTTTCATTTCAATCCAAGCCTGTGACTCTTTGTAGATTCCATCACAGAGAAATAAGATTACTCCTTGCAGTGTATCCTCTAGTGAAAGATTGTTATGTCTGTCACTTAGGGCACCTACCTTTAAATTGTCTTGGAGTGTGTGCATGTATGTGTATTATGTCTTAAGGCATAATCTCCAAAAAACCATTCCACTTCAGGAGTACACGTTCAAATCTACAGCAAGGACTGTACAGAAATTCCTTCCCAAATAAAAATCTAATTTAGTCCTTCATTATTTGCTACCTATTTGAATAGATCACAGTTAAATACAATCACACCAATTCAATATGGGCCAGAACAAGAGGAAAACAATTAGTCCTTCTGTTCTATTTACATCACATTTACTGGGCAGAAAAAGTTTTCTTTCTTCACACAGGAAGATTTTTTTTTTTTTTTTTTTTTTTTTTTTCTCTCTAGCCATGCCAACATTCCTTTCACATGAGAAAAATTGAACAGGTTTAAGCCTTCATTCAAAGCACGGTTTGTAGTACAAGAATGCTACAGTTGTCAACACAGAACGCCCAAACACACCGGGGCAAAAATAGACCGAGCAGAGCTGTCACTAGCTGGTATTGCTAAACTGCTCATGGGAGCAGGGAGTGAAACTATTTCTACGAACAGCCAGCCAAACTCTTTGGAGTGTCAGAAAGTCTATATTTGAAGCAATTATATGACTATGTTACGTCTTGGCTAATTACGACAGTCATGTTGAATAATGAAATTATTCAGCCATTTCCCTTGGTGTGGGAAACAGCCCCAGATGGTCACCCTCATCCAGTTCTTACCACTGTAGTGCAGCAGCATTTCTTAATAAGAGCAGAAGGGGAAATATTTGAAGTGAAGTGTAACTGGCTTTATTTATACTGCAGTTCATTTTAAAGTAATAAACAAACTGCAGGAATTCCTCAGATTTTTTATTTCACAAATATTAAGTAAAATTCTTGGTATATCCAAGCTCTTACAATATAATTTTAGAAGTCAGTAGAGAAAATAAGTGTTATAAAAGCGGATCAATATTCTGTTGGATTAATGAAATGAAAAGTGGTAAAACTAGTGTTTTCTATTGGATTTAAGATATATACTCAATAATTTAAAAGTTCAAGCTCTCTAAGTACAATTTACCTCAGCACACTTTTGCTTCATCTGCTTGGATTCTGCTGCTTAGTTTTATAACACCGCTAAGCAAACGAGTTAGTGCTGAAATTCCACCTGTCCCCACTGGTGTGTATCCAAAACCAGTGCCAAGTTTATCATAATGTCAAAATGAATTCACTCACACAAGAACAGAATTAGCCCAAGTGCAAGCATTTGGTGTTGTCCAGACACTTAGAAAAGGGAGAAAAGCTAAACTGGGCTGAATTTTGATTAGGGAAAGTATACAGAAACGAGGTGCTAAGATTTCTGCTGAATATTCATTCCTGAAAATTATTTTGTTAGCCTTCTCGTAGAGAGCTGGACATTGTTAAGTAGTGGAAATATTTCCTAAAACATTAGGCAAGGCAAAGTTTCTCCACCACAGAAGTGACCATGGCACCAAGCCCACCAGAGTTCAAGAAGTGTTTGTGCAATGCTCTCAGGCCCATGGTGGGATTCTTCAGCCTGTCCTATGAAGGGCCAGGTGTTGGTTTCTATAATTCTTGTGGGTCCCTTCCAACTCAGGATTTTCTATGATTCCACTAAATCAGTGTGTTTAAAAATATTATTTCCTGGGAGTGGAAGTCTATTTTGAGGAGGTAACCCATGAAGTCTTCTGATTCAGGATGTTGGGCCCTTCTTCTAAACCCCAGCATCCTCTTCCTCTGGTCACTGCTCAGTAATGTTCAGCAGTTCCCCACAGTCCCCTACAGAAAAGTCAGGCTTTGCAGATTTAGAAAGTCTGATGTCCCTGCGGGGTGAAACCAGCCTCCCCATGGAAGATGTCACCCTGTGTGGGTGAGGAGATGCTTAAGGAACAAATCACAAGGGAAAATCGCGTGTATTTGGGGACAATTGCTGTGTGTGCTTGTGTGCACATGAGAGGTCTTGCATAAGAAATGTCAAGAGCAGAGGCAGAAATACCTCAGGAGGACTCTGAAGGAAGTTACGAACTACAGTAGAAAACTTGAACAGGTTTTGAAGAGGATACAACTTCTCTTTTACCTAGTGACCATAATGTGATGATGGAAGGAACAGCAAGGGTGTTAACCATTAGCACAAGTACCCACAGTACGCTGGTTTTGGTGGCAATGGTTCCATTATTTCCATTAATGGAGAACTAAGTTACTAACTCTTGGAAAGGCTGGAAATAACATGATGTTCACAAGTCTTTTGCAAGGCATAAAACATGGAATGATTTAATGGATGATTTCTATGACCTATTGTTCTGCATTTCAATTGCTGAGTCATCCCTTTTAGTGTCCATGAGGATTATTAAGGTCAGAGCTTCTTTCTGGTGTCATGTTGCAATTAAATTGATTAAT